>NC_043754.1:6076065-6380232 GCF_902148845.1 Salarias fasciatus
TTAGGAATTTATGGAGCATACCAACTCCATTTCCAGCTTGATTTGATTATAAATTGCTTAGTCTTAGAATATTTGTATCAGCAGCTTATTATTTGCAACACATTCCTCACATGTTTATTCAGTGATGTGCCAACAGGAGAAAAACCCCAGTCTGCTTTTCCTTTCAGAACATATCAGCCATTTTGGTTGTGTTTTCACTTTATATGAAGTAAAACAATTAAAGTCTCCGATGACCGACTGCAGTCTGAGAGCCACAGGCATCCACCTGGCACATCAGAGCCGAGCCTTTCATTAATGTAATGGTGAATAAGTGCTCTCAGCATCTCTCCACCTCTCCTGGGTGACTTTTCTTTGTAGGAATCCGAAGGCTGCAGGTATCAGTTTAATCGCAATTACACACGGCCAATCCACTTAAATTCCATGTTACACGCATGTGGGTGCTTCAGAAAAACCGCAGAAACCCTCCGGGGTCATGTGCAATTCAGATCTGTCATTCTGATGAATTATAATCCGCGCTCCATGCAGACACGATGCGGTCTCACGGAAAACTGTCGATCAATTAAAAAACTCCAGTCTCCTTCGGGACCATCCGTTCCTGCCGATCTCTCTCTCTCCCCTGGCGTCGTCTTGCAAAACAGCCGGTAACCACGGCAACAGCTGCACACAGCCGCTTTTTTCTTAAAGAGTCTTCTTAAGTGTCGCCTGGAGGGAGACGTGTTGCTGCGATCGCCGACATGATGCGACAGAACGTTCAGGCTCAGCTTTCCAGCAGGGTTCCCAGGAAATAAAGAGTGTTATTTCTATTTTGTGATTGATATGTGGATCATTTGCCAGATCAGGTTTATGTCACAATATAAAGAAGCCAGGCAAACTTTGCTTTCCCAGATTGTCATTCTTACACGTCAAAGAGTTAATGATTCCCCAAAAATATATTCTGTTATGGAGCGATCATACATGCAAACAAACAACCATGGGTAAAAGTAGCTAGCTTTTTTTTTAAAGAGCTATTTAAGATGTTTTCGTCTTCCTGGCGCAGCCCATGAGGTCAGGGGATGAGCAAAGTCAAGAGGCTTCATCATTCAGAGATTGTATTCAGGGTTGTTAATCCACCCAGCTCACATAATCTTACTTGAATAAACTAACCAAAAAAAACATGGCAAAAGAAAACAGGTCTGCCAGTGGCTGATCTGCTCGACGCAGCTTTCAGAGACACCACGGCAGCTCAAAGTATTACAAAAATCATGTTGTTTCAGGGGAATCTGGAACAACATAAACGGAATGAGCGCACGAACAAAACGTGCACACGAAAACCCTCTTCAAAGAAAACAGGATTACTGCACAATCAGGCCGAGAGGCCTTTTTTTTTTTTTTTTTTTTTCATGAGAGGAGCGGAATCAATGAGCGAGGTTTTCTAAAAGAGTCAACAAGTTCTGACACGGGCCAGAGACTCGATCGCTGCGAAGGGTTTTCACAAAACTCCTTCTGATTCATGGACTTGGACGGAGGCGAGGGGGCAGAGCGAAACACATGTGATCGAGATTTCCGATCCGCTCTCTTTCTTATGTGTGAACAGGAAGTGCAGGCTCGTGGCCAAAACAGACCACAGGGAAATAATTGTACAAACGGGAAACCTGAAGGTGCTAAATAAAATAATAAATGGGCAAACGAGCCACACAAGCACACTCTTGTGTAAAATGTGCAGCCTTGAGTTGACCTCGTCCTGCAGCACGGCAGCGCCAAATGAGTTTACAGGACAAACACGGCTGCTCATTAGCTAAGGCTAAAAGTGGCTGCAAAATCAACGCAGAGGCAACAAGAGCCAGGAAAACGGATTTTAAAGTCCTTATTGGTGAACTTTGGAGTTTAGATTCATACACGGGGGAAATTTAATTTTAATTCCGGACTTCCTACATGTCACAAAAGAAGACCTGACTATCTGACTCATATGCATTGTCAGGTATGTACAAAAATGGAATTATAACGTTTCATCAGATTTGATCAGAAAACCTTTTTTTTTTTTTTCTATATATCATATACCCCCATGAAACTCACTTGGTAGCTTATTACTAAAAAGATTTATGATATATGTGTACTTTTCGATTTAGAAAGTTGAACTGCGATTGAAAGAAATTGTCTCCTACATCCTCTGTCAGTGTGTATGCATTAGATCTATTCAAGTTCCTGCATTACACTTGAGTTGCTGAATTTAAGAATTGAGAATTTGAGTCATTACTGTCGGAAAAAGCACACATTTGAGAGGACTAAAGCTCAATGAGAAAGAGCGGGCCATAGCAATCAATTAACATACAGGATTACAACTTGTATGCATTTTAATATGCATGTGCGTAACAGGGCATTAAAATGAAAGCAATGGGATAAAATCAGCATTGACTTTCTGTTTCTAGAATGTATTTAAATACTCTGCAGACTTCAAAGCCTCTCTGAAGCAGCTGAACTGGACTCAAGCGAGTGTGTGAGTGTGAGAGAGGTCGACGGTGCACGATGTACCAGGAGAGGGCGACGCTGAAAAGCCTAACGCTGCAGCGTCGGCTGAAGATGTTTCCCTTTTCATTTGAAGATGATCTGCTTTGTCTAAACATTGTGCAGAAGTGCATCCCCAGAGATAATCTGCAGCTTTCCCGAGCCACACGGAGGACGTCGGAAAGCGAGGAGAGATGAAAATCAGCAGAAGAAGAACCTCCGAAAACCAAAATAAAAACAGAGGACAACAATGAAACTTTATCCATCAGGGTTTTGAGTGTCACTTTGTTTGATTTAGGGGCTATTCTGAGCTCACGCGGTGCAACACGAACCCTTTGTGGCTGTCTGAGTATCTATAGATCGGCAGGGCGGGTTACATTCAGACTAAACTGTAAACAAGAGCAGAGCGGCGAGCGCGGCTGAGCCAGCACCGCACATCCCAAACTATCTGATTCATCCTCTTCAAACGGCCGGCAGCAAACTCCTCAACAGCTGCGTGTTGAATCCCCAGTAAATCCACCACCACCGAAAGCTTTGGATCTCCAGGAGGAAGCGAGGATGCAGGTGGCTTGAGCGGGAGTTTATTGCAACACATACTTTCCAGACGACCAAAACAACACACACACACACACACACACACACACACACACACACACACACACACACACACACACACACACACACACACACACACATACATACACACACACTCACACACACACACACTCACACACACACACACTCACACATTCCGCCCTCTCTCTTTCACTTCTCCTGATTTCAAAAGCGATCTGCAGGGAGGGAGAAAGCACTCTGGAGCTGCGGCTCTTTGTTCCGCCGGGCTTTTTACAGGAAGGGGAGAGCAGGTTTTGTTTACGGGACAACACAGCGTTGCCGTTAAGGCTTTAATCAGAAGCGTTTTGTGGGGAGTTAGCGCGGAGTGACACCCCTCTATCCCCGCTGGGTTCCCACTGGGGCAGCGACAGGAGGGGGAAGAAAGGAGCGGGGAAGTGTGGGAATGTCTCTACATCGTCGCCACGGCGGGCAGCTCCTAAACATGGCTTTAAATTAGTGGAAAAGAAAACACGGGCTAAAAAAAGGCAGTCGCCGAACTATACTCCTGCCTGCTAATTTGTCACCACTTGAAAAACGAGGGAGAAAATAGCAACAGTTTTAAATCACACTACTTTAAAGTCGGGACATGCCAGCCAGTGTGTATGGTGGAGCACTTAAAACAGGAGGGAGATTTAGGTCAACTCCGTCAAAGTTGCACATACGTCTGAGCCACTGGGTGGAATCTATGGAGGTTCATATTAGAGGGAAGCAGAAATGGAGAGCGCTGAGTGTCTGGTTCTAGCTGGCTGGGATCGGACCAGTGACAGCTGGGGCTTGAAATCCTCACATCCAAAGCCAGGGCTCATTGCCACTTGCTACATAGCAGCGCCGAGCTAAGCCCACCGCCTCCCCCGAAAACCTCCCCTTCCTCCGGTCCGAGCCCTTGCTCTGAAAGATCACAGTCCTCAACAAAGGCGCTCGGCCGCGGCCAAGATGATTCCCTCGAAAACCATCTTCGCTTTAAAGTCTAAACCCTGGAGCGGAAGGGGCGAGAGGCTTCATCCGGCTGCTGCCGCGGCGGGGAGGGAGGGGTCTCCGCCGTTCGTACCTTATCGAGCAGCGGCAGGCAGCTGGTGACTGTGCGCTCCAGCTTGACGATGGTGATGAAGTCACTCTCCGGTGGGTCATCCTCGCTGTTGTTGCACAGAGACAGGGGGTGATACTGAGGAGAAACACACAAAACACGGTCAAAGCGGAAGAAAAGACGATGTGAGCAGCAGAGCTGCTCCAACACAGTTTAATCAAATTACACAACTGCGACATTAAAATAATATATCAGTGAGTTCACTATATTCAACATGATTGTGCTTGTGCAGAAGCACCATTTACTACGGCCGCAGTAGCAGCATTTCAAGCTGCCTTTTACTCCGTTTCTGCGGAGACAGAGTTGGAGCGTCTTCAAAAAGTTGCACGTTGGGAGACGTTTTCAAAAAGCTGCATTTTCACTGGCTCTGAGCACAGGCAATCAGTCACCCAAAATGCCACGAAACTTCCCGCTTGACTTAAAGACGTTGACATGTAAATCAGTGTCCCACTGATGTTATATAGAATATAATATCTAAATCACAATGTCTCTGTTGTTATTCACTGCTGTAAAACACTCAAACACACACATCACACCTATGTATGTATGATGTTCTAGATTCACAGATGACAACAAATCAGGCATTCCTCTTTCTTTTGCTTTACAATACTAAAACAGACAGATGAATTTGTAAAGGTCTGTAGCGTGATAATATTATCCCCAAAAGCATTGCAATTACCTAAATTAACTGAATTAGATGAATGTAATAACGTGTGTCACAAATGAAATTACTCTTGTATCTGCTTCTTTGAGGTGAACCATCAGAGCGGATCCATTTCTCTCTTTTTTTCCCTGGAACTGGTTAATTATATGACGTGCACTGTGAGTTCACTCTAACCAGGAGACGCAGGGCAACAGCCTGGAGCTGCATGTCTAAAAGGTCATGACCTCAGTAAACCTGAAGGAAACTGATGAGGAACTGCCATAAATAGTTGCATGTGACTATAAAAACTCCAACATGGATGCTTCTTTTTTTTACCTATGTTTCTCTTAGACCAAAGAGTGATGATCCCACAGTGAAAGTTTTGCCATCAAACCATATTGTGAAGGGATTTTTGGAAAAACATGCATGTTTAAGGGTGCACACTACTGGAACTGGTTTTTGTAGGTTACACAGTGTATTGTTGAGGGTTAAAGAAAATGTATCACACATTTTTGTGTAATAAAACAAAGGAAATTGTGTACTTATCATTTTTAAGATTACTGAATTATTATGGCACCATTTAACTGGATCAAACCAATCAACAGTAAGTCGGACCGTATGTGGCCCCTAGACATAAATTACTTCAACATGCTATATGTTTTAGACATTTTACATATTTGTGTTTTGTTTTTTGTTTTTTTGTCGTAAGCTATTCAGGTTGTTTCTGTGACTCTGCATGTTGTAAAACTTGTGCAGAAAAAAGGAAACCTCCAGTCTTCACTCTGACCTTCCTGACTTCAAAGAAACGACCAAAACCACGAGTCAGAGAGAGAAATGTAGAAGTCAGCCTTTCAAAGGCAGTCTAGACGGAGACACTAAAGCTGTTTTCACACCATTAGACAACAACAGTGGCACTTGATGGGAGCCTTTGTGTGTTAAATTAAGGCGTTTCCTTCTTCGGCCGATTCCAGTCGATATGTGGAGGAAAAACTCTGGCACCCTACGAAATCAATTACATGGATGGCGATGCTCACTCCCACTCAAAGCCTTGAGGACTGGAAGAATGAGAGATAGTCTTTGGTAGGGAACATTTGATCCCCTCTGAAAGGGAGGAAATTCATAGCTGCTGAAAGGCTGCATTTAAGAGCTCAAGGGATAGCTGCTGTGTTTGCGAGTCACAGACATGCTGTCACGGGTACGCGGAGTCGCACGGCACTCGGCGAGGAAGCGAACCGCGTCTGGAACAACCCCCGGTGCATCCCCGACCTGCCCGCACGGTGTGGGATCCGGACCTCCGAGGTCACAGATGGGCCGGTGTGTGCGCTCACCCACACCCCGGAGGAGCGGTCCCACCCTGTCCTGCCATGCCCCGCTCCGCCATGGGGCCCGTCCCCGCCTGGTTTGGGCCCGGCGGGCCCCTTCATGTGGCTGTGGGCTGAGGTCATGGGGCTCCCCCTCATCTCACCCAGCGGAAATCCCTAAATTAAAAAGACCCAAGGGTGACATCAACAGCTGGCACCCCCGGAGAGGGGAATTGACGTAATGCGCTGCAAAGGGCTGGTGCGTGTCTGTCAGGGGGAGAGACGGGACTCGAGGAGGAGAGCCGACACGGGGGACTGGAGTCAGATCCAGAGATTAAAGCAAAGGGCTGAAAGGAGAGATGGGGAAGAGACACCTTGGGTATCACGACTGTGCAGCGGAGCATGATAATTCAAATGTTTCGCATCTATTACAGGAAAAATCTGAATCCTGACTGCATGAACGCCGGGCCAGTGATTCCAAACTGTAGTCTCTGGGAGCGACATGGAAGTAGTGTGACGACAGGTGTGATGACGATCTTTGACATTAGTAAGGATCATATTTTTCTTTTAACAGCACAGTGAACATCTGTCATCACCTGGAGTCAGGAGCTGCATCCATCTTTAATCCATTTTACAGGAGAAAGTGAAAGAAAAAAAGAACACTTAAAGCAGGTAAAGTTAACAAATCAGCAAATCAAAGTTTTGAAAGTGCAGCAAATCATTTGGTAAATAATTGGAAAAATGCAATAAACATATAACAAAACAGAAAAGCAAAACAAACAGTTATAACAACATAAACTAACTGGTTTAAAAGTTGAAGGTAAAGGGTTAAAAAGTTAGCTAAAACTAAAACAAGTTTAGTCCGTTGGATGTAAAACAGAATATTTAAAAGGGTAAATCTAAAGCACCGTAAACAGCGGAGCAAATTCATTTGATATAGAGTGACAAAAAAAGTTGAAAGTAGGATAAAACTCAACAAAAGTCAGCATAAAGTGAAAAAATAGTAAGATGCCAATGAGAAAATTCAAAAGCTAATATCCACAACTGAACGAAAAAAAAAAAAGAAAAGAAAGTAAATTAAAACATAAAACTACCAACTAGCAATCAGCTAAATTTGCAAATGTACTAAATTACTAGTAAACTGGTTAGAAAGCTCAAAATGCAAAATGTAAAAAAAGAGGTTAAAATTGGGAAAATGTCTCGACTTCTGGAAATCGTGAACAATTTAAACATGACTAAAAGTCAATAATTCTGTAACTGAAAAACTGAGCTAATAAAAAGTAGTGGATTGATGACCCTGAAGAGCAGAAATGAGCGAGTCGCGAACCATTTGTCATTCTTCTAATGAATCAATATCCAAACAACTGCTTCCCATCTGCTGAAGAGAAACATCTGGAGGCTGACAGGTGCTCCTGAAGTCCCATGAAACGGCGAGTGCGGAGGCTCCTGCCCTCTCTGATGCTTCCCGCCCCCTCGCGCTGCCTTAACGGCTGCCCTTGTTCTGAGGAACGCAGGCAGGCAACAAGATAGAAGTGGAGCATGAACCCCTGGCCTGGCCTGGCCTCTGTGTTGTGCTGCCAGCTGCTTCCACAAGTCTGCATTTACTAGGCACAAATTAAAGGCCTACGGTTGAACTTGGCCCTTAACAAAGAAAAAGGGAAGAAAATTATAAAAAATCCTTTAATGACACTACTTTACTCATGTCATGACCTCTGCTCATTTCACTGAAGGTTTGTGGGAACCGTTGAGAAGGAGCCACAGTCAGTATGGTCTGATTGTAAAACGGTGACACGTACTTGGATCCCGAGTCTGACTCCGCGGTGTTTTTCTCGTACGGTGATATGAGACATGTTGATGCACGGGGCCGTGCAATCATACCTAATAAAGCAGATAATAATCCCAAAGCTGGGCCAAACAGGCTCGGAAGGAAGGAGTGGCTGCTTTTACTTTCCTCTGCCTCTCAAACCACCTCCACGGTCACACTGTCTGCGTTTTGCATCGTCGGCATAACTAAGCATTACCTTCTATTTTCGAAGCGCCCACAGCACCAACAATCAGATGGCTGTGAACACCCTCCATGTGCCACCAGCGATGCCAGTCACCACTTACAAACACGCTGCCGCGGGACTATAAACGGCACGCGGGACGGACCGAAACGTCTTCCTTTGGTTTTTTTGTACAGCCATGAGAAGAAGGGGCCTGGGAAAGCGAATCACTGAGTCTCCATTTCACAGGGACTGGAAACCACAGGGCACGCAAACAGCTCCCCACAGACTGCTAACAATGCGCACTCCTCCGTGCCGCCGCCGCCTCCTCATCTGTCTAGATCTGTTGCGAAACTGACGGGGACATGTCCCTCGGTTCCTTTGTAGCCGCGATTAAAGGCATTCCTTTCGAGCCCAATCAAAGACTACCCCAAAAATATTCCCAGGCAAGAATGGGGACAGCCTAAAAAACAAATACAAGGACAGAAAGAGGGGGAAAATAAATAGTAGCTGCGGTGAGAAGTCAATAATATTTTTTTTCCCCCCGCACTTAGCCCTGCGGATCTTCTTTTTTCATTTGCCAATAATCAGCCGGAGAGCTTTCTAGTTCATCTGCTGCCAGCAGGGAGCCAGGCCCAGGCAGTTATGTCAGTGTGTTAAAGAAAAGGAAGCAAAAAAAAAAAAAAAGTCAGCTTGCACCTCTCATCAAGTGCTACCACTCTATTACCAGCTGCTCAGGTCAGACGGACCGCAGGCCGGACCGCCGCAGACACAAACAGTCCAGACGAGACGAAAGACACACATGAGAGTGTGATTATTCTGTTACAGGAATCAAAACTGAGCGTCTTTTTCAATGGAGCTCTGCCCCGAGGCCTGGAAAGGCTGCCAGGTTAGAGCACATCAGGGAAGAAGTCAATCAGCCCCGACACACACGCGCACACGCACACCAACTATACCAGCGCTGCAACAAAATTAATGGTGCCTACACGGCTTTGGTGGCACGTGATCTGATTGAATGTTTTCTTCACAATAACTTTGAATACACATATCTGTGCACAGAGAATGTCTAAAAGAAGCTAAATCAAGCCAGCTGAAGCTGGAACAAGGAATCAAAGTTGCAGCCATAATCAGTGAAATGCTGCAACTTCCTGTTCCTTCCAAAGAGTAAAATCCTGTGTTTCCTTTGAAAGGTTTGACCGAGATAACCATGTCAGCGAAGAAGGAAGCTGGTGCTTCTGTAGAAAAGCAATACAAGTTCAGGCTCAGGGAGAACATGCAAACTCCACACAAAGAGACCCTGGACAGAGCTAGAACTGATTCAATGTGTTCTTAAATAACTCAATGTGTCAAAACGTTTAATTCAGCTGAATGATTTTTTTTCCAAGGTCTCAAAAACTAATTGAGTTGATATTCAGGCTGCAATTAACACAGAATGGAAACAGTTTGGATTCACACCGGGAAATATATTGTGGCTGTTCCAGAGATTATGGCAGGATTAGAGGTTTTGTTTTTTAGTAAGTTTAAAAAAATGAGGTTTATATATATCAAAGAAATCATAATAACACTGTCTCTAGACTTGATTGTTGCTATAGATGGCATTAGGTGGGTCCACTATTTGTCTTGACTGGTAAACAATGGATTGGAGAGGGTGTCCAAAGCTTTTCTGAGAGGCTAAGAGAAAATTAAACTACTTTTTCTTATGAAAGTGACACTATGAACAAACACTTTATTGGCCACAGTTTGGAAACTTGGTCCTGTATCACGAAACACACTTTATTTTGGGAAAGACCCTTAAAACACCTGTAATTCTAAAAACTAAAATCCGTACACAACCTGTTAAGCAGAATGAAGATGAGCATGAGAAACTGGAATTATTATGGAGGGCCAGACCATGCTATATGTTATACTGTGATCGATATAAATATATTTCAGATTAAAAGTCAGTACATTATATGGTTTTGAAGATGTTTTTCTCTGCTCTGGTCTACATTAATACCGAGCCACACAATGTCACGCCATATCATGCACCTTTCATGTTTTGTTAAGGTTTTACTGATATTTCTATTTTCATCAAAGCTGCATTATAATAAATGAAGTTGTTCCTTTTACATGCATTGGGTGGCAGTAGTGAGTCACTGTAGTTCAGTCCAGTTCTTTTGAATTTCTCTGAGTTCTGGCAACTTTTTGAGTAAGTAACCAAAGAGAGATTTTGATTTACAATTCAACTGCTTTTGAGAGGACCACTTATAGACTTTGGTTCACTAACTAAAGCGTCCAAATCTCTGGCACAACAGATACCTAGACATTATCGCTATTTTTATTTATGAAAGCTTTAAGCGCATGGCAAAAATACATAGGAAACCTGAAACAAACACACAATGTTCAGCAGATGGAAATAATTTGCTTCTGATGCAGTTTAACTTAAAAGGTTTATATCATACATTTTCACCATCCAAACTTCATTAGAAAGCGATAGATAGTCAATCAAATTTTGATGGAGTTCCTATTAATATTCTGTCATTTCTCAATCTCTTAAATCAAAGCTCTGTCTCACTCTTGCTGGTAAATGACGCGGCACTGTGGGCGAATATTTGCTTTAAGCGTAGGAAAATCTGCTGCCAAAAGCGAGCAACCCAGGCCGTGTGTGATACTTCAAGGAGATCGCAATCTGGTTGCCAAGGTTACCGAGCAACATGCGCATCTCCATCAATTCCTCCTGTGTTTGTTCCAGACTTGGGGTGGGAGCCTCAGGCGACGGGACAGGTGACCTTTCGCTCGAAGCCACCGCGGAAACACTTCTGGGTTTGAAGGAGCGCGCGGGTTAATGAGTGAGAGCGCAGCTATGTATTGTTGCTGGAGGCAGCCTGTGAGCATGTGCTTGCATGTCAACATATGTGCACATGAGTGTGTCTCCGTGCAGAAAGTCCCCGTGTGGTTGTAGCGGTGAGTAAGCGGCGCTGGGCGCGGGAACCTGTGGCTGCTGCGAGGCCGCGGAGCATTTTCCTAAATGTCATGTTCATCTTTGAAGCCATGAGGCATCACTGGCACCAACAACAGAGATCAATCTGACGCCCTCACATCTGACGACCATGCTGTGAGCAGATCTACGTGAACAGGCAGAGGCGGAGGTGGAGAGGTGGGCTCATCCTCCCCCCGATCAGCTTTATTGACAGTGTCAGCCCCGTATCCAGTAACGCTTACTGCAGAGAATGAGTCGGGGGGGAAACGTGATCCCATAATGAGCCCCAAATAATTACCAGCAGCCCCAAATTTGCCCGGGCGCTTTCTTTAAGTAGGTGTGCTGCACCTCTCCCCCGCCACCAGCACCAACTCCAGGCCCGTCAGACTGTCTCTCCGCTCTATAAAAGGGATTAGACGGAGAAGAAAGAGGACCTGGAGAGGGATGAGGAGCCAGCTTCAAAGAGAGGAAGCTGAGGAGTGAGCTGAGCTCTTGGACTGGCAAGACACGAAGGAATCACCGCCAAACAGAAATATTCCCACCACATTAAAAAAAAAAAAGCATCTTCCACTCCATCTCACTCCTCGGCCCTTCTCACTCACCGTTTCCCTTTCCTCTGTTAGATAACACACAGCACAAAAGTTCAACTGGAATGAACTTTGCACTGCGAAGCTCCGAGCCGCACCTGTTCTTTGATGAGAGCAGCAGACTTTTATTCGGGCCTGGAAAATGTCATTAGAAAATCCTGGATTTCAGAGCTCGGTGGAGGAGTCATAACAGTTTGAGAAAGAGGCTTCACATTCCCAAAGCTGTCTCCAAAAAGTGTTAATGTTCGCCTGAGTCTAACCATGCTCGGTATAAATCAATTACAAGTAACAGAAATAGTCCTGCAGAGCCTGGATGGACACAACCAGAGAGGACACACCCTGAAAACACCGCTGACTCTGACAATAACGCCGCAGACCAGACTGTCACACTAAGATCACTGTACACACAACTGTAATAACAATTAACCAAGTCCATTTGAAGTCTACTGGAAATACAAACACAAGCTGCTGTAGGTGGATAGTGCATCGTGTGAATAAAAACAAAATGCAATGATTTGCAGTTCTCATTTAAATCAGTTTTATTCCCAAATGAAGTCAGACAAACTTACTGATTTTGGACGTAAGACATTTTACCAAAAAGTTGAATTTATTCTGATGTAGAAAGTTGACAAGAGGCAACAAAATGCTCAATAAGAAGAATCATTTTGGAATTTAGGTTGATTTTGAGGCACAGGCCTCAATTTGGGAACTTCTGCATCAGAAGACAAAACCTTTCTGGACACTAGATGCGGTTAAAGGTTGCTGCGTAGCGACACGTCCCCCATGACCCAAGCGAAGGATCCTGAGCTCCGCTGAGAGCACATTAGTCATTATTAACTTTAGTCAGTATTATTGTTGGAGGTACTTCAATGAATTACAGCCAAATGGCCACACGCCTGCATTTGTGTATGTGGGGTCGAAGCACTTCGTGCGACTTTGCATGCAAACTTTGTTGGTTTGCATCGCGGTCGTCATGGGAACAGCCAGAAGATGGAGCCTTGTGTACTGTCCACACTTCATGACACAGGCTGTTTGGTCCCGCAAACACAAACGCTCGCATTCACAAACACATTAGCCTTCGATCCAGCAACCACTCGGTCCACTCCATCAGCCCGAGGCCAGCGTCGCACTATACATTTCAAAGCTCTGAGTTAAACGTAAACACAGCACTTCCCTGTCATAACAAGTCCGCGGCTTGCTAACCCAGCGGTTTGTTAGTGTAGCAGCGATCCTCCTTCCCCGTGGACACGGGAGCCATGTCCGCAGCGCCTGCAGGCTTCCTCCGAGCCCCGTCCTGGGCCTGCAGGGCCGCCGCACAGCTCTCTCAGGTTCCACAACATCAGTCAGAGAGAAAAGACACACTTTCCAGAGCGTCGATCACTCAAACAGCCGAGAACTTAAGGTCAGCTATGTGGAAAGTGATTAGCCGGGGGAGTGAGGAAGGCTGCATGCAGAGGGAAACTCCAATTTATAGAGGAAATAAACACTAAGGAATCAACAAGAAGAAAATTTAAGATGAAGAAACAAGTGGACAAACTAGAGGTTATCTTTAAATAACCAAATGAGTTCAACAAAGGTATTTGTTTTCCCGTCTGACTGACTTTGGGGCACATATTTCACTTGACATGTGCAATGCTTTGATTTTGAGCGGCTTCAGTCAACACCAGAACATTTTAAAATGCGTTTGTAATCTCACTGACTGTTTAAGGTCAGACGTGTGCAGTTGTCTGTCCCAATGTGTTTTAAGTACAGAAGGTAGATCAACGGATCAATAGATGGATGGTTATCAAGAGATTTAAAACTTATTCAAGAGAGCAAGAAAAATTTGGACAAAGTGCATCAAGATGTGTTATCATTTGTTGAGACTAAGACTTTCTTATTCTACTTGTCTTATAGATGGATGGATCGCAGCATTGCCCTCTGGTGGCCAAGGGATGTATGCACTTTTATTTCTCTGATAATTGAAATGAAATTTATTTCTAAATCCATTCTTGATATATCGTCCTCACATTTATCCACAATGCCATGCTGTTTAAACACACACAATGTTTGACTGAAAAAACTTCAGGGAATTAATTATTGACTATATCAAACATTGTACGCCTGCACCTTCTGATTTATGTACCTTTGTACTTTTAGTCAGTAACTTTATGTAACCCTATGTGAATATGCATCATTTGCTTTCACAGGTCCCTCTCAATGACAATACCTGTGTGAATAAATTCTATGTATATGAACAATGAATGCACTAAACTGCAATGTATTGTGATGCATTGCACTGGAACCTTTCTATTGTGTTATGTTAGATTACTTTCAGAGTAGAGGCTACGAGAACAGACAGGGCATAATTATTATGTGACAATCATTCACATCTGCGTCAAATTTCATGGCGATCCATTCCCGTCTTGCTGGGATATTTCAGTCCAAACCAAAGTGGTGGACCAACAGCCCAGCCGACCGACCCACCGTAGACCTGGCCTGCGACTGTGGCTCCAACCATATGTAACCAACTCCCAGAGAGCCAAAGCGTATTTAAATGTTTCACTCCAAGCAAATGTTGTCGGCTCTCCAGAGAAAACAGGAGCGTGACTTTAGATGAGTTCAATCAGACAGTCAGAGGTACAGTTTCAAAACCAAACCAGTGTGTAAAAGTGTCTCCTCCAACAGTGAGGGACACCACAGCATCCTTTCACTGTGGCTCCCTTTAATGAGAGACCTTTTAACGAGAAACAGGTGCCCTTTTTACACAGTTGCACATAAAATTAAAAAAAAAACCAGTAGGCTGCTGGGGGGGCTTTTAACACCGCTCTTTTATATGGGAAATGCAATCCCCTGTTCACTCCCCCTGAAGCCTGCCACCAACATGTGTCTTTTGTAGTGATATCCTTTTCTTTAGGGGAGGTCAAACTTGACAGGGTGACGCCTAAACACAGATTAGAACGACTGTATATGCAATTCGTTAAACATAAGAAGGTAGCCAACATAACTGCTCAGTAGGCAGAACTTCGGGTGGAAAAAAAAATGTAAAAATGCATAAAATTTTTCTCAGAAACTGTATGAAGTCTGGTTTTTGCTACTGAGGCTGCAGCATGTGGGTCAGGATGGACATGATGACGTCTTTCAGAGGCAGCAGATGTAAAGATGGCTCAGTTTACAGGAAGTCGTTATACATACAGATCAAAACAAAGCAGAAGCGGTTTGTTAGGATGTTGACAATTTGGATGTCAATTCTTCTCATTAACCTGGATCCAATCTTGCAGGAGTTTGAGCCGACACAGGGACAATTTCATGCTTGTGTATTTTAATGAGTTCAGGAGAAATCCTGATCCCCCTCTCGTGTTCTCTGAGCTTCCTCATTCTCAGCCATGTCCGTTGTTTCTTGTCCATTGTATTTGGCATTTGAGCCTCAGTAATCAGTCTGATTTTGACCCTGGCCTGTTTTCGCATCTCGTGTCTTGAACCTCCCTCATCTGCTGTGTTTACAGCACTGACTGACTCCTCACGTACTGAACTCTGTTGCCTTTGTGACCAAGAATAAACTGTCTAAACCTTCGTCTGTCTCTTCAGTCGTGTCTTTGCGTCTTTTGCTTGTCTCCCTTGTCAGGCGGTTGGAATATAATTATAGTCAAAAGAGAGTTGACAAACATTTTGTAGAAGCGATTGAGCTTCATAGTGCGGTTGTGGCTGAGGCGTCTATCCATTCAAAGGTTGGTTCAGTTCGTGCAGTTACTGGTCTGTTAAGTATTTGTTTATCAGCTATTTGGTTATTTCGCACAGCAATAACACAACCTTTTTATTCCATTATTGCCTCTTTGTCAAAAGTTTGGGACGTGACACATGCATCAAACCGAATCAATGCATGAATATTTTAGATCTAAAAAAATGTTACACTATCTTCAGTCAGATTTGACTGGGCAAATTGTGCAATAACAGAAGCAAGCTTCAGTTCAGGGGGTTGCTGGTTCAAATCTCAATGCCAACAGGTCGCCACTGTGGGTCCCTGACAAAACCACTGACCCCCAGTAGCTTCCTGAATGCTGCACTGCTGCTTCCACTGCTTTGAATAGGATGGTCAAAATGGCCAATGAAGTATCTTCACAAGATGATTTACACCATTTCCATGACACATTGTTACATTTGACAGATACCAATTCTTTTTTTTTTTTTTTTTTTAATCCTAAGCGGTGAGTCAGCATCAGGTATGTTTCACCTGCGCGGGTCTGAATGAAGTAGAAAAGCCTGCAGGGAAAGGTTTAAGCCCAGCCGTGGAAGTTGGTGTTTACACCATAAATCATTTTTGTTGAAGTACCCTCTGAGGTATCCCAATCCTCCTCTGCACAAAACAAATGACAGACCAAAAATGGCTTAACCCACTGACTTCCTCGTTTCTCACAGTTGATTCCTTTAACATCTGTCCTCATCCATGTCCACTTGCTATTTACAAAGGAGCCTTTCCAAACTAATACCAAGACATGTAGTTACACGTTCAGCCTTAAATCTTGTAATCCAGGGAAGAAAACTGCCGTAAACCAAAGGAAACGTAGTCAGAGCTCTAAAAAAGAGCAAAGAAAATTGCTTCCATTCGGTCTCAAGATTTTCGGAATTCTTGGAGGATCCAGGCGAGATGAAAGCGCCCTTTCAGATGGATATTTTTGCTGCGCAGTTGTCATTACCTTCAACACTGTCATGGAAGATCTCTAATTTAATCCAGAGGAGGATCCAGTGGAAAAGTGAAAAGAGCAAGGCAGCGACATACTTCTCCGCAGATGTCACCGTCTGCCACCATCGCTCCGCTCCACCCCAGAGGGAATCACGTAACCACCTGTGGCCGACGCCGGAGAAACGCAGTCATGGAGGCGAGGAGCGGGGTAAACACAACATCTAAGCAAAGGGATATTTTCAGTGTTATTTTTACTTAACACAAATGTTTATGTGACCATATTGCCCCAGCACATGCTGCATCCTTAGCAACGGTGGTGGTAAATAGACACAAAAACATCAGCGCCGAGCCACTCTGATGTGGCCCGCAGACTGCTTGCAACACACCTTGTAATTGGCAGCATAACTGTTTTCTTTTTTGCTGCTATATTTCACTTTGGCAGCGAGGCAGGCGTTGAAGCTGCCTGATTTATGAGCAGGGAATGCACTGAGAGCTTTTCAAGACGGAGTCGGCGCAGATGTTTCGGTCCGGCCTCTCGATGAGACGCGCACCGACATTTGCACGTCTGGACATCCACCTGAGTCCACCGGGGGGGCAAGCGAGAGGAGGAAGTTCCTGGGGAGGCTGCCGTGGCATGTGATCCCTTCCGTCCCCCCCCCCACCCTCCCTAATCTCTCTTTTTTTCCCCTCTAAGCTCACCATGCCGCTGGGTGCTTCACTTCCAGCTGGGTTCTGTCTTGTTTTAATGGCCAAATGGAGTGTACAGTTGTGTGTACATAACTATGTGTGCACTATATGTGTACGGGGGGGGGGGGGGGGTTTGAGTGAGCAGTGGAGGGCGGGGGGGATAAACTTTGTAGGGCACACAGCCAGAAGCACTGAGCTCTTCGTGGAATGCCATGGAAAAATGAGACAGAGGAATGCAGACTCCACTGAGCAGTGTAAACAGGCTGGGCCGAGAGAATGCTGCCATGCTGCTTTGAAGTCGCTCCATCTCCCTATCACACACACACACACACACACACACACACACACACACAAACACACACACACATACACACACACACACACACACACACAGATCCGACACCTACTGCTGCACAATTAGCCAAGAAGAAGGTTCTAATGAGTGTGTTGCGCAGCGTTTTTTGGGCGGCGGCGGCGGCTGGAGAACCCGTCTTCCCGACACGGCACGTACAGTATGTGCACGCTGTGACGTCCCGCGGCTGCGGAACATACGCTCTATTTATGACTCTGACACAGATGCACTCAACTTAGAGCCCACCAGTGCACATGTGAACCCACACGCACACAAGCACGCACAGAAGCTCGCACCTGCTTCCCCCCCACCCCCCCCCCCCACCCCCCCACGAGCACGGCACTTCAAGGCTTCCGGCCCCCCGCTGACTCTCTAAGTTGATATTGTGAACCCCCCTCCTCCCTCCCCCTTCGCCTCTCTCGCCCTCCACTGCTGCTTCAATATGGCCTTTCAACGTCTTTGTTGAGCGCGCGGCGGTGATACGGGGCTAAGAATGTCTCCGCTGTCGACGGTAGACACGAAGGCACCGGGGTCTGTACCTCAGCGTCTGAGCCAGCCGGCTGAGGAATCTGCTCAAGTGGGCAGGTAAACACCGCTGCCCTTTGGAACGCCATCCCTCTTACTGCCAGTGTGTGTGTAGGAGAGAGACACGGTGGAAAGCGTTGTGTAGAAACCACTCTCTGATCGTGTGCAAAACATTGAGGGTTCGATACTTAAGTGGTTTCTGGGGGTACGACTTCCCGCACGGACTGCAAAACATCGGTCTGGAGAGCATAAACACTCCCGGGCCATAATTTTCACGTTAAAACAAAGACATGTAAACATCCACATGTTAGCAAACAAATGAGGAGAGCTGCATGGGATCGAATGAACACACTCTCTTTGCTTGGTTTGGCCACACGTGCACAACAGCAGGTGACGCTGTTTGATGTGGTCATTTATATTATCCTCAGTCCAAGACAAAAGACGGTCTTCTGAGGTGGGTTTCAAAATGCGGGGCAGCTCTCCCCGGGGGGGGGACAAAGACTCTCTAGGCGGGAAAAGTCTAGGAGTTCTCTCAAACTATTACTTTTATAAAATATGTTTAGAGAGTTTAGAGAGTATAGGAAACAAATTCAGATTGTAGGATAATTGTACAAAAAGTTGCACGCTGTTTATACTCGTAAAGACTTAATGTTATTAATGAGAAGACTTCCATTTTATGACCTACAATGTCAAAATAAATAAGAATTACAACCTAGTGTAAAATGAAGCCCGTCTGCCATAAGGATTGAGAGAAATTTGATGTGAGCCCCGTGAGGAGGGCTCATCCTCCAACACTTTGAACACACCTGATCTGCTGCTCATCATTTTCCCCGTTCGAGGCCGTAACAGTAATCGTTCATTTTCTGGCACTCACTGAACAGGTTCGATATCTCTTTTCATATAGCGCCGAATGCCTCACTTGGGTATTTTTCCTCACACTTTCACACCTGAACAACTTCCCGGCACACTGCAGCTTTTACTGGAGCAGTTTACTATCAGTGGCAATGAGGGAGAAGCGGGTACAGCTTTTTCCCTCTGCTCGTTCTGCCACATTCATTACGTAACAGCCTGATGACAATGAATTGTGTTGGCTGCAGTGGGTATAATTCCATCCCTCAGTATAAAAGCAGCTGCACAAAACTGACAGAAATGTCATATTTTCTTCACTATTTCCACAGTTTGAGGTTTAACCATTCGTTTGCCAACGATATCACATCTGCAAGTCCTTTCTTCTGAAGCTAAAAATACAACTAAATATAACTTGTGCATTAGTGTCCAATAAGCATGACATTACATTCACTGTATTCATACAGCACTCATTTTCTGAATGATGCAACAATCACAATTCTTCCTTACGGCAGGTGACCCATCAGGGCCAAGATCCGAAATGTGGAAAAAGACCCACAAAGAGACAAATGTGCAAGAATAGTATGTCTGGCAGTCCTGCAAGTTTGACATGTCTGCTGAATTATTCTCAGCACAATGTTGCTACACCAGCAATGAAGACGGATCATTTTTTGTTACGTTTTTATGCTCGAAGCCACTGAAAACACAGCTTTCTCAAATGCTGCTACAGTGCATACACACCGCCCGAGCAGGTAGTTTTCTGCACATGCTCAGTAGGTGGACAGCAACGATGGTGGCCTCCAGAGAGTCATGGCTCTCGGTCCATTTTCTCCTAGGACTTGATAGTTGAGCGTCACCCATAATGGCAATTCAATGTCTGTCAGCTGTCCATACAAATGTTCTCACCACTTTTAATGCTGTTAGCATATTCGAAACTTTTCTGAAACAAAAACGCAAAAATGATACGTTTTCACTTGACAGGTTGTCGTGCTAAACAATCAGCTGCTCTAGCAAAAAACTGACGAAGAAACTCAACTAATTCTAAACTCACAAGCCGTAAAGAGGGGTTCATTCTATTCTGATCATTCTATAACCACTGGACTCGCTAAACTTTTGGTTTTGTACTGGTAATATATGATCACATTTTATCTTCATATTTGTGTTTTTGTTAATTTATTCGCAAAAGTTACATAGAATAGTGACTACACCTTTTCTCTTGTCTTGACACAACACCAAGCCGTTTCTATTAAAGTTACCCTCAGCAGACTGTTATCATTGGATGTAATTATGCAGAAGACCTCCTCATACCCGTTTATGTTGAATGCAGTGTGCGCTATCGCCAGAAATACATGAGGGATAGTGCTTATCTTCCACGGAGGAAGTCTTAAATACTGGATGCAGGAGGTTGTTATCGTCACATACCATCTGTACGCTCCAGCAGCAGGCAGCACACTCACCGCATGCATATATATACTCATAAAAGTCTCTATGGTGTACACATACACATAAATCACGGGCCCTACGTGGTAACAGTGTGTATACAGCACACACACGCAGACACTAACAAAAGTACAGTCGGGCCGGGGCTGCCGCTGTCGTCAGCCATCGCTTTCACAGAGGCGTGCCATCTCTGCTGGAAGAGCCTTTGAACAGCGGCGCCCGGCAGGTGAACTCTGCCGCCGTCACCTACTGTACTTTCCAAAATATCCTCCTACAGAAACGGCTCTGCACAAGCGGCATTTATTTAGACATCGTTCCTCATTAAAATATATGTGGGGTATAATTACAGAAGGGGAGTGTAATGAGCCTGAAGACAAAAACAAAGCCAGAGCCATCCTTCTACTGCGGCGGCAGCAGCATTGCGGCGAAGTGCTTCCTGCTTTTAAAAGGCCTCTCGGAAGCCTCCTCCGGGAGGAGAGGCAGGGGAGGCCGGAGCGAGGCGCGGCCTGTCATCGCCGCCGCGCTGTCATATCACAGGGAAGCTTTTTAAATTGGTACTTGTGCTGCCTGGCAGGGCAGGTCTGCTGGTGTATTCTGGTACCCGCTCAGATAAATCTCCTCGGCGGGGAGGAGATTTACTGTCTGTGATTTAGGGGCCAGCCGATACCACAAGCAGGCACTGCTCCGAGGGCGGGAGCTCGGTCAGACGGGCAGCTCTCCTGCTCTGAACCTGGACGCTCGGAGCGCCTGCAGACCGAAACGCTGCTGTTTTCCTGCAGATTCCTGGCGGCGGCACAGACATCCTCTAAACTCAATCACAGGCCAACACAGACTGCATTCAAGGTTTGCGGATATTTTTTTTTTTTTCTCTCGCTACTATCATTGGCCTGGGATCACTGTAAACAGAGGTCGCGAATCCCTGGTGTTGTTGGAAAGAGCGAGCAACCCCCACCCCCCCCGGGTGGAAAGTGTGCCTTCCTTACTCCGCTGCTGTCTTTCAGACTCTCTCAAATGACTAAACCAGCCTGGGGTCAGTTCCAGGAAGCCCCTTAAGTCATTTCCTGCTGGAATATTTATTTCAATCCTCAGCTCGTCATGGGGTCACTCTCTTCACTCCTGAGTCTTTTCTTCTGGGCCCCATCACCATGTTCAGTCCCTTTTCAGCTCCTGCTTTTGTTATAGGACACGTTTACAATCTCTGTTTCAAAATGAAATTATCAAACCTGAAGAAAAGTTTTTAGAGCTGCAATGTTTTGCATTTCTTCCTTTAAAGCGGAATGATCTTACTTCTTCTCATTCATCTATCTGAGAAGAGTTCGACCAGTAACAGTTTTACATCATTAGACTCACTCACCCAGTTTAAACAACAATGTTTTCAAGTGAAAACGGAAAATTTTTCACTTCATTTCACTGAAGTGTTTTTCACCGCTCACTCTTGAATTTAACAGCATTTCTCCAACAGAGCGCACATTTATTAAACAATTATCTGGATCAAAAACATGTTTCTCACATACAGAAGATGCTGAGGGGCCTCTGCAAGGAAGATAAACTATTTAAAGGAGCTTCTGGAAAGCAAACAACAGTGTTTTCATCTTTTCTGTGTTAGACTTACATGAAATTGGGCTTTTTGACACCTGTACTAAAGGATGACTGACTGTTGAAAGCTTCAACCATGTAAAAGCTTCTATAAATAATGCTTTAAATTATTTCATTGTTTTACCTTTAAATACCGTGTAGTTCAACTTTTAGACTTGACCACCTCACGGTGTGAATACAATGCACCGCATACTTCTGATATCTTTTTTTCTTTCCATGTCAAAAAGTCATGAATGGCATTCCTGTGCGATACAAAGGAATTCAAATTTCCACTGTGGCATTCTGCGGTCGACGCCTACAGGCAGGTCTGGGGGTCTGCGACACAAACAAGACCCCACTGACGGATGCAGGGCCCAATTCACAGAGACAGATTGACTCATCTTTACAATGCAGGCCAGGCTGGCCTCTGCAACCCGATCTGGGATCCTTCCAGAGTCACTCAGCAGCCTCACATTAAGACCTTTACACTTCCTCTGCTGGGTCTCCTTCCTCTGGCCCTGAGGGTGTGAGGACCGTGAGTATCTGGGAGCCGCCGTGACCGAGTGCGACACTGTGTGTGCGTGCGTGTGTGTGTGTGTGTGTGTGTGTGTGAACACAAAAGAGAGTGACCTCATATGACATGAAAGGAGACTCGAGAGTCCTGCCTCAACTGGAGTCAACCGAAGGGGCCACAATGCCGACAGCACCGTGCTCGCCTATTAACTGTCACCCGAGTCCGACTCGTCTGCTAAAGCGCCCACAGCACAAAGGAAAGAGTAAAAGAAAAAAAAAAAAAAACAAGCTCCTGTATCGGGTTTTTCCTAACTGCTGTCAGACTGATCAAATCATGAAAAGAGATGTGGTGACAGCATCGATGTGGCTGAAGCTTTGCATCACCTTTTCTCTGCCATGCAATCGAGGAAATGAACCGTGGATAAAATGGAACCAGAATTTCCTGATGGGTTTTTTTTTTTGTTTTTATTTCGGCGCCTTTGTAGACGAGGCGACTCGTCTCTCCGGTCGAGTGAACACACACACCTGCAGAGGGGGAAGAAAGTGATGGAACTCAAGCCTGCTGTAAATAACTGTGTAAAATTGAGCTCCTGGCAGGGATGTGATAAATTCAGAGGGGAAGCACTGCGTTCCCTCAGTCTGAGCACCGCTGCATTGTGGGTGGGCCGCAAATCTGAAGCAGCTTTTTGTTACAGGAATCGGTGCCGCCGCTCCCGCCGCTCTGCATCATCCCGGTGCGCCACATCAGAGAGAAAACTCAAGCAAACGCCAGTTTCTAGACCACTCATCGCCTCCCGATGGCCGCAGCCCTCCACTTCCCATTCACACCTGCTTATCATGGCAGGACTGCGGTGAAACAACAAAGACGGGAACAGCAGGGGGAACGAGCGGTTAAACAGCTCAAAATGAGTCCGTGTGGGCGTCATGCTGATGTTAAACATCTGTTTGTGGATGCGAGGTAACAATGACGAGAAAAAAACACTTTCACAGGTCTTTAATCATCGCTGCAGATGCTTTTAATTTGCGGTTTTCACTGTGGAAGAGAAAGTAAGACCGCGAGCATTTTGACAATAAACTGGAATACAAAGAAAAATGCAGAGGCATCATTACAATTACTGTCAAAATGATCTTTGCAGGAGGTAAAAGACTCACTCAGAATTAATTACAAATGTCACATTTTAATCTTTACTCCGGACAGTTTTTGAATTTTTATAGAATTCAGTGTGCATGATGATGATTAGTGATTCATTTGCTGATTGCTTTGAAATAAATTTCGTCTACAAATGTCTGCATTTCACTATAAAATAGCAATGGCATTGATATGCATATTTAATGGATTTGAAGGGCATCTGATTTGTTAGCAGCTCTTTTACACACAGATAAATCGTTAAAGTTGAATAATACAATAAACCCTGTCGCCAGTAGGATTAACTATGGTAAAGTTAAAACCAGTGTACCAAACAGGTTACAGAAAAGCAAAATACTCGAAGTTATTAGTGCACTGAAAGTAGATACAAATACATTTTTAAAGGTTAAAAAAGGAAGATACATATGCAGCCAAAACTGAAATCAAAGCCATTTCTATTAAATGAATTAATACCAGAAAAATACTAATGTGTGCAAAGGAGTCTATTTTTTTCTATTCTAGATTTTTTTATTACAAAGACTCCAACTAATTAATCTCCTTTCTCATTGAAAAGGTTGCGTTCGAAGTCAGTTTTTTTTAATCAATAAAATGAATTCCTCTCTCTGCATGATATTTCATTAAATATGAACCTCATGCGCTAATAACACTCAGCTAAAAGAATACGACTGTATTATTATGGGGTTTGTTTATTTGGAATTTAAATTACAAATTCTCTTTCCACAGGAACACTTATGCCGACACACACAAACATTTCAAGATCACAGTAAGGACTTGAAATTTTAATGCTGCACTACATTTTTACATTCTCTCATTTTACAATCAAGTTAAACCGTCAAAAGTTTTGATTAACTGTTAAACTAAAAGATCAATAAGTTTTTCAAAAGGGCTGCGCTATCAGCACTGGAATTATACTGCCGCCGGTTGAACTACAGACGTACGAACTCTGTGCAGTAAAACCTGCTCTGAAAGGAGAAAAGCCATTATGATCTTGAAGTACAAATCCCAAATGATCCCATACTTAAGTGTTAATTGATCACCTACATTGAATCAGACACACTGAACTTGCATTGTGCAGCCCTTTTTTGTTTATCACATTGCATAACGATACAGACGTGATAATATATCAGCAGGCGGAGATTTGAAATCTTCTTTGAGGTTTGTTGTGGCAGCGTCATGCGTCTGAAAACAGAGCCGTGGTGCGTTTCTTTGTCCAGCAGGTTACAGTTTGTCCCTCAATGAGCCGCGCTGGATCTCAACTGTCTGTTTGTCTCCAACTGCAGTCTGGCCGTGATGCCAAACCACTTTGTCTCTTCGAGTTCGTCTTGGGTGACAGAAATTCCCCTCGCGCCGGCGGTGAACGCACTCATAGAAGCTTCTTGTTTTCCTGATCTGCTTTCATTCAGTTGAATTGATTTCATCTGCCAGTGTGAAGGCGTGACTCACCGCTTTCAATAAGCCCGGTAATTACAGAGGAATTAATTCCGTCTAATGCTCATGAGGCGTTGGGTAAGCTGTAGGTGTGCCCTCTCCTGTGCATTTCGGCGTTCGAGACCAGTACTGGTAAATCAACAGCGGCAGACGTGTGATTCAAGCAGATGTTTAGTCACGCTGACACTGTGCCAGACGATTAACGCCGTGCACCCTCTGTGACTCATCGCCGCTCGGAGGACTGCGCTTTCCAGGCTCGGCCGTTATTACCGGCGACGTCAAGCAGTTATCTCCACTCTCCCTGTCATTCTTGGCACACAAACACACATGTAGACACACTTTGCGCCGGGCTGCCAGGTAAACACGTCACTCAAGTTGTCTAAACATCGCTATATCATTAGCCCCGCCGTCTCACTCGGGATGAACTCCGGCAGTCAATACCCAACACCCATTCGTGTAAAAGTCATGTGTTTTCTGCTGAACGGAGAAGAAAACACGCTCAAACTTGAGACGGCTGGAGGAGAGGGAGGATTAACATAAATCAATATGATCACGACAATGGCCAGAAGATGAGGACTTGAAAAAAGCCTCTGTTGCGTCTCTCTGGGCTGCTTTGCCCTCAGGCGACCTGCATATGATGGCTCTTTTATAGGCACATCTTTATTTCCTCAAAGGAAGACACTTAAAAGGCGCTGATTTACCACAGTTAGTGGGAGATCTTAACCCAGCTATTAGTCTCCAGGAGTTTTACAGAAATCACTAATCAACCACTTATTATTTATTATGTCGGGTTCTAAAGCAGAGTCCAGACCTCCCACAAAGAAAAACATTTATTACTTTGCCTGAAGGTTTGTCACCAAATCTTCCAGATGCTCTTACAGTAGCTCATTATCTACAGCTCTATGGACAGAGCAGGCTACGCACATGATTACACCATCAGGATAAAAAATACTTAAGATTGTTATCTTAGCTGTACTACTAGGTATTTATCAAGCTTTGAAAGTTTAAGTGGGCTCAGTTCACTAATGAAGCTGTTACGATCACATCAGTTTTTTTTGTTGTTTTTTTTTAAAAAAAGAAAAACTTTGCTCTTTCATAAGAAACACACAAACAAACTCAGCAAAAGTAGCTGGAAGTCTTCCGTCATTTCACAAGGAGCTGCTATGTTGATAATTTCCAAAGACGCCTGTTTACAAGTTACATCTTCTGCTGGTTTTGCCCATTTACGTTTGTAATAAGCTAAATATTTGCAGAATAGCATCGTAAAGGTGCAGATGTCTGCGGTCATGCTGTGGAGACATCATGATCCACTTCGCTCTGTGTCACAAATCCATCATGATCACAACATCAACATCAAGTCAACAAGCTTTCCTGGTGCTGGTGGGAACTGCTCATTTAATGGAAAATAGAAATAAAGAAAAAAATCTGTCGGTCACAGCTAATGCGAATTCAGAGCATGAGAAAGAGCGCTGTGGTCAGGAAAGAACAAATCTCCAAACACAAACACATTAACGTCATGTGGTTATTGAAAAAAACGCCACTCTTTCCCCACAAATATCAAGCAGCCCGAACCTAAAACATGTTTGGAAAGAGTTGTGAGTTTAGTCACATCATATTAGGATTACTACTGAGACACAATCAAACATTTGTCTTCACAGAGAACTGCAACAGTTGTGCAGACGCCAGACACTATTCATGGCTCAATTTAAACGTTCCACTGTTATTTATTAACGCGTACGTATCTATGAAGGCTCGATCATGTAAGCCCTGCACGGCTGTGGAGAACTGAACGGATGCTGGCAGGCTCTGGAACAGGGATAGCAGGTTCGTCACGCTCTGCGAAGCCCACGGGCCAGACAACTCTGGTGAAGGAGTCGGGACTGTCGCCTCAGGAGAGATGGATGGGCTGGAAGATCAGTGCGAGGGGTGTGAAGGGAAGGAGGGGAAGGAGGGAGGGGTGTGTCTCGACACGCAGCCCCTCTGGGAAGATAGGCTACGACATCCAAAGCACTTCCTCCCCGGTATTCCCTCCCAAGAAACATGTTGTTAAGAGAAGGAGACGGGCCGAGACTCTGGATGTTCATCACTCGGGAGCGCCACATCAGACACAAGACATGATTGTGGGCCGTCGCAGCACGCCAACTTGCTCGATGAGTTCATCACTTTATCAAACAATTTCTCATTTCCGTCGTGGTTTTTGTGTTCAGGAACTAGTGAGACTTGTTTGATCTGACTCAGAGACAGCAAAACAAAATGTGATCCCCATTTTCTCCCTTTCGGCCCGACAACAGTGCGGAAATATCTAACATAGCTACAGTCGAATTCAGTGGAATAAACTACAAATCTCTGGAGGATTGTAAAAAGCTCCTGGCATGTGAAAACCCTATCATCTGAAGAGGAAGTGGAGTCGGCCCAGGGTGTTTTCCACATTACATGCGGCCCTAATATCAAAGGAGATAACAATTCCAGCTGCGTGGCTCTCACTGCTACACACCATGATCGTCTGGAGGAGTCATCCCCGTCCAGCGGCTCCGGGCCTCCGTCCTATGACGGCCACTACCAGCTAACATGATGCAAAAACACAACCAGATCCTGCACTTTTTCATTCAGAAGACAGAGGTTAAATCTGAGAGGTTAAGTGGAAGACATCCGTCATTCGGCTTCCTGCAAAATGGATGAGGAAGGAGGCGAAACAGTTGCACACTGAGTTATATCTCTATTACCAATAAAGGCTGTCGCTCCCTTCAGAAGCTTAATTAGAGGCTCAGACGGTTGCACGCGATGGATCCGGCCTCGGGCAACGTCCTGCGACAGCTGAGCCGCAGCGCTCCTTTGGTGTGGATGTGCTCAGAAGCACGCCGCCTATTTGGGCCCTTCAGGCCCAGTCAGGCAAAAAGGTGGGAGAGGAGCAGGCAGGTAGATGGGGCATGAATCAAAAACATGCCTGTCAAACTGAGAGACCCTCAAGGAGAGGCAGCCTGCTGCAGATCTCCTCACGAACCTGTGGTTTGGGGAAAAAAAAGACAGAGCGATTCGGTGTCGTAGGATGTATGCTTGATTGCGTTCTCGTCGAGACTTTCATGACAGGAGCAAATCCATTCTTTGAGAATGCCGGCTTGGCTTATAAAACGATATGTTCCGTGACGTCCTACATCACGTCTCCACCATGCGGCTGCTGACCACGCTGTGCGACGTGCCTCCACACACCGCCTCCTGCACATAAAGTCAACAAGGCGGCTTATCTCGAACCAGCACGCAATCTCCTCGATGTCTTGAAGAGGCGGAAAATCCAACTGATAGTGTCGTCAGAGACGTGATTGATGTTACTTCATTGTTGACCTTGTTATCGTACAGTCCATAAACAGGGCAGGAAGCCACCTCTCTAGTCCCCGAAGTCACCAACAATGAATCAAAAGTCGAGGTCAATAAAAGGGAAGCTCCGACTCCGATTCCTTTTCAGGCACAAAGACCCAAATCCCATCGGGCAAACGGTCTTGCATGTAGCTGATCGATCATGTAATGACGAGGCATATTTCTCCTTTGAATTCTGAAGAGGAAAGCAGTGAAAGTTACTTATTCATTAGTTTTTATCAGAGGCAACCTGAGCCACCTGCTTTACAGGGAGAGGGCACCAGAGATCTCTCGCACGGCTGAACACACTGCAGGTGGAGGAAAAAACACAAAAAGAGAGCGCCACCACAGAGAGGGTGTGCTGAAGCAGTGAATGGGGATGCCTCGGTTTTCCAATGTGAGTTTGCAAAATATATTATAGGAGACTCAGAAATGAGTGGACAACATTTTAAAGCCCCAGACAGTTATATGTCAATGGTTCTCGTTATCATTTTATATAATTTTTAATTTGTTTTTTTCTTCAGAGGAGTGACTCCCTGTTTTCTTTTCCAGAGTCTCCCCGGGTAGCTTTGAATATAGACGATTGACCCCCTTTCCTAATTTGCAAATTTCACATTGAAGTCAAACACGAATTGACAAACACAGAAATACAAAGGAAAAATTGTTCATGAAAAAGTCTCTTTTTTCCTCATCTCTTTTTTCTTTAACATGTGTAAATGTAATTGTGACAACCTCAGAAGACCTGTGACCTCTGGCGCCTCCTCAATGGGGTCTTGGACCCCAGGTTGGGAACTTCAAACACAGGCTCTTAATCGGAGCTGAGAGAGGCTACTGCTACATATGTAAAATAATCTTTATGTGACTTCGGAGAGCTCGACGAGAAGTCTGAGGAAGTTTCTCAAAGCTACAAGGTAAGAAAATGAAAAGACCTGCTGGTGTGGGAGTGGAAAGAAGCGAGCTCGCAGACTTCTGCAGCCCACATCTCCGTTCAAGGCGACAGTAGCTGCTCCCAGCGCGGCTCACCATCGTTTCCTATCCAATGTCTGGTGCCTTGGCTGGGCTGAATGATAATGCAGGGAACAGGCTTTGATCGGGAGGAACAAAAGGCATTATCTGTAGTTCCGCTGTATTAATTTTTATTCTGTCAACTGAAAATAAAAGTCCTCTGTGCACCACAAGATGTGAGGCATGCTGGGCTCCTGCAAGGAGGAGAAGCTCTCCCTGCAGAACAAACCTCCGTCTATAATGTGAGACTACAGGACATGATTCATGGCCGAGTGCTCGGTTCTCTGACTGTTAATGTGTTATAAAGACTTCAGGCAAACTGACTAAAGCAAGGCATTCCCAGCCCTTGAGCTCAGCCCAGACTGAGCTTTTTGTTTTTTTATTTTAATTGGAAACTAGCTAAAACGACAGCTTTCCTTATCTGTCCTCTGGAGACGCCGTGGTCATGACGTCACCGGCTCCCCTCTGTTTGTGCCTCTGGGTAGGAACCGCGACATCGGCAGCCTCAGAACAGGACCTTCCTATGAAGGACTTTATTATGAGCTGCTGCAGAAATATGAAAGCATGCCGACAACAGACAAGGAGAAACGGGGGGGGGGGGGGGGAGAAAAATCCTGTGCATAAAAGGAGACCGATAAGCCGCGCAGATTGGTGATAAGACACAAAGACTGTACATGCAGAAACGCGCCAAGACCAGGGAGATTACAGCCCGTGATAAGAAACAACGTGCTGAAGGTGGCGAAACACAAGCATCTGAAACACAGCGACAGGAAGAAAAAGAAAGAAAGAAAGAGTCAGGTATGGAGAGCTGGAGAGCGGCTGAGTGTGAAGGAGGAGGTGCGTTTCACGGTTGCACCTGTAAGCAATCTCAGTGTGTCGGCGCGCCTCGACAGACATCACTATAGGCTTGGCTTACTCTAATAGGGGCCAGATGAATATGTAATCTGTCCGCTTTCATCCGCATCCTTTATTTCCACCCATAACACTTACAGCGGCCTCGCTCCGCTGCCGAAACCTGCACTGCTGCAGACAATAGGCAGCTCTCGGGGTCAGCTCTCTCCACTGGCGGCCAAAGCAGCCAGCATGACGGCCATGTCAATCTACTGGTCTGCATGCACAGACGTATGGGTACGGCGTATAGAAGAAAACTACAAAACCACGGAGAAAGGGCAACTCGACAGACTTCTTCACAACGATACAGGAGCGGATAAATACCAATGACTCAACAATGACTTCTCCAGGTGTTCAAATATTTTGGCTTTCAGAAGTGACTGACTTGTCCGGCCCGTATTCTGTTTTGGAACAAATATAAAACTCCCCAGATATTGGAATCTCAGCCCTCTGCCAACACACGTCTCCACACTCCTCCCTGATCTGCCTCATACTGCACATGTGTTTATTTTAGAGGACAGTGAGGCAAGCCAACACTGTTACATGACTTTGGAGTTATAAAGGTTTAAAGTGCTCAGTTTTTGGAACTGGGTTCGGCAGACAGCACAACTGTACTCAACCACAACTATCCTGTGCAGGAATGATCGCAACACAGGTATATTCAATTAACAACAAACAAGGTGTGTAACCAAAGTTACCGGGAAAAAAAAATTCAGATTTCAGTACTCATATATAATTGGAACTGCAAATAACGAAGCAGTGCTGTAGGTGAGCCTTGTTAGATGAAAAGACGGCAGAAAGCATCAGGAGATCATTTCCGCTGAATAGAGTTATGTTTAATCTGAGCAATATGAAAGAAAACAACTCAAAGGCAACACTCCCAGAATCACGCATCTCTGTATGTCCGTTTTCAACATATAAAATAACTTGTTGCTTTTTCTTTCTTTTAAGAAAAAAAAAAAAAAGGAGTAAATAAGATTGATGTACATCTGTGTACGGATGGATGCTTTTAATTAAGCATTAAGACTTCACTTGAAACAAAAGCCTTTGTGTAAATGAAACATTATTAATGAGGCTAACAGCAGAGGCACGCCCTTTACCAACCAGATCTGCAGTGTCTTTAATCCAGTGCCAGTAGATAAGGATCATAACAATCCACTAATCTCTTGGATAACAGTAGCATGCTTTACCCAGCTAACTGATGCTAACTAGCTGCTAGCTAGATGTAAGGGACTTTGTAACTTCTCAGCAGCCATCCCCGCTCACCTTCACAACACAAGAAAAGACCACCATTTTAAATCTACTGTACGATTTGGAACAATTATTGACTGTCTGAAACAATCTAAAACTGTACATGATGTACATCCAGAAAAGCCTCAGAGGATGAACTCACAGACCTTTTTTTTTTTTTTCCTGGGATTTGTGTAATGTGGGAGTTCCATGACAGTCTGATCATCCATCTAAGACCTGAGCATTATGAGGATTCTGGGACTTCAGCTGCTTTTCGGAGATGGTTTATAAAGTTTGAAACAGACACGGGAAGCCCGCAGGGATAAAAGTGATAAGAGTGTTTTGTCTCTCAGCAGCAGGATGGGCTCAGGAGTCAGTGGAGCCCACAGGTTAAAGCAGAGTTTATGTTGCAAATTGATGTTGTCACACATGGCGGCATGAAATCCACCCAGGCAGATTATACTGTGGAGAAACTGAGCCGAAATATGGAGGGGAAAAAAAAAAAAAAATCAACTGAATGGAGAGGAAAAACCGACAGCAGAGGGGTACTTTCACTTCATGCTCCGTTAGCCAATCTCTCATCTACTGTAACACCCTGTCCTTCTCCACCAGCATTTGGTTTCTGTGGATTCCTGTCTAAGTAGATTAGGAAAGCACTCTTGTTTTCTTGGAGACGCAGCAAGCTGTCTGCTGTCCATCAGTCCACATCAAGCACATCGAATGCACTGGTCTCGCCTCCTCCTCCTCCTCTGCCTGTACAAAAAAAAACCCCCAAAAAAACTGAGGCCGAAGATGGGCGCTGTGCCAAATACACCAGATAGTTTCATCCACAGCTGCAAGCAGGCAGCCGCCCTCAAGTAACAATGGAGTTCAGTCATTAAAGCAAACCTGCCTCGGACTCAGACTCGCAGGGAGAAGCAGGAGGACTTAACAAATACACCTCCGTTCACTTTACTGGAAACAATCGGGAAATCTTTGTAGACAGATCTTTATTTCAGAAAAATGAGCAAGTGATAATAAAGGGCGCATTCACAGTTCTATGAATGAAACCATCGACCTGATAGTAGCTGATATCAGATGAAAAAGATATCTGGTTTTGTGTCCTCGGGCTGTGCAGAGTACGCCTCCCACGTGGGGAAACCAAGCCAATCCCTCTGCTGCTTCAAAAACGGCAGTGTGGCTATCCGCAGCGGGGGCGGAGAGTTTAAAAACTCCACCGCGGCGCACTTACTGTCGCGCATGATGCAATCAAAACAAATGTGTCAACAATAAAATATGGCTGACGGCAACTTTCTATTTTCTTGTTTGATCTGCAGCGTCATGCGCATGGATCAAGTCTCATAAAAAAAATTTTTTTTAAAAATTTTAAAAAACACCTGGAGAAAAACTAGGTTCTTCTGGAAGATTAATATGGTCCAGCTGGAGACACTAATCTTGCTCATCATCTATTTTTTTTTTTTTGTAAAAGTCCACAAACAGGTAGTGTCTGATATTATTTTTAAACAGCAAAAAACAGAATACTACATAATGCATGATTATATTTGTAATGGGAGTCAATAGGATACATTTTAGAGCAGGGGTGTAAACACAAGGCCTGTGGGCCAAATCCGCCCATATGCACACCAAACTCAGCGTTTTTTGTGTATGTGTGTGCTTTGAGGATCATCCATTCACAACAGCTGCTGCGTCTTCACCACTCCTGAGGATGTGACTCCACATTGAGGAGCTTTTGGAAGTTGCGTTTGCACTATGAGGGTGTCCGATGACACAATAATAATTTTGACGAATGCACAAGTGTTGTCTTCTTTGAACTTATGCTTGCTGTATTTTTGGATTGATTTTGATGGCCGCTTTGAACCTCAGTCTCTGGTTCCACCATTAATCTGTCACTGTGGGAAGGTGTGCAGTTTCTTTTGCTATGTGCAATCCTTCTGTGGTAAATTATGACTTCTGAAGGCTGTAATTTGTATACGTGAACAACAGTGACATCAGTGCCCTATATTTCCTTTGACACAGGATGTTATTGGCAGTGATGGTGCTCCATGCTGTCTTTGATCAGCCGGAGCCTTCAAACCTCTCTTACAGTAACATCAGAACCGACCACATAAGCCTTCATTTACTCGAAGGGGTCCCACCAGCAGCCTGGGTTTTCTCCGGGAGACTCCAACATTAGAGACCGCTGCATTCTATTTCTGTCCCATGGTTAAGTTTTACAGAATCGTGCTGTGACGACCGTGCTGGACGTCGCAGTTGTAGCTTGTAGCTCGAGGGTTTCTCACCGCAGCCTTCGTTAGCAGCGGGGACATAGTTTGGGGCCGTGCCCGCGTAACCTGACGCCCTATGGTAATGGCATTTCATGCTTTCACACGAGCCCGGGCTGTCAGTGTGCATGCGTGTGTGTGTGTGTGTGTGTGTGTGTGTGTGTGTGTGTGTTTGTGTTAGTTGGGGGTGGAACACCGAGGCGGGCACCTAACGGAGGCCCGAGCAGGCCAGCAGAGGGCGGGGAACAGCTGGCCTTTCATTGACGGGGTTTTGAGTGCTGGGAGTTAAGATTTCACTCCAAAGGGGGGGGGGGGGGGGGGGGGGGGAAGGGCGGCGAGTGTTGACACGGTCCCAACAGGAGCCACCTGTGCTCGAAAAATATATACATATATAAAAATGTGTTACATGGGGATCGAACAAGAGAGGAATGCTGGAGGTATTGTATTGTCAAGCAAGAAGAAATGATGGTGCTTGCACAGAGCGACAGGGAGGAGTCGCCACAATGACTGTGAGCACTATTTTGAGAGACAAGCAAAGGCTAATCATTATTTGTAAGCTATGCTAACTGTGCCAAAGCTACAAATCACAAAAAAAAAAACAAAACCCAAGAATGGAATCTGTGATGTTATGCCAACAGAGAACTGCCCATCCCACAATAAAGGCCATGACTCGTGGCCTAAAGACATGTTAGCAGAGCTAAAAGCACAGATAGTTCTTTTTAATGAGTGAATAAATTGGGGTTTGTTTGATGCGTGATGATTAAAAAACAGGCTCTAAAAATGGAACTCTGGTGACCAGATGAATGATAAGCCTGCGAATGCAAACTAACAATCACGACAGCTAACATTTTTAGAAGCATCAGGTATATTTTCCACAGCAAATCCTCCCAATAGGCTGTGGAAAGAACACATTCAATTTGAAATAAACATAAATAGAAACAACTAAATATATCTCAAAATCCATTTTTAAAGCACACAATAAAAATGAAAATCGGATGAAAAATTGCCCAAATAAAACATAATGGACCATTTTAAAGTCTTCAAAAAAAGATACAAAGATTAAAAGGAGGTTACAGATCCGCTGAGTATGAGCTTAGACGGCTGAGAACTGAAGTGGGAAATCACCTTGAGGTAACCCACACAGCTCCACAGTGGAAACATGTCAGGAAATGGTCAAATATAAAATAAAATAATTTTAAAAAAAAACGTAGGCTTGAAGACTTTTTCCACTGACGCATGCATTTTTCTGGTTCTGAGCTACTGGCGCATTATGATAAAGGGCCATGTCATTACATAAATTAATTGATAACCATTTTTGCTTTACAAGCATAGCAACAATAGTGGGTAAACAATGCCATCTCACATTCTCATAACCCATGCGCCCCACCTTCCCTCTGGTCCGTGCATTCAGAGTCACACAGATTTCATAGTTTGAGGCTCCATAGGAATATTCCTGTAGAGCAGTTCAGCTCATTCATCACCCAACCGTACATTACTGTGCTCTCACAGTGCTCTGACACCAAGCGACCTGCTCTGTCCTGCAGCCCCCGTAGAACTAGGCCACCCAGTGAAGACATCAACATGCTGATTGTTGGGCTCCAGAACATTTACCTCATCTTTTTGCCCCCACCCCCCATCCCATGCATGCTGCCCAGTTGGTTCCCACACTCCCCTTTCTCTAGCAGGCATCACTGCTCCCCAACCTTGCCCCCTCAAAAAGGCCAATGAGCAGTGACCTCACCGTGCAGAGGCTAACGCACAACTTCACAGCCATGTATTGTTGATAAAAACCTCCAGGAAGAGAGTGCTGGACTCACACAGCTACTCTCTCAGTGCCACCAACCCTCTGCTGCACAAAGTCAACATTAGTCTTTCAGTAAGGTTAAATTACAAGAGGATGTAAACCTACAACTAAACACAAAGCAGCGGTCGTCCCTAAAGATGGGCTTTTTTCAAGTATAATCGTCCAAATCATCGACATAACATACTGTAAATAGACAGCCGAGATGGCAGGAAGAGGACTTTATTGTTCAAATGGACAGCATCAGCAACAAATGTTTGTGATGTCAACATGGTGGCATGAATGAATGTGAAGCTGAAACCATTTATTGTTAATTTGAGGGTCAAGTGAGGTTCTGTTATTTGAGGCAGATGAAAAGAAAGAAACTGTTGGAACAGTGAAATCATCACTCGTCCATGCTGGTGAGGTTTGCACAAGGTCTCAGTAAAGTAGGGAGGCTTTCTATCACTCCACCTGTTGAGAGTCGCTGGAATAGCAATCCAACTTTGTCGTCCGGTCATACGACTGCCCGTGTAATTGCCATGACAAAAGTTAGGAGCGTAATATTCTCTACGCATTTGTGTGTTCCAGAAACAAGCAACAGTGCAAACTCCTGGCTTAGCATGCTATCTGACCAGCCCTGGCAACATTGTTACCATTTCTAGCCATGTTTATATAACTGAATCAGAGGGCCGTTCTGGGTAACCCGCATGCAGAATTTATTACTCAATAACCAGTGAGTAAGCAATTGAAATTGATCACTGATTCATCGGGGTCGCTTCCCCACACGTCAGCACATGCTTAACTGCAGATCAGTTGGGAAACATTGTAAATTCGGCACGTAGTGAAGTGTAGTAAAGCAGCTTCATGACAAAAGGTGTATTAAGACATTTTTGACTCATTTCAAAGTGATAGAGCCGACTCTGATAACTCGTTACTCACCTCGTTGATAATTAACTACCATTATAGAGTCTTATGAGGCGAAAATATTGAGCAGCCCGAACCCTCTGTTTGAAGTTACTCGCGGGTCAGTTCTTTAAAACCTTTGCGAGGAATTATCAGGCTCCCTCCTCCCTCCGCCCATTCAGCAGCGCCGCTGCTCTTCTGGCTGCTTCATTGTGGCTCCGGCCCCCTCCCGGCTTCTCAAGCTTCTTGGCAGAATAAAAGGCCCCACTGATCAAAGAGGCCCAAGACAGGTTCCAACCAACAAAGAAAAAAGACCTGCAGGCAGCTATCCAAACGGTTTGTTTGCTCTCTATTGCCATGACAATATCAGATAAGAGACCTAAAAATATAAGGGGGACTGAAGACGTGGGTCGGCGGTGACAGAGCAAAGCGTGCACGTTACAATGACTGAACCTGTACAGCAGAGGAAACATTGAGGAGATAAAATTGGGAAATGCCTGTTTCCATTGCAACTGGATACAAACACTGTTAACAACAACAACGACAACAACACACGGCCCAGGGGTCAGCTCCTCGGTTAACTGGGATTATCCTCCAGTGAACTCCTGTCTGTACGTACTGATGGCACCATGAATAAACACTTCATGAATGTTAGATTCCTGCTAATGGAATTCGGGCATTTATTTCTTTTCTTTTTTTTCTTTTTTTTTTTTTAACAAAATAGATAAGGAACAAGTTGGAATAACAAACTTTGATTTAAAATCATGACCTGATATTAGAATTTTCTCCATTGGTTTACATTAGATAAACTGTGAGACTGCAAACAATGTTGAGGCTCCAATCCATATCTGTAGCACAGCTCACAAAGGACTGTGAGACTGGAAATAATGAAAAATTATCGCAACTGATGCAGCTGAATGGGTTTGCTGTCTACATCTGATAAAAGCTGCGCTGTTTTCAATTGAAGTTTTCACCGCGTTTTTTCCAGGAATAGGGGGCTTTAGAGTGTTGCTAAATGAACAGATACACGTAGGGGGAAAGAAGAACGGCACAAAAGCAGGTCACAGCGTTTCCAGTGTACCAGGGCACAGAGCGTCCGACGGTCGACCCACGCAGGAGGTGGGGCGGGGAGTTTGTGGTGGGCCGTCCGGCGAAGCACTCCCCCACCCGACCGGCCAATCATCTAAAAGGAAAAGGTCACTCGCTGACAAAAATGATTGACAAGGCTGCCGCTCTGACTGTTGGTGAATGCTAAGGAGGGAACACAGTGCATACCCGTGCAGCTCGGGAAACATAACTCACAGCTAGGGTTGCCTCCCGTGTCTCCAATGCCTCCCATTCAGACCACAGCCGTGCAATACTATACGTGCTAACAAGGCAGCCTGACACTCTGCCTCCACTATTTACTTTCCTCTGTATTTATGATCACTTGGGCATTTCCAAGTCGAACTCTCTTGTGTCTCCTCATTTTTGATTCCCGGGCAAAAATTTTCCTCCATTAAAACCGTGTCGTTTCAGCGAGTCAATGATTTGCCGGGCCCTGCGTCTGAACTTTGAACCCGTACAGGGCAGCACACTGTAAGGAGGCGAGGCACGGCAAGAAGGCTCTGGGTTGGGGGTCAACTCGTTTACGATTCGCGCCATAAAGCTTCCTGAAAGGTCGATCGGGCTGAATGAGCGCCGGTATGTTAACCTTTCACCTTACCGCACACCAAAAGTGTAGAGTCACAGGAAAAGGCAACACGAGGGCGTGCTTTATTTTTTTCCCCCCTCCCCTTGTTCGTATGGCGTGGAGTATGTGAAAAGGCACGTAGACGTGTCTTTTCCTCCGAAAGAGCAGGTGTTTGTGCAAGCTGTCCCAGGAGAGGCAGCCTGGCTAGAGTGTTGTGAGATCGCTCCCACCTGTGAAGATCAAATATGAGACATTTATTATACAGGGGGGACTTATCTAGCACTCCCTATCTGATGGGCTATGTAATGGAGAGGCCCTGGACAGATCCACTTTCACTGCCCTGAAAGGCTGGAGAGGTGACCCAAAAGGAAATCATTATGTGAGAAAACAAAGGCGTCGTAGGCGTGGAGGAGAAAACCCTCCGACAGGGTGCTGCCCTCTCTCCTCCCTGCTCGCCATGGAGACTGGAAGCACCGGGTCGCTACGGGGCATGTTATGTCTGAACTGTCGGTGTGTGTGAGTGTGTGTGTGGGGTGGGTGGTGTGTTTGAAATCTCACCGGTTCCCAATTTTAAAGTTGGACCTAATTAGGCTCTTTAAAGCAATAACTCTGTGTTCAGAGGGTGGTGAGTAACTATATTTTACACATAATTATGCAGTGGCAACTGCAGACGTTTCAGCCGGAGAGTTGTAATTTATCAAGATTGCGGCCTGTGCATCATTGTGTGAGCTGCATTGTGAAGTCTTTGGCAAGAGCCAGCTGTAAACTGCTGCCACTGTTTGCCCTGAGGGCAACAACTGAACACTCGTCAAACGTAGACCTTCTCAAACTTGAGGCCAGCCCTTTCAGCTAGAGCCTCTCACGGCTAACACCGGCTGCAGTGGAGGTAAATAAACTGCCGGAGAGCAAACTCCGAGGAGCTACGCATCCGAAGTCATACAGGGATACAGGTGAGAGGCACAGAATGGGAAACAGGTTTCCAAATCTGTCAACTTTCACACAAATGGTCCATATTATTTTTAGCGCATCAGTCATTTGCACGGCAACGTCTTGAAAACTTTGTCCATTTACACGCAAATGACAGAAATAATGAAAACAATTTAGTTTTTATGTAAGGTCACGAGTGGGAGCTGTTCGTTTTTGTAATAAAACAACACGTGCGCATTCAGAGGACAATACGCTATAAACATGAACGGTGAGTACATGGACATTCATATGCACAGACGATAAAGTGTGATTTTCATTGCGGTGACCGTCAACTCTTTATCAAGTCCCTGGAGAATATGGACTGGGAGTCATGACGCTGCTGTTGTCCATCTACTTGTACATGTGCAGAAGAATCATTTACTACAGGCATGTTGAGCATCCGCATAAGCAGCGTTTCCGCCGACAGCAAAAAAACGGAGAAACAATGTTTCCAGAAAGTATTGTTTTCCCCTGTTTACACAACGATGGAGTCGAAGCATTTTCAAAAAGTTGCATTTTCAGTGACTCTGAGCACTGTTATTATCTAAACAGACAATCAAAATGCACTGACAGTGTTCAGGCTTTCACACACTGTATCATTGGAGCCTGAAGATGTGGACTCCTGGAGACCTACAGCAACATCCTGCTACTTCGTTTTGATGCTTATAACCTTTGTTATGAGGCTGTTAACCTTCTGATATCTTTTGAATTCAGTTATATTGGTGGTTGAAGGTGAATAAAAAACTTTAAGACCTTTTAACCCACTGTTTGGATGTGACCTTCAGACCTAGTTTCATTTTTTTTTTTTTTTTAAATTTTTAACGCCATTCCTATTTCTTATCCTTAATGTTGATGTCAGTTTGTTTTTGTGCATGTGGTTGATAACGCACATATCTAACTTTGTTTTGAAATGTGTTCTTCCAGTCAGGTTTAACGATATTAAAAGTTCCCTTCTGACGGATGGTGGATCTGGAGTTTAAGGTGGTCTTCCTCCCAACACACGAGGTTTGAATGCATGGCTCGTTACACAAAGAGCCGGTGGATACTGAAGTGAAGCGTGGTGCCGCAGCTGATCCAAAACACAGGTTATTGTGCATCACGAACCGCATTCAAGTCGAGGATTAAAGCGTCACAGTGCTGCTATTGTGTGTCTAATCACCCTTGCCCTGGCTTGAAAAGGCAGGGATGACGGGGCAGAGACTAAACACCTGACAGTTAATTAAAAGCTGCGGAGATAAGGCTCGGATGAGGAGACGCCGCCGTCCCCGCTGCTCCTTCGGGGTGGAAAAGGCCAGGACATCCTGCTCAGGGGAGGGGATGTGGACTGAGCAAAGCCATCTGTGTGAGTGTGAGAGTGTGTGTGGTTCAACTCCCCACATGAACCATCTCCGGTGAACCAGCAGAACCAGTGCGCCGCTTGGCCCGAGGGAGCCTGACATCACACTTTCAGATACAGTCTGTGCCACCCACCCACACACACACAAACACACACACTTCAAAGCAGCCTCTGTTTACACATCAATTAGAAAGAATCAAGTCCAAGTCTGATACACACACCAACACACACAAACACACTTGAAAGTATGAGGCGTTTACATGCCACAGACGGTGCCATGTGTGCAGACAGAGCACCTGGCTGGAGCATGACGAGGCGGCCACCTGATCAAATAGGCCACATAATGGACGACAATAGGCGGCATTGACATGGGCTCCTCTCACCTGCACAATAAATCCAAAAATTTCACTGCGGAGCATCACAATGCACCCTCAGACAGAAACAGTCTGCCCAATCTAAAATTAGACCAACGATCTGGCCGCCACATATCAAGAACTACCAACAGGGGGCACAGCCAAGGCTTCCATTGCTTCTCATATTAATTTCTATTGAAAAACAATTTAAAAAAATATTTTGTGGCGTCTGTAGGTGCCACCTATTGAGGATTGGTCACATAGGTTAACAAAGTCACAACGTTCAGATATCAGCCATACACATAAGTAATATAATGGAACTCACTGTCACACAAGTCGCTAACTGGATGGGCGGAAGCTGCACAAAAAAATGTGTTGTTTGTTTTCAGGTGTAATTGAATAAACCTGTGGGAGTGAGAGCAGGTACACAGGAGAGTCAACATTTCTATCAGGGATGAAACCTTGGCGCTGCGATATGAGATGGCGAGCATAAAACATTTATGAGCAGCTACATCCGCTCTCAGTGTGGGTATATAAAGCAGCGAGGCCCACGGTCTTATAAGTAGAATAGCACCTGTTTATTTGACACTTGCCTTCGTGTATTACGACACTTCCAGCCGACTGAGCACGCTACACTGCAGCTCGGTGGCTGTATATCAATGAAAGAAATCAAAAGACAAGAAATGTCTTGTGGGGACAATTAGCAAACATGATAGTTCTTATTATAACAGCTATGAAAACATGAATTACACAGTTAATTCATGAGCAGGAGGGGAGGAAGTAGTTCTGTGTACTTTGACAGCATTTTTTTCTGCATAACAACACTTGGACATAACAGCTAACTTCTTCTCTGGTTAAAAATAGAAGAGAAATGTAGACTTTGTGGGCTGTGGTGACCATACTGTTCAATGGCTCAAAAGTGGGATGACCATTTAAAGTGGGTGTGTCAAACATGAGGCCCGTGGGTTGAAACCGGTTTGACTGTTACAGATCTGTTTTACCAGTCAGGTCCACTCAAGATGAAATTAGGCTGAATATGGACCCTGAGATAAAAGGTGCTTGACACCCCTCATTTAAGCTAAATGTCTGGAAATATCTTTAAATGTTTTTTACGATGGGGATTCAGGAGGATTATGCGGCATGGTGGGGTAGTGGTGAGCACTGTTGCCTCAGGATAAACACGTCATGATATTCTGTGCAGTTTTCATCTTCTTCCTGTCCTCAGATTCCTCCCATAAAGTAAAGACAAGCTTGTGAAGTGACCTTTGCTGGATGTAAATGAAAGACAGTAATGAACACACACCCAGTCTGTGACTCCTGAAAGTCAGAGCACTGCGCATTCCTGACAGCGATATGACCAAAAAGCATGCAGGATTCAATGTGCCTAATTGCATCAGACGTAGTAACCCTGCAGTTGGGAAGTTTGAGAACAGGTTTCATAACATCGGTATTACTGACTCATGACACTGCCATTTACGCTAATTCCCCCGTTTTTGAAATTGCACTCTGGGAAAAAAAAAAAAATTACATCTGTCATTGATCCAACAACCCCAGAGATGTTCATTGCTGTCCTACACTTGAGGAGGCTTAAATAAACTGTTCATAGTATAAAGCCTTTTATTTATTAGGCTCAACTTCTTCAGTGGAAAAGTTGGGATATTATGGTTCAAGTCAGAATTTATGTTTTGTACAGAGAGGTGTTGACAGGCTAAGCATACTGGTCTACATTAGGGGTGCCAAACATAAAGTGCATGGGCCAAAACTGGTCCGCAAGAGGCTCCAATGTGGTCCGGTAAACCGCAAGTTTGTCACAAATTTCTTAAGAGACACAACAACACTGAGACCTGAGCTGAGATGTCGATGATGCTGACATAGAAGCTAACAAACTAGCATTAGCCTCAAAGCCATGCGATCAGTTTTTTTTTTTTCAGGTTTTCATTGTATTTTACTCCACAAAATTTCATTCAAATTGGATTTATGTTGAGATTGTAGTAATTTTTTGTCGTAACGGCTTGGTTTTTCCGCTCAAGAATAATTTGGCTGTATGCGGGCCCCTCAATTAAAATGTGTTTGACACCCGTGCGCTAAATCTCTCAATCAACCCGGCAAAGTACGAATCTCCTGTTGTTGTTCTGAAATATTACACAGCTGCACATCAACAAGCACTTTTAATTACAGAGGATTTAAATCATGTGAAAAAACAAAAACTGTCTGATGGGTTCTTGTTTTGCACTTTGTAACCACACCAAAGAAAATGAATGTGAGAGAACTTTCCAAGGGATTACAGAGTGAGGTGCCAGTGGGCAAAGTACCTGCCAAGGACAGCTCAACCAACGGGTGCATGTTGAAGCAAGGGCGTGGGGGGATGGAGAGGGGAGGGGGAGGAGGGAGAAGGCAAGGGGAAAAAGGAGTGAGAGAGATGGGGAGACAAAACAGGAGGGAGTGCTCAGATAGCGCGGCGGTGCGGGGACAGGTCTCCGGGCACAAACTGTGGCCCTCCTGGAAGGACGCCAGGGCTTGTAGTGCAGCTCTATTTTGATAATGGGCCGCAGTATGTGTAAGAGCGTTGGGCTGCAGCCAAGGTACACAGCCTTTTGGTAATAGTTAACAGAGTGGGCAAACACTGGAAGTCAGCAGCATGGAGGTAGGTCAGGGAACTGCAGTGGATGCACCGCCACCGCCGCCGCCCCCCCCCCCCCCCCCCGCCACCACCCGCCCAACCCCACCGTGCTCCGACACAACCCTCCCTCCCCTGTCGCGCTCTTGGCTCGGCTCCTGGCTCTTACGTTTGGACCGGAGCTTTACAAACACGCTGTTGACTTCCACAGAGCTCTCCTCATAAAGAATACGCAGCTGTAAACATCACTGCAACTGCTTTGAAAAAGCAGACTAGTTCGAACTTCATCGGGACCAGGTGAAAAACATCTCCAGCTTCGCTTTTCTTTGGAAGTTATTTCTGTGATTCTTATTAAAATGATGCTTCAGCCTGCAGAAACTTCCATGCATGAACAGGCAATGCTGGAGGACGTTGATCTCAGAGGTTTGGTGGGTTGGTTTTTCTTCATTAACTATAGTTTCTTATGTCTAATTTTCCATGTCACATACTTTGTGCCGACTTCTTCTCTTGTTCGACTGGAGGGATTACGCACTACAGTGAATCCACACACCATCTTGTGGAGCAGAGCACGATTACAACAGTCAACAGGCAAGACAGCTAGCAAATAAATAAAACAAACATCTCTGCAGCAGAATATGGACATCTTTGTGTTGAATTACTACATGCATCTTCATATTTTGCAGACAGCTTGAGGTTATTCTGAAACCGTCTTAATCAGAAGTGTTAATAACATTTTGGTTCAGGCGCCTCAATGCAGCATCTTGAGTGAGTTAAACAGGTAACATAGTGGCATAATAAACTTTAAATAGGTTTTTGTTGTTGTTGATGTGGTGAGGATATTCATGTAAAAATGATCTATATTTCCATCAAGCCAATTACTGCAGGGAGCCAATTTAATGGAATCTTCTAGTACAAAATACAGTGAAATGTAAGAAAAAAAACACTTACAAAACTGCTACATTCTGCATGTTTTTACAAACTCACACTCACAACAGTATCATTTTGAGGCTAAAACTAGTTTTCTAGCAAATCACTGACACCTCAGCTCCGGTCTCAGTGTTTCATTGTGTCTACTAGTTTTTTGCCTACAAAAAAATAAATTAATTAATAATGTTTTCTTTGAAATATTTGAGCATTTGCTTGCTGGTCTGGTGGGCCAGACTGGAGTGTCATGTAGCTGGTTTTGGTCCACGTGCCTTATGTTTGTCAACCCTGGTCTAGCCCATAAATCAGTGGTTTTTAAACGGTGGAGATTAGAGAGCAGCAGAAAAACTCTGGAGGTTAGAGGAATATTTTATTACGCTCATTTAAAATATTTACCCTCAGTTTATATTTCTCTCCTTGAAGTGATAGGAAATAGAGACAAATTAAAGACCTAAAACAGGCTTTAATGCAAAACCATAAGTGTAACTATAGCAGACTATATCTAAAATCTCATATGTCTGATTAGAACATCCAGCTTGTTAAAGAAGAGTAATGTTTAACTGCATCTGGGTTTCAGCAGAAGATAATAATATCCTATGATATGAATACATAACTTCAACATTCAATTCTCAATTTTTAGCAGAGACACTCATCTTGGTGTTATTTATAGAAACATGATATTGGCTGCAACACACTTCTCCTAAAGCCCCGCTGCTTTATTTTCCTATGATTACATATGTGCGTGAAGACTTAACACCCTGGAAAATAATGCTGTGACTCAAAAGTGACATGAGTGGAACAATGTGTCATCAATGCGTCTCGGGCCATTAGCGGCTGACCATGTCACATCTCATTTGGCAGCGATTATAAATGTTATGTTGTTTCTGCGGCCACAATGTCAGCCTGTCTTTTTGGCAAATCTTCATGGTCACAATTGTAGGTGTGCGTGTCTCGTTTTCAGGCAGCTTTCGCGGCCTCAGACGGCCCAAGGACTCGAGAAACGGTAGGCATGTCATTACCCGATCCACTGCCAACCTGCAGCTCTAATCTCAGAGCGAGCAGACCAAACACCAGAAACCACACACAGCTCTGCTTCGGTCTCTCAGAGCCGACTTTCAGGGCCGCTGTGGCGGTAACGCGGCACTAGCCTTAACCTAAGGCCCGGAATACAAAGAGCGACACCATGGTCTGCTTCGCTCGCGCACAGCAATCTGGGGGTTTTAATAGCAGGCTGCGGAGGAACGAGGCCTGGCAGCTGGAGTCACCAACAGACCATCTCAAAGCAGAAGAAAGGCCCGTATGACTCCACGCAACCCTGAAAAACATGCCTCGTTAGCTGCTGAGTGCTGCTTTTTCGGTTGCTTTGAGCGGCTTCCAGAGAGGAGGTTATCAGGTGAACGGCCCCGGTGAGACATCATGGCCCTGTTCGCTCAAATACAGGCTGACTTTTGATCCGCCCACCTGATCCGCTGCACATCAAGGGCAGCTGACATTCAAACATTATCTGGTTTGTTTTTTTTTTGTTTGTTTTTTTAAGTCCAGAATTACAGGAAGCTCACTCATGAAAGTAAATGTAAATACATATGCCATGCAAGGAAGATGTGGATTTTATTCTATCACTTCTCTGAACTGCGTCGGTCTGTGGGCAACGCCATTTGAAGAGAATAATCGGGGAGAAAAACCAACACAGCATGCTTACATGGAGAAAAACAATAAAAGATAGTAACGCACATTTTGAACTAATCCAACGATGAGCTCATTCGTGCTGCGGCTAGCGGCTGGTGTTGGCTGTTAGTGTTGGCTGTGCCGCACTCCAGAGGGTTAACCGTGCAGGGAGTCATCGACTGCCCAGGCCTCTCCCAGAGCCCCCTAAACAGCAGCCTGTCAGCATTCCTGATGGGTGCCAAGGTATTTACTTTGGACAAGAGAGGGAGGCACTGTAAGGGACTGCCTCTAATTAGGAGCAGCCAGTCAGGAGGTCACGGCCAATTGGAACGAGTCTCCTAGAAACGCAGTCCCTCTTTGAGGGTCTGCAGGATGGTCAACCAGGCTCGGTCCAGAGTGGGTTCACTTGGTTTTGGAGCACATAACAAGGTCGGCGTGTGGCAGAGTGGATTCAGTCCGTCCACCTGGTGAGACTGATAAATGGCCAGTCATGGTGTTGTTGGAACTCGGGAGCATTCAAGTGTGAAGTCAACAGAACTCTAACAAAGTTTCACAGTCGATGTATAGATTTATTTCCAGGTCATTACAATTTGTTGGAGAGGTTTGACCAAATACGTATGATTGAAGCAACAAGTCAGCCGGTCATCGGCAGTCCAGATCAGTTCACAGGCACGAGAAAACAGGTCAGCAAGAAGAACCCATCTTTGTGACATGTACATTCATAGCTATCGTCGTACAGTCAGACCATGCAGCTCCAACCGCAGCAAAAGAAAAATACTTAATTATTCACATATACAACGGATATACAGCCAAACTCATTCTCTGCATTCAACTCACAGGCCACCAGTGCACAAATGATGGTTTTCCCACAGAGTTCAAGAGACCCCAACAATCAGTTTGTGTTCTCTCTGGCATGAACACACCAGTGCGATTAAGTAAGGGTTGTGTGTGTTGGCACATAGGTGCCGAAGGAACATGCCTACTCAGATAGAAGCTCGTGGACAATCTCACTCCTGATCATGAAAGTAAATGAGAGTGAGTGTAGCAGCCAGAGATGCAATGAGTCACACGACATCAGGAAGAACTTCAACCTTGTAGTTTTGATTAGAATAAAAACATTTGCAGCCTCGTTTGTTAAAGTGTGCGTGCTGCCACCCAAAGGAATTAACTGGAGCACATCAAGCAGGGGAGTTTACATAACTGATGTTGGAAGCTTTATTGTCTTGCAGGTTTTTGTTCTATGCAACAGTGGAGGATACGTTTTCAGGAAACTTCTGAATCTTATCACACAATGTCATTTCACATGTTAGATTTGATCTAAATGAAATCACTCACTCATCTTAAACACTATCATCAAGGAAGTTCACTGGAGGTGGACAACCTGCATGTTGATCCCTAGTATTGTTAAAGACTGTTAAAGAAGGGGAGCCTGATCAGACAATCAGACTTTCCACAAAGCAAAAAACTTTGGAAATTAATTTCTCTATGAACTAAACAAAAAACAATAACAAAAAAAAAAAAAATCTAATTAAGACACATAGGATGGCCTTTAGAAAGGGGGAGGGGATTTGCAATTTTAGTAACATATTGCGAGCATTGTTCCCCAAAACATAGAATATATACTTACGGTCTTCAACAAACCCATTTGTTTAAATGCTGCTGAAGTACCAGGCACCTTGCACTAAGCAGTATGCTACTAGTATTTTACATTTCAACACAGTCCGTTTATGCCTTTGACTTCCTGAAACATTCAAGAAATGTAAGTAAAGCAGAAGTTGTGGGGACGTCGTCACAGCGAGGTGCACTCCCTTCTCAGATCAGGTGGGAGGAGAGCGAATCCCGGCAAACGATGTCAATTTAGCCAGAGTGTGACACACCGACCAAATCCCTGCAACTGAAGACTTTTCTGAGCCGCAATGTTGAGCGTGCACATAAAATAGGTGCACGTACAGTAGCACCCGAGGCCATGTGACACAGTTCAAATTCTCCCGACAAGTCACATGGGACGTCTTGCCTGAGTGTGTATTCTCAACAAGAAAACTCCCGGAGGGGAGAAAGAGGGAAAGCCTGCCTGCGGAAACAGTCTGGCAGACATTCTCCCTTTTGTCTGATTCAAAAGACAAATTTGAGGGAACAGCCATCCATCGCGCCGGGAGGCATGTGCCTGGATGTATGACGAGCAAGTGGTTCACAGAGCGCTATCATTCACCTCCCAATCAAACAGCAGTCGCAGAGGCAAGCAGCTGCAAAGAGCACAAATACAGCCTTCTATCAGGCCTCAAGTATTTTTCCATTTACACTGTAGCATATTGCTATCGGCCCCCAGGAGAACAACAGTGGACGCTCTGAAAAGTCTCACACAGATCTAATGATCGCTCTTGACTGGGTGTTTTTCACTGTATACACTGCAAATTACAGACGGACAGTAGCAGAGGAAAGGAAACCGACTGTCTCCTGATGGTCTTACAGGGACAGAACTGATTCATAAGCATTTTCTGAAAGACTGGTCCACTTACAGCAAAAATAGCTTTCAAAATCACAACAGACTGATGGGAAATGATACCTTCATTGTGTGGACGGTGATTTATATAAAGCAGACACTATTGAGATCCTGTTTCTTTGTGTAATCTTGTTCCACTGTTTGGAGTTTTATCTAATTTATGTCAAACATACTGGATACTTTCAATCTGTGGATGCTGATGCTTTACATGAAAAATCTTTTACACTAGGAGATTACTACCGTGAGTCGTTCATTGAATATACACACTTTTCTAAGGTTGGTGCTGCATGATAATGACTTTGTTTGACAGTGCTATAAACACATGGGTGAGTGCACCAACGTAAACACTGTAACTGGAGGATTTTTCACCAGTATTTCCACACAGAACACAATATTAATGATCAAAACTAGATTTTCACCTCAAATACGCAAGTTGTCTTGAATTTGATTAATAAAAGAAGAGGTTATCGAGATACTTTTTCCCGGTATAATGTTGTTTTAAGCATTTAATAAAAAAATAGATGGAGCAGAAACGGTTAAATGATTTACACAACGATGGAGTGAAAGCATTTGAGATGTTCTACCTCGGAAGCAGTTTTAAAAAAGTTGTGCTTTCAGTGGCTCCGAGCACCGTTGTTGTGTGAATCTTTACGCTCTGGAGACCTGTTGGTTGTTCGTGGTTTTGATAGCAGAAATTCATCAATTCATCCATTATTGCAGATTAGAAAATTGATATGAAACGTGACTCAAAGCCACGACCGGAGTCGAATCGTGGTTCTGTGAGTCCATCGGCCTTTAAGGACAAACATCCTCCAATACCAGCGGCTCCAGAAATAAGAGTTGTCTCCGCTGGCTCTCACATATTTGATGCAGAGGGGAGTACACGCAGCCACCTGACTCCACTTATGCACAGACTAACACTAACACAGGCATGATGGGTGGTCTGTGGCCTTCAGGAAAGTGACAATGTGTATTACAGTTCTGAGAGGCCAAAGTTGAAAGCAGCCGGTTTCAACATGCCTCCGACCACTTTACTGCTGCCTCGTTGTTCACCGCGAGACTGAGCCACTCCGTCTTTGTCGTAGTAAAATGTGACGATTGTATTCAGCGCTGCTAATTCAATTATGCTCTGCATGAACAGGGGAGCATGAGGACCATTATCAAAACCAACACTGAAGCCTTTCTGGGAAAGAAGGCAAAAAAGAAAGAAAGAAGCAGGTCAAAAACAGGACATGTTGTTTGTTGTTTGGAAGTGACCATGTGACTTTGTGAGACATAAAGCTTTTTTTGTCGGCTGCGCTATCTGCCTGGATCTGGGGTTACAATATGGCTTTTGTAGTCAAGCAGCATTGAAAGATCTAAGTCACTTTGATCCCGTTTAATAGAGTTTGGTAAATGATCTCAGTATGGGAGCTCCGCCTTCACACACACACACACACGCTCACAAGGACTCACTCATGCTTACACACACACACACACACACAAACAAGAATGAGACGCTCACACAGGTGAAAGCGCTTCCTCCTGCGGATGGTTGATCCGTGCGATCAAGCAGAAAAGCAGTAAATTTGCTCCAGCTCTTCACATCCTGCTTCTCCACAGTATCACTCTGCGGCTCCGATGTGAGTACGCTCAAATGCCTGAACATGGTGTACACACATAGTTTCCAGCTTGTCATAGAGAACCCAAACAACTTAAAATGAAATGACTTTTCCTGGGACGTGTTTACTCACTGTAGTCAAAGCGGCAAGCACAAAGCTGTTTAAAAAGAAAAAAAAAATGTCTGCAAGAGTGACTACAGGAGCCGCAGGGAGTCGGAGAGAGGGAGGGAGTTTGTCAGACAGCATTTATCTGTGGTATGGTGATGACTCTTTTCCTCCAAGCTCTCAGCAAACTGAGCGCTTCCTGCCTTTTGAGTACATGTACCCATTTTTGTCCTTGAAACTGAAGCACATGCAATGAATTACAACCGTTTTAAAGAGCTGTCAAGAAACAAGAGAGGAGCTGGTGAGAGGAGACGAGGTGAGGAGGAGGAATTCGGAGCAGCAGCGCTGCCGCGAGAGAAGAGGAGCGAGGCGGGCAGCGAAATGAAAAAGTGTAGAGAGGCGTCGCCGGCTTTGATGTTGGCGGGAGCAGGAAGGTCTGCAGGCGAGGGAGAAGTTATGAGCGACTGACTTCAGGAGAAGAGGAGTCGCTGCTGACTGACGACACGAAGTCCACAGTCCACACTGATTCTAAGCACCGCCTGGATCTGCACCATGTGTTTATTTACGCTCATCTAGTCCACAAAGACATTAAAGAACGGCTCCTCTTGATCTAGCTGCCACACATTCAGAACTATAGCAGCGTTTACACCCAGTATGCCGAGTGAACAAATCTGGCCCTGCACCATGTGCTTATTCATGCTAATTTAGTAGACACACATCACGAAGAACTGGTCTTTTTGATCCGGTTGTGGCAGATTCAAAATTACTTTCCCGTGCAGCCGCCACAACGTTTACACAGCAAGTGTGCTAGCACTGATCTGCACACCCCTGGGTGTGTTGATCCTCAAATGAAGGGCGTAATCGGGCACTTATTGTTGCATTACTAACGCACGTCAGCTGAAAGTACTGTGCTTTTAATTAGCAGCGCTAGACTCCTTAGAAGTTTGAAAAAAAAAAAAAAAACAACTAAAGCTGGAATGCAATACGCACATTAACACGCTAACATGTCGCTATTCGTACCGCACAGTAAATCTCAGTTTTGTATTAAAATGAGGAAGTCATTTCTTTTCTTTGTGGTTTCATTAAACTGACAATTTTGTTTTTCCCTGGGATCACATTTGTTGAGGCATGTTTTAAAAAAACGAATTCCTCGCCTAAAACAACCTTTAAATCGGATAATTCTTTAATTGGATATCTGTAAAAGACTGTCTACACCAGCGGTGTCAAACATAAGGGCCGTGGGCCAAAACCAGCCAGCAAGAGGCTCCAATCGCAAACATGAAAGCTTGTTGCTCAAAGCAATGCTGTCAGGCTGAGTTAGGAAAAAAAATATTTATAATGCAACAGCTATAAGAGAAGTTTTAGGATATTTCACAGCATTGTGCGTCAGAAGTTTTCATTAAAATTATCTTTTATGTTGAGATTGTGGTAATTTTCAGTAGCAATTGCTTGGTTTTGTGAAAATAGACATTTTAATCACATATAACTCTGCATCACAATATAGAGAAACTTTAAACTTCAAATTTCTCTCCCAACCTTTCACCTGGGGGAGAATACAGGACAGATAAAGCCCGGTCTCCCGGCAGTAGCAGTAGAATTGTCAGGACCCTATGGTACAATTGTCATCTGTTGCAACCGGGTTCTCTGTAAATCTCTATAAATGTGGCCTTGATCCCCGGGGAAGGGATAGCTTGGCCTCCACAGCCGCTATGGATCAGCAGGCTTTCCTCTGTACTCCCAGTGGATCGGTTTCAACTGGAAAGAGACAGGTGCTTCACTTGACCTGAGCTGTCAGGACGAATTCAGAAAGGTCGCGCGAGATAGACATCTCGCCGAGAATGCAGAAATGCAGCGGTATCCTCGACCGTTTAACCCGCAGACATTTCACATAATTGAATTCCTCTGACCCCTGAAAGCACAGCGGCCCCACCTGGCCCGGTGTCAGGTGCGGCGCCTTCAAAGGGAAGCCGACGCACTTTTATAGTCGGCGGTGACTCACTTGCGCTCCATTGTAATGGATGCGTGGCTGCAGAACGGCACGACTTCAGAAGCGCGGCGTACGTTTTGCTGCTGCTGTAGCGGTTTCTCGGGGGGACGCGCAATAAAAGTAACCCGGAATGAAGAGCCGCACAAAGCCTGTGTCATTAACATCTGAGTGTGTGTGCATTTCAAGTTTTTCCACCACTCTGTCTGAGACCACTGAAGTGTGTGAACGTGAAAGTGCACATAAACACGGTGGTCACAGAGGCCTGGCTTTAATGTGATATTTGGTGAGACTGTTTGTTTCTACTCCGCTGTTCTCTCCGTTTCTGCTTCCCTGCCCGTACATCCCGTCATAGCGCCTTTACCGTAGAGCACTGCGCTCAGCAGGGGAGTGTCCATGCATGCTCTCCGTGAAGAGTGTGTTGCAAGAAAAAAAAAAAATGGAATTAAGTGTGCATTTCCTTTGTGAACGTAGCGGGAGTGGCTGGATGAGTGTGGCAGCGATCGCAGAGGAGTGTACTTCGAAGAAACAGACAGCGTCCTGGGTTATTTGTACGAGGAGAGCCATGAAAGGAGGACAAGAATGTGTTGTGTAACGTTCAAGAATTCCAGACTTGGTCTAATGGCTAAAAAAGAAGGGGGCCGGCAGGATTAAGAGATTTGCCATGTTTTCCCTACCTGCCTCTCCCCTACTTGCCCTCAAAAACATCTCCGCAGTCATCTCTGGTGGAAGAAGGCGGATGGGACAGCGCTACACAGGCCCTCGCTTCCTGTGCTGCAGGCTGAACGCTTCGGTCAGATCCCTATTCAGGAGAAGACATTAGCTCGTCCCATAGCCTGGACACGCGTGGGTGGGGGGGTCTCACTGGGGGAGGGAGATGGTAGAAGAGCCATGGAAGCTTAAAATCACCATCATATTGAATTGAAGGTTTCAAAGAAAAAAAAATCTTCAGATCTGTACAACTCTAGCCAAATAATAAATAATCCCTGTATGAACAGCACAGAGCATGTTTCTTATGTTATTTGAAAGTTGGCGTTTGTCCCTGAATGGCCTCATTTTCTGCACAAACAGCAGTTAATCACAGGAAAGTCAGCAGTTCTTTAAACGGGCGCCGCCGCACAGCGAAAGGGGAAATTGTGAGCTTATGGCGATTTCATTCATACTTTCATGTAACTGCCAGTGTCGCCCGAGGGTAGGCGGGAGGGGCGGGCACGTGACCACAAGCACCGCCGCTTATGTCGAGGTCTCATATGGCGCCCATACTGGTGGCAGCTTCGCGTGCCAGGCGTGAGCGTCACGAACGCGAAGCGAGGCTTGCGGCAGACTTCAGAGCTGGAACCGTCCGCCGTTAATGTGCCGTTAGAGAGACGCGAGAGGTCAGCGGAAGAATCCGCTGGCCAAATGTGGGGATCTATCACATGGAGCACTTCACACACAGAAGGATATAGGAAGCAGCATGCATGGTTTCACACTGGATCCCAAGAACCACAGAGGACACCTGTGCACTTTGTGAAGCGTTTCTTACCTCTAATATGAAGTAATGAAATGTGCTCATAGACGATGGTTATCATGTGATTTTGAGCACGCACAGCGGTTCAAATGGCAGAATAACATCCATGAAGCCCAGAGATCACATCCACCCAACAATATTCTACCTTAGCCTTGTGCTGAGCAGCTTTTCCTGTATTCTCAGAATTATTCATTGATAACATTTCCCAAATTCTTTTCAATTTTATACGGAGACATAATGTCAGTTTCTTTTTTTAAAACACCATTTTCCAGCCATGTTTCACAGAGTGATGAACCTTTCCTCAACTTTGATAAACAGAGTTAAAACAATATCCACAAGACAGCATTTAATTTTCCATTCTTCTATTGAGCTACAAGGCGCTGCGAGGCAGCGAGAAGCCCGGAGGAGCCCTGGACGGGCCGTTATCGCATCCAGGGAAATGGGAAGCACGGACAGGAAACCCAGAGGGAGGGGGAGGAGAGGGCCCATATGGGAAGTGCAGTGTAAACAGTCTCGGCTTTTAATCATCCCGGCTCACGTTCGGAACTGGACGCACTTTGATGTTCTCCCTCAGCGCCCCCTCCGCCCTCCCATCCCTCAATCCCAAACGGCCCGCACTAAGAGCCAGTGAGGGGCGGGAGGACACATGGTCATACTGGACTCGGAGCTTCAGTAGTTTTTTGGGGGGGTTTTGTAAGAGAAAAAGAGAGAATAAGAGTGAGAAAGGAGAGAGGGAAGAGGAGGCCTTTGGTACCTTGGGGGACACTGAGAAGGGCGTTGGAAGAATGTGAAGTGGTACATAGTTAACTAGTATTCAGCCGACTGTCGACCAGCCTTAATTACAGCTGACGTATTCTAGGGACCTCTCAAAAGGTCAATTCAACATTCCAAAAGGCAAAGAACGAAAAACTACAAAAAGTAGCAAAGAAAGGAAATAAAGTCAAGATGACTTCAAGTGAAAGGGGGTGGGGTTCATTTAATTGGGTGCTGGGACTGGTAAGAGGATAACCTCCATCCTCTGCCTGTGGAATGAGGAAAGTTCAACACAGCAGTCCTCTCCAGTGGAGGCCTACTGATGAACTTCTGTGGTTCTTGAGCATCAATCTTAGGCCCCCCCTTGACAACATTTTCAAGGGAAAACGCAAAACTTCGTTGTGCTTTGGGTGTGAAAAAAAAAAAAAACAGTGCTTGGAGCCACTGAAACGGCAACTTTTTGGAAAGTGGAGCAAAAACGCTCAGACTGTGTCTTTCTGAAAATGTTTGTGTTCCATGCAGACGGTGGAGCTGCTGCTACTGTGCATCACAGCTGTAGAAAATAGACTCCTGCACATGTGGGAGTAGATGGATAATAATGTTTGCCTCCAGAGCATCGTGAATCCCAGTACATATTCTCCTGGGACTTAGTAGTTTTATAGATTGAGAGTGACCTATAACAGTAATCCAACATGGTCGCCTGTCCATACAAATGTCTGTTTTTAATGTGTACAGCGTATCGTTCACAGAGCGCCTGTATGTAATTCCAAAAACAAGCAACACAAAAAATGATACATGAATTGATGCAAGTCGATTCCATAAAATCATACGAGATACATCTGATGTGAGGCAGAAACCGTAAAATCTGTTACAGCAACTTCCCAGCTTTCATCCCTCTCATCCACCGGAGGACATGAACATAAAGCGGGACCGTAAAGCCGCCTGCAGAGGCAGCGAGGGCCTGTTCCAACAGGCCTGAGCTACAACAAAAGAGCATCTCGCCGCATAACACCAAGTCTCTGCACTGCGAGAGGAGCCTGGGAAGAGAGTCCAAACTATACCTTCCAAACCTCAGACATGACCACAATAAGCAGTCTGACGAAAAAAAAAAAAAAAAAAAAAAACGTACAGAACCAGAGGGGGGTATCATCATTCTGACTGTGGAAAAAGTGTTAAAAGTTAAAAATAACATTTTCCTTCACTTGTAACAAAAACACAGGAGCATATCGAATGTGCATTCTCAATAAGCTCCTCTGCAAACTGTTCAAGGTTTGAAGTCCATTGGTAAAACATAAAAAAAGTGGAAATCCCAGAAAGGTACAAGTGCCTTTGAACTCAGCAGCTCTGCAAAATCCATCTGTAACAAGTCAACATCTCATACCGACACATTAAAGTCAGATCAGCTTCAACCGAAGAGACGAACCAGCAGCAGCTTTCCAGACTAATGCAGGCCTTTCTCCACCAAGACGGCATGTAAATCCTTATCAATTACGACAGCATCTGGCTCGCCATTCACAAAACCTCCCACACCTGGTGAGTGAAGAGAGACAAGATCCTACAGTGCCTCAGATCTGTCATCCCGTTTCTTCGGAGACGGTAAATAAATCGAGAGGCGCGTTTTTATGGCCGGGAACCCTAAATGTGCACATATTTGACATTTGCAATGTGATGGTATGTTTTTCTTAAACTAAACAGTCAAAACTCTTTGCCTAAATTATAGGTTTACATGGGCCTCAACATGATCTAACAGTCTTCAGCCACACCTTGATATTAAGTGTGTTGGGAGAGACTCACATTGCCAAAAATAGTTAGTGCAAAACAAAGCTGTCGCCTTAGTGAAGATCCACCTAGAAAAAGTTGGCAACCTCAACCAAGCCACTGTTTTCCAGCAGCGAGTAAAAATAGACTGAAAACAAACTAATTACACCTGTTTGCCATCACTGTTGTGAGAGGAATTTGAGTGTGGGATCATGAGCGGATCGCTCAAAGCAGTGGTCACTACGGTATTTGTGAAGGCAGCTGACCACACGTGCAGGTGGTTCGGTCCAGCAGTCACTCTGCAGAGATGGGATAGTGTGTTCAAATCAATTTTCAATACTTGGCGGATGTGGGTTTGTTATTCCTGTCATACTGTACATGGCACTGTGCACAGACTGGAGTGGAGCTCATAAGGCATGAGAGTATTTTATCGGTGTGTAGAGTGACTTCAGGGGCTGCACTCTCACCTGATGGGTTTGAATATAGGCCCAGTTTGCATGTTCTCGCTGCTTGTGCAGGTACTCAAATATCTTCCCATATTTCAAAATCATGCAACTGGATAACTGATTGTTTCTCTCTTCAGACCAGGGATAAGGGATCCTGGTTCTGGAGTCCTGCATGCTTTCTATGTTCCCCTGCTCCAACACACCTGACTCTAATGAAGGCTTCATGGTGCAGCTCTGCAGAAAGCCTGATAATGAGCCAATCATTACAGCCAGGTGTGTTATAGTGAGGGCACTTTGAAGCTGTGCAGTGTGTCCTACTTTCACACAGTATATCTGATCCAGCAGTAAATACACAAACTCCACTTATATAAAGTGTTGTAGAGCCGATGGGCAATGGAGTGACCCCCTGCAGCACGGCAGCTGCAGCTGACATCAGGTGTGCAGGTGAGTTTGTGCATTAAAATAGGAAAACCAACTTTACCTGCATGAGTTTTCCCTCCGCTTTGCCGGCGCTTCCTCCCACGAACAGCCCTTCCAAAACGATGGGCTTCCCGGTGGGCTCCTTGATGAGTGTCACCTTGATGACCGCTCGGAGGGCCGGCCGCTCGGACTCCAGGACCGGCTGGCCCACCACCACCTGCAGGGCCGCCATGAGCAGCCACGGCCACGGCCAGAGCCCGGCCAGGCGCCGCGGGGGGACGGTCATGGCCTCGGCTGCAGCGGCGGTGCCCGGCCGCACATGGTGGACGATCAAAGCAGGCAAGCACCGCGGATCAGCAAAAAAAAAAAAAAAAAAGAACAAAATACCCAGGAGGAGGAGGCGATAGAAAATGTAGATTTATACAGGTACACACATGCACGGGTCCCGACGTCTCCCTTTCTGCCTCGGTGATTATTGCTGAACAGATACAATCCAAACTTTTAAAGCTGCAGGACTTCCATCACAAATCACGCGTGAACGTCCTGAAACTTCCATCCAGCACCAGAGTCAACAATCGGGCTCGGACGCGGTGCAGAAGTGCGCAGTTACGCACGACGGATGCACAACGTGAAGAAGCAAAGCGAAACGAGCTCCAATGAACTTTTTATCCAGTGTCATTAGAGGTGGTGGTGGTGGAGCCCTGCACGCTCCACTGCACAGTGTTGTGTCAGATCTTCAATTGTGCATTTGTTTGCAACACAAATCACACACACACAGGAACACGCAACATATGTCCTCATTTGTAGCGTGTTTGCGTTGTGGCACAAACGGTGTATCCTCTCCGAGAAGGACAGGTCCTGGAAACAGTGTATCCGTGTCGGTGGACGGTCACAGGGAGGAGGAGGGGGGGAAGACGACAAGCTTTAGATCACAGCTCTCAACAAGTTGCCGAAGCTTCCGATCACATTTTGCGCGCAGGTTGACCGTGCGTCGGATGGCTGCGCCACTTTTTCTGCGTAAATCCAGCGGGGAGGCACGCGAGCCGCGGCGTGAACTTCAAAGGCTGAGCTACAGGTTGCCGCTGCGGAGCCACACGGCATGCTGGCGGCCAGAGAGGCTGGGAAAGATCAAAAAATAATCCTCCGAGAAGCTGTTAAAGACTGAACCACTTATTAACCGGAGCCGGCAGATCAAACCGCGTCTGGAACTTGTGTAACAGAGCCGTCAACTCATTTAAACCCGCATGAAAAAATAAAGAAAAAAAAACCAGAGGGCTTTCCCCGAGTTCAGAGAAATCAGACCCGAGTCTCCCGAGAATTCCCAAAAGGCGCTAATTATCAACGGAGAAGAAACGCCGCAGAAAGTTTAGTGTGAATGCGGTCCAGCCTCCTCGTGGTGTCCATTGACAGTGGGTTGAGTGTTGTAGAGAGACACGGCGTCCACAAAGTTTACCTCCCGGACTGAGCGTCCTCCCCCGGGTCCTCATTGACAGGCTCTACCTGCTCACTGCGCTGCGTTCAGGAGCCGCGGGACAAACGAGTCGCTCCTCACCAAGCGCCACACACCTGGTGAATTCAACTGAGACTTTATTTTTACTGTTATGATTGATAATACACTTCAGTCGGTATTTTATCCTGTATGAAGTCACGTTTGCTCATCTTTATTCATTAATTTGCAAATCCTTCAACATATACATAAAACTACCTCAATATTTGAAAACAGGTTTTCCAGAACCCGTTTAAAAACACTTACTTTTGAATATGTCCGAAGCTTTTAACGAGCACATGAAGGCAGCATGAGACCTCGAGGGCGGAGCAGCGTGTTAAAAGCAGGCGAGTGGCGCCCTCTAGTGTCCAAACAGGTCATCAACATGCCATACAGCAGAGCACTGCATTTATCTTCAATTTATTAACACTTCAACCAGTAAATAATTTAAACATGACAGTAAAACCTTTTAAAACAGCCAAAAAGGAGCTGCTACCACTCAACAAGAACAAGGAAATAAAGTCGATTATGCATTTTTCAAATGTTCTTTTCTTTGAACAAGTGGTGAAGTCTGTTTTCAGTACAGTTTCTGAGCATGCAAAACACAAAGTTGATGCTTTGCACAGCAGTAAAAACCATGTTAAGACTTTAGAATGAAATGTGATTTGTTAAAGGAATCACAGACTAAACATTTAGGGTCATACTGTACACAGAAGATATAGACATGAACAGCTGTAAAAATGCACAAGCTCAGTTAAAATCTATTGGAATGTCGCCATCAAAAGTTCCGTTAAATTTACTTCCCTAAAGCCTTTTTTTTTTTTTTTTTTTAATTGCTACTGTAAAAGTTCTAAAATAAGATTTGATCTGAACACAGAAACAATGAATTGCTCTAATGAATGAAGACATCCAGACATGAACTGGACTCCCTGTCACATCTGAAGCAGCTGAAAATGAGAAATATAAGCAGCTGTCAAAGAAGATGGAGATCTTATGATTGTGTTGTGTGAAGTTTTAATCATGTCTTACCTACAGTTCAGCTGTCTCACTCCTGACTGCATTCCTGTTTAACCTCGCCACACAACAACTCTGAACGACTGCCAGAATCCTTTGCAGAGCAGAGAACCACAGTGATAAAATAATGATTACTAGTTTATATCGGCTGTCTAAACATATGACTATGCTTTGTTCATCAGAGAGAGCATTTAGGTCCTTCAGGTTTTCTACGACACGGAGCTTCACATCAATGATCACATCTTGGGGCACCTGCTCAGGAAGTGCAGTCCAACAGTCGTCCTGCTCAGTGGGAACGGTGCAGACAGGCTTAGGAGCGGATTCATCAGAGCTGCTGCTGGTGCCACCGGTGTTGGAGGACAGCTCTGGATCATGTAGGCTCTCCACTTGAACCAGGCGGTTAGTGAGAGGAGTCTGCATTCCCTCTTCTGTAATCTGGAAGAAACTATTCGGGTCGATGCTGGATTTCCTCGCATCCTGGGATCCCCTGTTGTGGACATCTTTGCTGGAGTCAGCTTGATCCATTGAGTGTGTCTGAAGATGCACTGTCTGAAAGAGGGAAAGGACGAGACGTGAGAGGCATTTAGGCGGCGTAAACATCACTGGGACACGGAGAACACAACATTTAGGTATAATAGCAGCAACATGATGACAGGGACTGAAGTTAATATTAAAAGCAAAAACACATGGTAAATACTGTATGAAGTGTGTATGCGCAGAGCTTTCATCAGCCTTCAGAGAACTGCTCAACCTTTCCACAATGTCACTCCAAAACTCAAAATGACATTCTGTCTGACTCTAATGGAACACTTTGAATAATAGCGTATTTCCTCCAGTATATGTTGGCAGTAGAAAAGGAAGCTTTTCTTCATGACGCTCCATGGTACAATACGCCGGAAGAGTTAGCTGCTGGTGGAGCTGCAGGGGTTAAGCGGTGACAGGTAACGCTCGCTGCTCTCAGAAGGCGTCACGTGGAGGAAAGCCGAGATGACTCCTCATAACTGCGAAGAGTCATCTCAGCAGCCTGGGCAGCCACTCTGAGGGCGGATTGGATTACCTTTTTCCCCTGTTTTTAATCCCTTTCAGCTGCTGAAAGCAGCAGTTTTACCGTTAGTAAGAGCATTCCCCCACCGAGTGGCAGATTTGTGTACATTTAAACAAGCGGCATATCCGCCGTAACTGTAAATTCACTTATGTAGCACATTCTGACTCCTTTAGAGGTGCTTTACACGCTCAGCTGCGTTCACAGAGCTGCCATGCAAGGTGTTCAACCTGCACTGGGAGCAAATGAGGGTCAGCGTCCGTCCTCAGGGCCTCCTGGCACACGGACAGGAGGAGATGGATATCAAAGCGCTCACTTGAGCATTAAAGGACAACCTGCTCTGCATCTCAGTCACAGACACATCTAATTTATAATTTAGTGATATGGGATTTAATCAGTTCTTCAGTAATATGAACCATATTATGTGAGTGGAGTGCAGAGAAAAATGAATGAATAAAGTCATGATCTGATTTTGATGATGTTTCATAGACCGTGTCTCAATCACAGTCTGTCTGTGCAGGATTATTATATTTTAACCGTATCATATATAAGAATCTAAAAGGAGCCTTTTCATTCTCTTCAAGCTCTTTTGGGTGTGTGTCTCTGTGTGTTTGTCCTGTCCCGGCTGTAATCTGCCTCCACCCAGTCATCTGGGATCAGATCCAGCGCCGTGTGCCCCGGAGCTGGATAAAGATGTGCAGCGTATGAGCAGATGGATGGACGGAGTGAACGGAGTGAACGCACGGCTCTTCACCTACCTGGACATGCTCCTGGACAGAGAACATGCTGCTCGGGAGGCCACAACGATATGGAGGGGAGAAGTCACTCACTTAAGGAAGAAAAACAGGGTTTTGATGTTAAGCGGTGTCTGAAGTCAGGTTTCTACTGATCAAAACGGTTCAATATTCAGATTTTTGTTCAAGCACTTTTTAGTCAATTCAGATGCAACTTTTTTTAAGTTTCTCCCTTGTCCCGTTAAAGTCGCTTGAACTGATTCCATGCTCACCTGAGGAATAGTAGACCGATTCGAAGAGGGAACTTTGATGGTTAAAGCCGGTGAAATGTGGATTACTGTGGTTCACCATCAAAACTGGCTGAGGGGGCATTACGCCACTGATCAGCCATGGTGGAGGTACTGGGGTTCCAGTCAACATTGGGGCTGGGACTTCACAAAGACTGGAAGGGTGAGCCGACTGCTGGTGGCTGGAGAGAGGCGGAGAAGCTCTTCCTACAGACACGGGACAAAACACAGCACCAGAAAGTCTAAGCTGTAATTCTTCAACATCTACAGGTGTTTTACAGGACATAGACAATCTATCTGAAGCAGCAAATGCCAATAAGGTGAGGATAAGGCCACGTTTGCTCTTGTGTAACAATCTGCACGTGTTTCACAAGAGACAAGATGATGGAGGTTTAGGGCAGAAATATGGTCCCCTGTTATTTGAAGGAAGATTCTAGTGACTCAAAGCTTCCTTCCTTTTGTTTTTCTAATGCTTCATATTTTTTTGATTGGTGAAAGCTCTTGACTGCAATATGAATTTCAATACATGGACTCTTCTATTGTGAAGCGCACATGCTTTTGCATTTTCCGGATGAAACATGTATTTAAAGTGATGTTTTTCTGAAACCTCTGTGTATTTTCTAGCACTGATGGTTCATCTCCACATGTTAACTTATCAGCTTTGTGCATTAGAGGCATGAATGCAACCCCTTGCCATCAGAGAGGCATTTGAACTCAGTCAGACCAAGTTAGATTGGATTTTCAAACCGGATTTGATCATCACAGATCAATCTTTACTTCTAGGGGCCTCTGTCTCTTTCAAATGAGATTTTAAATATGAATTTGCCTCCCCTATTAAGTTAATTATGTTGTAAAATACTCCAACTGTTTCAGCAATGCTTACTTTTCCTGCATCATGAAGACGTACTGACTGCAAGTTGATTAATAACTCTTGACTGGTAACTCTACTGCGGTAGCCACTGCTTCAAGTCTCAAAATAAAGCAAATAAAGCTTATTCTGAGGCTATACTGCATTATATATTGCATATTTTCAGGGGTACACTGTCTTAGATATTGCACATTTTGTTTTTTTAACTTGTATTTTAAAATCTTGTTGCATTGTTTTTCTTGCCTGTAGTCTCTATTTTGTTATTTTTATTCAGTTCTGGGGGAAATATATTTTGTGTACATTCTCTATTTTTTTTATTCTGGGTAATATATGTCCACGCCGTGGGAGGGCAAGTGAGACGAAATTTCGATTGCACTGTGTCTGATAATAAAGCTCACTCTGACACTGAGTTTAAATTCCCCTTTGGTGAGAGTGTACCCTTAATCTGCTGGCATTACCTCCAGCAGCCTGCAACAGTTAGATGAGGTGTGGATGTTGGATGAACTGCTGGTCAGTGTATTCTCTTTTCACTTACAATCTACACACATTTGGAGCTTAAAGGAAACATCCAACAGCACTAACCTCTGTTTGTAGTTTCCCTAGAGTCAGCCTGATTCTTGACTATTGGCCAGGTTCTACGAAGAGGCATACTCTTCACCTCCACCCCAGCTTGAAGCTTGGCCCTGTTTTTCGGGGTGAGCCTCTTCAGCCAGCACACAAGTTCTGGATGGTTCCGTTTGAAGTGTGGGTGGAAGAAGTGATGACAGGCCGGGACGGTGAGGCAGGCCTCGTATTTATTTGCTTTCTTGAAGCCGTACAGGTTGAGCTGACGGATGAAGCTGCAGAACTTGTTGGTCTTGAAGGGTTTACTGTCGTTTGAGAAGAAACCCGAAGGGGACAGGACTTGTTCCACAAAGAGATTCTGATCGATGATAACCTTGTGGCCCCGGACATCCCAATAGATGCTATTCACAATGGGATTGTTCACCAAACGCCAGAGTGTGGCAGGGAAGGTGAAATGACTGACTGTGTCAGGGATCCATGACCCATCAAAGGGCTGTGATGTCCCATTACCATCCATGTTGGGCTTCTTGTTGTGTTTTTCTTATGTTTTGGCTCTGGTTTTCGTTATGACTGTCTGTAGATAATAATTTGGATGTGTATTGGAGTTTTTGGATTTCATGAGCAATCTATAAACATAACGAGATGGATGTATAACTTTCTGGAACCGAGGAAGAAAAGATGTCACAACAGTGGCAACTCATGGGGATCCTGAAACAATGTGAAAAAAATTACCTGTAGTACACAGGGATTAACAAATTGAGCTAACACTGTGGAAATAATCAACCCACAAAAACAGGCAATAATTCTGTTTTCCAAGATATATATATATATTAAATATTCAATTTATATATATACATTCAACGGCATTTAGACAACTTTTAAAATTACTGGTGATTTTCACAACATCCAAACTGCAAGCAGTTAGCTAACGCTAGCTGTTAGCTCAGCAGGAAATTCAAGAAATTCCAATTGAAATTTCGAACTTTTAACTTTAGTTTTAAGTAATTATAATGCATTTATCTGGTCTTAGCACGTATATAAACCTGTGTTGCTGAATAATATTATATTAAAAAAAAATATACCGTGGTCTGACCTGGATGAGAAGCTCTCGACTTTAACAGCTCGGAGGTTATATAGTTGCTGTGACTTGGGTACTAGTTACCAAACGGACACGATGCTCAACTCAGGTCAGCTCAAAAACTCACCCAAAAAAGGGACAATAAAATAATATTTTTAAATCCTGCATTAAAATGTAAGTATAGATATGTATATAATGTATATAATATAGATAATTAATAGATCTTCTTTCCAAAGATTTTCAACAGTTTATGGATTCTATGTAGAATATTTGTATGTTGGAGTCATGGTGCATACCAAGTTTTGAAGCTGAAGGGGGATTTTCAAAAGTAACAAAAATGAAAACTGACACTAATATTTTCATTATTTTTCATTTTGAAGAACTAAACCAAATAAACACTTTCACTTTGTAGTTAGTTTGTGTTTTTTTCAGTTGCTTTTGAAGGCTAAACAATGTCTTTGTGTAGCTGACTCCTTCAATCCCGCTGCCATTAATATTAGTGGTCAATCAAACTTTATTTTAATAAAAATAAAAATATATAATATAACAGTTTTAATCACACAGTGACTGGATGGATCAGTGTTTAGTCAATATATTGTCAACTATTTTTTTTTTTAAGCTGCTTTAAACTAAAGAACAATACTTACATTTTTCTTTTTGTGAGTTATGCTTTACAAGTAATACAGATCCTTTTCTTGGGAAAAAAAATATGGGTCACAGTAATAATCAACACAGATAATGACTATCTGTGTAATTTTTAACACAGCCCAAATATGATCTGACTCAGTAAATCAAGTCACTTCCAATCTGGCCTAAAGAAAGCTGCACTTGCTCTAAAAAAAAAAAAAAAAAAAAAAGTAGAAACAGAACAGATCAGAGCACAAATATTTTAATAATCCTTGAGGGAAATTCTCTACAGCGTAACTCCACACTGATGTGAGGCGGTGCATTTAAAATGAACCACTGTTCTATACGGTTGTGGACAAGACAAGAACATTAGGAAGACCGCCTGCAATTTGACTCAGGCGATAGACTGAGACTACCAATATACGTCATCGGAGATTACCCTGTGCGGGTCCTTCACGGAGTCCAGGCAGGCAGACTGAAAACATTAGCTTTAGCCGGGCAGTTGCTTCGATTCTAGTTTAATGTATCTCATTTTTATTTAATATAGAATAACTAACAATGGCATTGGAGACGGTTCCCAAAGACTTACGACATCTACGAGCGTGTCTTCTTTGTTCTCTGGTGAAGGTAAAGCTCAAAACTCGGAAGAAATACCGAGTTAGCCTCCTTGCTAACAAATAGCATTTTTGCTAATTCCTGTCGAAGAAATTCTTCCAGCGACTTTAATTCAGACACAAGGATAAAAACACAGTTCTAAATGTTTCGATTCACTAACATATTAGTGTTAATGCCAAATTGAAAGCGGATACGTGGTGGTTCAGTCCAGTGTTTTTGTACCAGATTGAGATTGTCACTGACTTTTTGTCTTTCTTAAGCCATCTGTGTTAACTCACTGATGTCCTTTGTGTCTTTTTGCTTTGTGTCTTTTCAGACCATCGATCAGTTTGAATATGACGGCTGTGACAACTGCGAGTCGTACCTGCAGATGAAGGGCAACAGAGAGATGGTGTATGAATGCACCAGTTCGTCATTTGATGGGTGAGCCTGATCAGAGTATGGAGGAGCATGATATTTTTGGTGTATGAAAGCACCATTTCTACAGCATCGAGTAGAGTGCATTCTGCAGAGAGGCTCTTAAAAGGGCCTGCCCCATGATTTATTTTTTTTAAATATTTTTGTCATTTTGGAAATTTATAACAGACATGAAAATTAAGCTAATGAGGGAAAGTAAGGGAGCTCAGAATATGCGTGTTTCATGATAAAATGCATTGCTTTGGCAGAAAAATTAAAGCAATTTCAAGACGTTTGTTTTTGGAAAATAGTCAGAGAATAACAAGTGTTTCCTTATTTATTAATATATTTTCTGTCCCTTCTTTAGCAACACAATCTTTTTCCTCATATTTTTTTTTTCTTATGAGTTCTAATCATTCCTTCATTGTTACAGTAAATGCTCGCAGAGATGAACTTTTATTTTATGTATTTTTCTCAATCATTTGTTTGGACACTAAAATTGATGTTGTCTTGTGTGTTCACAGGGTGATCGCCATGATGAGTCCAGAAGACAGCTGGGTAGCTAAGTGGCAGAGGATAGGTAAGGATCTCTGCTGCTCCACGCATTTGGCTTTCCTCCTCCTAGTTTTTCTGATTTGCTTTTAGCTCTGGTCCAGTCCGGGTTTCTCAGGTTCTCTGACCAACATCTTCTGGTTCTGTTAAGGTCTGAAAAAAAAGCATGGGAGAGATTTTTACAGAAATTTTGCAGTTATCCTCTAAAGTGAATCAAGCTGCCTTGAAATACATCTCACACTATTCTTGTAGAATATATTAATTAATCCATTATAAAAAAAAATAGCACTATTTTTCAACTGCATCTAAATTTTCAATTAATATAAACATACCTGTGATCCTTCACTTTATTCCAGTTTTTGTTGTTAAAATTTGAGGTGATTTTGCCAGCTTGAATTATTTGATGAATCCTGAAATCTGATTGTTTTTCTGCATCTTCCCACAGGAAACTTCAAACCTGGTGTGTATGCAGTGTCTGTGACCGGTAGACTTCCTCCAGGTGCTTAGATACTGCCAAGAAAGCACTTTAATGATTGTTGGTTTCTTCCTAATTCAGTTTCCATGTTGTGTTTACTGACCTGCTGTGTTTTCTCTTCCTCTGAAGGTGTGGTGAGAGAGCTGAAGAGCCGAGGAGTGATCTACAAATCCAGAGACACGGCAGTGAAGTCGTGAAGTTGGCAGCAGAGCTGTTAGCACTGCAGCGCCCTGGATGTCCTGTCTTATTGAGCTATTCCATTACTGTTGAATTGAAACCTGAACATGGATATTTTTTATTTCTTTATGCAAGTGAAAATAAACTTCATTTTTATTATAGAATAAGTTTGTGTGCGTGTATGCATCTAAACTGAGTCCCTGAATGACAGATGCTCATTACATTGACAACTTGAATAACTGGTTCACCAGACAACATCTAATTCTAATACAATCATAAAACTCTTTGTGAGACTTGTTGCTTTTAAGATTATAATCCACAGTGATAAAAGTTGTGGAAGGAAGCAGACTTGCAAACAAGTAGAAAAATCTTACTGTTAATATTTGGCAAAAGTGAACAACTCTTCTTCTGGGAGAAGCAATATTTATAACATGTTTAAGAGCTGCACAGTAGCAGCAGTGCTGTTTACAGTACCCTTTACCAGGTTTGTTTTCACCCACCTGTGATTTATAGTGTGAAATGGTAGTAAATTCAATATATGAGCATGTCCTATGATTGAATTACACCTGATATTTAAAGTGACTTATGTAACTGAAATATTGGATGTAATAGGCCCACTAGAAGTAACAAAATAAACCAAAATAAAATGGATGTACTCTAAACATCAGTTACTTTATTTTATGTTTTAGTTACATTTACAAACCAAAGGTCAATAAAAATTTAGAACCAAGTGCTGTGTGGTTCTCCAGGAAGATTAGCATCTGCTGCAGTTAATGGGGATCCTAATGGACTAAACTCAAGCTTCCAGGAAGCCACGGCACCGTGTTCAGTTGCAGATGACAGGTTGCTCCATCTTATGCTTCATCCTTACTGCCTTTATGTCAGTAATCCCCATGTTGTTTTGATATTTCTTATTCCATGTTGTATGATCCTCTGCAAGAGTATGTATTTGATTTGTTCAGTAAAAAAAACAAAAAGTCACAGTTGGCAAGTAACAACGATGAGCAACAGGAAGCAGAAGACAATAGCAGACTTTTTTTTTAAAGGAATGTCAATATCTTCAAGCCAACTAAGGCTGATACTACTAACCACTGCCAACTACCAACTAGGAGACTTATTTTTTGGTATTTTGATATTTCACAGTATTTTGCACCAGAAGATCTCATTAAATTTGGCTTTATATTGAGTTTTCAGAATTTATTCATAGTTATTTTTTGGTTTTTCCAAAAAAATAGAAATTTTTCTCACATATACTCTACACAACAAAATAGTCTAAAACTTATTAAGGCACTTTATGTTACTGGTCCAGCCCACTCAAGATGAAATTGGTCTTTATGTGGGTCCTCTGAGTGTTTGACACCTCTTCAATCCAGCACCAACACAGTCAGATCTACTGGAAAAACAATCACTGATTAGTTTTTGTGATATCAGATGAGTTTCTCAGTTGGGATTGACTGACACAAAGCAGAGTGGCTTTTATGTTGTGTTGAACTGTTTACAGTCATCTGACACAGAAAGCTTTTCTAAAACACGTCTGTTTTTATTTGCTTTCCGGTGGACGGCTGCATGCAGACTGACGACTCTCTCACAAATGTGTCACTCTTCCACTGCAGCGCCCCAGAAGAAACACACTCAAGTGTCAGTCCATTCCTTTAAAATATGTGAAGCTGTGTATGCAAAACACACATTGCACCCGGTTGAACATCGGTTTCTTTATTTAACCATACACTACATAAGATCTACTGACAACCTGAAGCACACTGGGTGCTTCTCGCAGCTTGTCTCGAGAAGACAGATGTGTCTGATGCCTCTGAAATGTGCAGCCATGTTTGGGAGTCTCAGTGGTTTTGGGATCAGTAGAAGGCTTTGTCCTGCCCCGTGGGTGTCAGCACAGTCAGGTTGCCCCTGGCGTCTTGGTCCTTCTCAATGGCCTCAAAGAGAGACTTGAAGTTTCCTGCCCCGAAGCCCTGAGGAGTGAGAACAGACACACAGATGGCTAATTACCCAAAGATCTGCCTTCTTCTGTGTCATTTGTTTTGGCTCTGGGGATCTTTCTCTCAGACTGAGTTTGGGCTGTTTAACTCTTTGATGTCGGATCACAAACGGCAGATAAAATATTCTCACAGGACTTTAACATCCTCTTCACTCTGAGAAGGATCTACAAATTAATCGTGTAAATATTTTCATAGGAAATCAAAAGATCAAGTGTTGGTGGTTCCTCTGGGAGATTATTTGTGGCGGCAGAGATTCAGTTTCTCACTTTCATGCATTGTATCAACATCTGTGGACTCTGCGGAGGGACATCATGCGCCTGTTCTGACAAGCTGGATGGGCGCCGGGTGTTATGAATTGAGTGCCACAGGGTGCAACTCAATCCAAAGATCCCCCTCGCTGTGAAGCAGCGAGCCTTTTAATCTGCATCTGTGATAGATTTACTGAGCTTTTACAAGTGGGCTGCTCTTCAGCGGTGGGTGGGAGATGGAAACAGGTGTTCAGGTGTCTCTGTTTCAGCTTCTTGGAGGTGCTGAAGGTGTGGAAACAGGACCACGGGCCTACAGGTCCCGCAAGTCGAGACTGGCTTATCGAGCGGGAGGAGTCAAGCGGCTGCCCCGGGGTCCGAAAAGCAAATAAGTTTCGTCCTTTTGGCATCCATAAACCTCAAATCAGGAGGATCCTCTCAATACTTTCACTGTAAGATTATTTATTAACACTCAAACTGACTGTTCAGTATATAGTGTTGTAAGTTTCCCTTCCTGAGGGCTCAAGTATTCTCATATGGAATATTTGAGATTGCAATTAAACAAGTCGTTTCACTTACAAAGTGGTTATGCCTCTGAATGACCTCCAGGAACAGTGTGGGTCTGTCCTGCACTGGCTTGGTGAAAATTTGGAGAAGGTAGCCATTGTCATCAAAATCAACCAAGATCTTTAGTTTCTAATGGTGGGAAAAACAGATTATTATTAGTATTTTGAAGCACAAGATGCAATGCTGATTCAAAGCAGTGGGGCTTTGAGAGGAGATCCTCACCTGTAAGGTGTCCAGGTCCTCCTTCACCTTGATTTTAGCGGTTTTCAGTTTGGCCCGCAGGGTGTCGTAGTAGGTGTCAGGTGCTTGGAGGAACTCCATCCCGCGGGCGTGCAGGTTCTTGATCTGTAAAATTACAAAATAAATCATGACAGACAATGTGCCACACAAGTATGATGGAAAACATGTACACCTTCTCCCGAGACGCACAGATTCAATAATGTTTGACGTGTTGAGGGCGATGTGCTGAACTCCTGGTCCTCCATTATAGTCCACGTATTCCTGAAGACAAACACACACACAAAAGGTGCTTCTTAATGTCCCTGACACTCTCTGTACACACATCAGCTGCTCCTGCTGATGAGCCTCACCTGGATTTGTGACTTCTTCTTGCCCATGGCCGGCTCATTGATGGGCATCTTAATGGTCTCCTCATAGTTGGTCACCACTATGGACCTCAGCGCGCTGTACTGTGTGTGAATCTGCTTGTCGTCTATCGACCAGAACCGGTGGAAAAGCAAACATTTCTGATACCTGGAACACGAAGGACACAGAGAACAAAGCGGACGATAAGCTCAGAGCGTGACTGCTGTTGCCTCTCTGTGGTTTTAAGAGTTTGAACTCTTCATTTTAGCTGTGTTTGGGCCTGTTTTTCACTCGTGTGTACCAGAACATCACTGGGTGGACTGACCGTCTGTCCCGTGTTTACTTGTCCTTTTGCCCTGGGTGTCTGCTGCGTGCGCTCAAACAAGAGTCTTACCAATCTGAAACTGGCACCATTTGGTCATCTGGCTGGTTTCCCACAATGTGATCGATGAAGTTCAAACCTGTTGGTGGACTGTGGAGAGAGGAAGGAGCAACAGTCAGTACTTTTCCTTTGAAGTTCTGATTCCCATTCACACACAGACGCCATTCGCACGGTTTTATCTAAAAACATCAATGAATTCCTGAATAACTGTTTTGGTCAGACTGATGAATCAAAGACAGAAAGAAACAGTGCATATATGAACAATATTCAACCAAGCTTATGCAAATTCATGCTTCTGATTTTACTGTATTTTCCATGTCTGCACTTTTTACAGATACTGTCCTTCAGTTGAAATGAAAAGATTTCAGTTATTTTAGAATATTTTGTCGAATAGACATTGCTACTTAAATGTACAAGCTGTAAGATAAACAGGTGCAGTAGATGGATGGATTTTTCTACTGGTTATACGTCAATGTTTATAAAGACGTAACTACATGAAATGATGTCCTGTAGCATTAAATGATAGTCCTCTTGTGGTTTGAGTTTTGTGTTGTGTGTGTGGAACTCACAGTTTGGCCAGCAGAGGATCCCTGAACAGAGGCTCTTTGTAGCTCGGCAGGAAAAGGCCTTTGTAGGGTCCGAGGTACTCAATGAGTGTGTGTGTTGTGTCTCCATACTGAGGACAAAAGCGTGATTAGTGCTTGTGTGTGTCTGCAGGAGGATTTGCCATGCGGGTCTCTCTCTGTTACCGTCTGAAGCATGGCGTACTTGACCTTCCCGTGGCTGTCCTGCTCCACCCAGGGCTCCCTGACGATGGCGGCCCCTCGCTCCTTCGCTGTCTGTCAGGTTCAGAAGTCCAGTCAGTCGTGATCGTCTGTGTCTCAACAGAGACGGTTTATCTGAAGCTCCTGACTGACCTCCACCAAGGTAAATAGTTCAGGTGAGCTGACAGAGGTCAAGGCTGCACTCCGGCAGAAACTGTTACAACTGTTCACCCTTATTTCAACACACACTGTCAGCGTTGCCTCATGCGGGTATGTATGTGTGAGGCGCTGTCTGATGTAAAAAGCAGTTAATGTTTGCATCAGACGAGAAGAGAGACTGAACCTGAAGACACCACAGCTCAGATCAATGAGTTTAAAAGCATGAATGGACTTAAGTCGAGTCTTTATCGGGTGACTGAGTTTTTCTGGTTACATCATGCTTGTAGTTCACTGCACTTCATTGGAAAATCTTTCGTTTTTAACTCAACCGCTTTCAAAGAAAAGTTTCAGAATATAATAGAAGCTGTTTTAACTATTATTATACCAGCTGAAATGACGAACTTTAAGCGCTTTTGGATTTAGTTACTTTAGAAAGCCTGGATGGAATGTATGCTATAACAAGTGTTTACCTCTTGCTCAGCTTTGTATTATATTTAGATTCTAATCAAATTATTTTGATTGCATTTCTGGAATACACTATTCACGATTGATATATGATGTTTATGTGAGTGTGAGCATGTGGTTGTGTATCTCATTCTCTTGTTGAGTATGATGGACGGTGCATCTGTCCAGTCTGACAATTGTTGGATTTTCTTATATTTCTTGACAGATATTTTCACTATTCCTGACCTGAGGAAAATGGTTTATGATATAAACGCAGAGTGTGTGAGAATGTCTGTGACCTTGATCAGGAAGTCGAGGTCCTCCACTTGGAAAGCGATGTCTTTGACTCCGTCTCCATGCTTCATCATGTGCTCTCCCATCTCTGAGGGAAGACAGAAACAAGCTGAAATACAGTCATACAATCAACATCGTGTGATTTTAAGAGTCCTGATGAGAAAACTTACCTTCATTTCCAGGATTTAGAGGTGATGCAAACACAAATATAATCTGTGAAGGGAGAGGAGTGTGGCTGTTTGAGATGAGGAGGGACACACAGTGAACTCTCTCTGCCTCAGGACCGGCTCCATACCTTATCTTGTTTGATGGCGTGATACACCACCTCGCGGCTGCCAGTCTCCAAACCTTTGTATGCCAGGGGCTCGAAGCCCATCTTATCGCAGTAGAAGGAGGCGGCCTGTGAAACGGTCACACTGGCTTTAGTGTGATAAACTGACAGCAAGACGCACACGAGAGAGAGGATGAACTCAAACTCCCGCCAAAAATAGATACATCATGTCATCTCCAAGTGAAAAGAAAAGTACAATGATCAATTATCAACTAATGTTTTCTACCCTGCATAACTAAAGAGTCAGTTCAACTCCCGACAAGTTTGACTTGAAAGATCGCCTGAGATGCTTACAACCTTCCAGTCTTACAAAGATCACTACAACAAGATTAAAGTTCCTTTCATTTTCATGTTTGTGATCTTCAGATATATGTTGAATTAAGTTGTACTTCAAGCTATTGCAGCGTTAGTTTGTATAACTTGAATATTTTCATAGCAATAGTTTAGTGATGGAGTGGGACAAGCAAGTAGTGGAGAGGCCTTTCTGGCCTGAAAAAAAATTTCTGGGACAAAAAACAAATATTTCTCTGGAAGACTTCAAATCTTTTCCTAAAAAAACTAAACAAACTTTAAAAAAAAAGCAAATTAAGTCTAATGAGCAGTTGATTATTAGGAATAAAATGTCCTCCCCCCCCCCCCCCCCCCCCCCCCCCCCCAAAAAAAAAAAAAAAACAAAAAAAAACAAAAAAAAAAAACATTCAATTAATTAAAAATTATCCTGACCTGAACACTGTGGTTAAAGATACTGGAAATATTTTCATTGTTCTGTTCATCATCCAGATTTTCAGCCCTTGTTGACTTAACTGTATGGTTCCTTCAGAGCACTTCATATCAACACAATTACAGCAAAATCCCCTAAAACTCCATGTGGGGTCTCTGATCAGGGTCTGGACTGCAGCAACAGCACATCAGTGCCCTCTACTGTTCACCATCAGCATCGCTGGATCTAGAAACAAACTCCAGTTTTGTTTAATTTATATAGCAGTAATTAAAACACATTTATCTCAGATCTTAATATTTTTAATAAATTATAGATAAATATCCAACAATCCTAGATAAATGAGAGGAAAAACTCAACATTTAACAGGAGTCAGCTTCCAGCAGAATTAGACTAGGAGTTTATCCTCTATTGTAACTGATTAAAGGGAGCGAGGAGACAATAAATAATAAGAGATTATAAATATAGAGCGAAAAGGACCCTGCAGCGAGCATCCAGGGGACCCCAATCACTGGTGTCATTGAAAACATGTTGTTTATATGTGAAGTGCAAAGTTCATCAGACTTTGTATTTTTGTACTGCAGTGAACTCAAACATATGTGCAGACTTCTTTAAATTTCTCACTTTCCAGAGTCAATATGCTGAGGCTGCTAGGTTTGTTTTCAGATGAACAGATAGTAAAACAAGCTTCTTCTTGAATGATTTTGGTGATGGCTGTGTTCTCTTTTGAATTAAATTGTTTAAATAATAGATAAATAAATAGAAGGGAAAGAGGAAGGAAGAGAAGAAAAAAAAAGTGCATGTATGTAAATTTGGCTATGTACATATATATGTGCGTACATGTGTTTTGATTATTTTGTGCAGTTCTATTTCTTTTCAGTTCTTTGTTGGAATATTAACTACTCATTGGTTGTTGAGATTGTTTTTTTTGTTTTGTTTTGTTTGTTTTGTTTGTTGTTTGTTTGTTTTGCTTTGTTAAAAATGTTGAACAGGAAGAAGGTTAGGCATGTATAAGCTATGTAGCTTCAGCCTAAACCTTTTCGGTCAACCTGGTTTTCAGTGGTGTTGCTTTGGTTTGTATACTTTTCAATATGATCGAAATAAACTAATCTCAATCTCAATCTCAATAGAGTTAGATGTTCTGTAAATTTTTGTGCTGAAGACAGTTTTTCATTGTTTTGTCTTTAAACCATAAATCTGGGCCTCAGTGTCAAACACTTTTTAAATGTAGCTGTGGGATGTGTGAACTCACAAAAATTCACAGCAGACAAAGTAAAATGTTGGATCATGTGTGTAGGATTTGACTACCGACCTGTTTTGCATTCCCAACCCAGAAGGTGACATGATGGAACTTAACGAATCTTCCCTTTAAGTGCTGAAAAGAGGGAAAAAGGTTACAGTGGTTAGTGGAATACATTCGGCTGTTCTCCAACTAAGCATTCTTTTCATTTTAATGGCAATCTCTCAGTTATAATTCAGTTGTTTTGTGCACAACTAATAGTACCGAGTGCCAAAAGTGCTACAAAAGACAGCTTTATTTTATTTTTTAAGTCTAAAAGAGAGACAAAGATAATCTTACCTTCTCGCCTTTATCTGTGTAGCTGGTCTAAAAAGCAAGAAAAGATATGAATCATTCAGTTTCCATGATGGAGAGCTCAGATTGACCTGCAGTCAACAGATCTATTACTTCTGATATCATATAATTAGTTTTTATTTACTTAACAAATCATTATCTCCACTCAGCTGTGAGAAGGTCCAGCATCCCTCAGCTGAGGGCCTCTGCTCCTTATAATCAGCTCTGATTACAGCCAAGCATCATGATCTTACCATTCTTGTGATTGCAGATGAGCCTCAGTCCAGAGAAGAGGGAGATCAAAAATCAGTGTCTGGTTCCACTGCGTATAGATAAGTACTGACCTGACCACCATCTGTGATTGGTTCTTTGGCTTCTACACCCACCTGTCCGCCTCCTCTTTCTCATCTGCTTCTGTTAAAAAAAAAAAAAATCCAAGTTCAGCCCCAGCAGGCCACGTTTAGTCACCTCTCCCCAGTGTTGTGCCTGATCAGAGACGGGGTCAGCACAGAAACCCAAACACATTGACCCCAGCAAAGGGCAACAACTATGTTTCCTTTTCCAAGGTTTTTCTGCCCAAAACACAGAATATAACAACATGCTCATGTATGAGATCTATCTATCCATTTAAAGGTATACTTTTTTTGTTAGCTGAATTATCTCAGCTAACAAAAAAGGTATACCTACAGAATATAAACGGCAGTGAGTGTCAATGACTTCTTAGTGAGTAAAATTGCAGTGTTGCTGATGAGGATGTTCAAATATACACCAGTAGATGGCGCAATACTGCCTGACATAAACTCTACACCTGTGAAACTAATCAGCATCCAATTCAAAATCATGTAATCTACCAAGACTGGGTTTTGGCTTACTTCAGCGAATTGAATAGCTTTCATGATATTTCATGGCTTTGAATTAAATTAACCACCATATGAATATTATTTTTTTGAAGATGACACTGAAAAACTTCTGTACTGCATTTTGTATTTCACATCTGAAGACAAATATTCTTATTCGCTGTGATTTTGTACCACAATGCATCGAGAAGCAAATGACCTAATTCTCATCGTGACTGTAGAATTGTGTTATTTTTGTTTGTTTGTTTGTTTATTTGTTTGTTTTGCTGGGCAACCTCTAAAGTTCATGGCCCAAAAATAGTCTGCAGCCCCAGTTACAGAGCTATGGCTGCTTAGGCATGTCAGACAGATGTCAGACCGACAGACTCGTGTCACTGTGTCAGTGTTCTCTGTGTGATGCAATTAATTGCTGTATAATTTGTAGAATTGCTGCTGAATGCTGGTTGGCTTAGAATTAGATTAAGAAGAGATTTCAGCTAACACATAAAAACTATCGATTGAATATTTTTTTATTTTTCTTCTACAGTAGAATGTCTAGAAATAAACGAGCATATTTACTCCTGAGCTGGTGGATTTGCATCATTTTTCAGAGAAATTATGCGTTTTAAAATTAAAAATTTTAAAATTTCTTGGTTCTATTTATATGGTTGGTAAATATGTGTTTCTTCAATTATTTACAGTATTATCCAGCTTACCGAATTAAAAAGGTCATTTAAAATGTTTTGTTGTAGTAATAACACCCAGGTCTGTGAGTGCGCATGTGCGCGCGCAGTACACGCGAGCGTCCAGTTTGTGCCGCGCTGTGATTTTCTATTGGTCCGCCGCGGTAGATTGATGGCTGCTGATTGGCTGCACTGTGGGTGTGTGTAAGTCGCTCCGTCCATCTGTTGTCAACTCGCATTGGTCAACGCGAAACCTGCAACGCCATTTGTCGGCACCACTCCGCTTCCGACACGGTCATTGGTCAGTGCTGCTGTCATCACATAAGAATGCGGAAGTCGAGCAGTCTACTGAGTCACCGTCGTGTCAGCTGATTCTTTCTGAGTGAGTAACTCGGTTCATTTTCTAAATGAAGTGACTTCTAATTGATGTAGTTAGTGCGACATGTTCTCGAGCTGGAGGACTTGTGTTGGACTTGTGAACCTTAGGCCGTTCAGTCGTTTTCTGACAGCAGTTTAGCCATTTTTACAGCCCAGCTTGCAGAGATGCTGCTAGCCGGTAGCTAGCCTCATGCTAACAAACACACACACACACAGGCACAGAGACACTTTCGGTTTGTCGATTAGTCGCTTCATATCACACCCACAGCAGGACTGTATCCACTTTCACTTTCCTTCGTTTAAAGTGCCCCCTCCCTGCAAGCGTCCAGCACCTGTTGTGCTATCGGCAGTGAAACGGAGCACCTGTTATCAGGGTTTTCTCACCGGCACCGCTGGAAATTTCTAGACCGCATGTGAACCTGAGAAGAATCGGCAGGTATAGAAGAGGGGGGGGGAAAAAGCTCCAAGGGAACTGAAACAGGTTTTATTCAAAGCTTGAATTTATTGTTGATCTCTTAGTTGTTGAGCTCCTCTGACATTTTGGACTTTTGTTTTCCAAATATTCTTTACAGAATTCATTTGTCATTTTTCCCTCCTAAGGTTTTCACAAACTGTTTATAAAAACACACTGGGAAATACTTTATTGCCTACATATGATTTTGGATGCTCAACTTCCACTTCTTTTCGATATGTTTTGAATCTATCGTGCAATAGTGGATCCATGTTGTTCACTTTACGATAATGTGTGCTTTTGTCTTCTCCTATGATGACTGGCTGACAAATGCAGACATGACCTATTGTCTTTTTCTTTGTTTTTTTTTTTTTTTTTTTTTTTTAACTTTTTTCAGCAACTTGACTGCAAGCCATCAAAACAAACCTTTTACGTTTTTGCTTTACGGAACTGTTCCCTCACACCCACCCCTATCCGCATCTCCACTCTCACCCAGGCCAATCCACCCACCATCACCAATAATTCACATTAGCACTTCTCTTTTGATAAAATGTTTTTTAAGTCATATATCACATTTTTCCACATTTGAGAAGGTTGTTTGTCTAGCTTGTTTATCCTGAGATGTGTCAACCAGGCTTTTATTTTAAGAGATCCTACTTGAATTACCTTGAATAGTATTTCTTTTGTTTAATCCAATGTCTTATTTCACATGGCATTTCTGCAGAAATGACTGCTGATACTGTGTCAATACCATTGTGTACACACACAAAGCACTTGCATGAGAGACTGATGCATACTCATGGATCAGTCTCCCTAAAAAGCTTTGACATAACTTTATGGAAATATCAGAAAGGTTGATTTTATGCAATACTGAAATACAGCCATTCACGGTGAAGTACTAATTAAATTATGCAATACAGGTTGATGAATTACCATATTAGTTAGTCACAGCCCAGTTATTTATGTTCATCCAATCATGAACTGACTGCATAAAGGCAGAGACAAGAGTGTTTTCATCTTAATATTGTTTTGAGATTTATGTGGCGCTCTTATTGAAGTTTTTTGATAATTGTATTCCAGCATCAAAATGTTTTTAGGTTGGCTAACATTTCAAAATGTTCTCAGTGGTAGATGACATCAAGTTATGTTTTCATACATGCTATGACCTGTGAAAGGTGTGGTTGGCATCTAGTTCACAGTAAAAAAAAAAAAAAAAAACTTTCACATTTCATTGCTGTAAGCCTTAGCTGGCGGTGTTTTGTTTTGTTTCCCCCTCCTTATGCACATTTCCTCTAAACTATTGTCAGATTGAGGAAGCATAAATGTCAAGATGTCCTCGGCCCTTATGGTCTGTTTTCCTTTCACTCGTGAGATCTATGAAAATGGACTTTGATCACGGCTTACTTGCGTGCATGTCCTTTGAAATCAGATGGAAAAGTGTTCTAAGATTATTTTTTGACTTAATATACAGTAAACAAAGTTTATCTTTGGTCATATACATAATTTGTTAAACAACCAAACCATATTACTTGTCATAAAATCGGTTCTGTGAAGGAGCCTTTCAGCCAAAATATTTGCTAATGAAATTAATATTGGTAATTTTGGATGATTTTGAAATGGAGAATTAAACTGCAACTCCACAAAGCATTTAATTCTCTACTCCTTGGACTGATCGTCTCCATTTCACAACCTTCAAATGTTTCATTTCTGTTTTTTAAATGACCACTAGCTGGTTAACATTGAGCTGAATAATGTCCACCACTGTTATCTATTAGGTTGTGTTTTGGTGAAGTTTGTCTGCATGATTATGGAAAAGCAGTCTTATTGATCTATTGTTATTGGAAAATGCTAAGCACATGTTTTTAACATTGTTCTGAAAGAAAACATTTCCTGCTGCAAGTAGTGAGTGCAAGACTTGCATGCCATAGAGGAAGTGAAAACTGGAGAACTGTAATCTCTGAATGCCCTTTTGAGCTTTTTTGTAATTTTTTTTTTCTTTTTTGTTGGTGTCTAAATAGAAGTGAGAACTGAAAGATTAGCCAACATAAATAATGTACTAAAGTAACTAGAAAGTAGTTTCAACAGCAGCTTTGACAACTTAGTACCTGACAGACTCAAGTTACTTGTTCATTTCTTGCATGTCTTTGTTGATCATTTATGCACTTTTGCAGTCTTGGGGTTTGTCCTTAAATGACCCCTCTTCATACTTTGTCTTAAGCGTTTCTGTTCAAGCTAAGCTTGCCAATAGAGTCTCAAGAGTATTTTGCTTAAACACACACTTCATAGCTCTTCTTTCTTTCTGTTTTCACTCATATGTCACTATTTCTGATGAGTCACCATGCCTTGTGATTAATATTTTAACTTATCGCAAGTGTTTTGCACTTGTCTGCATGCCATCAGTTTTGGTTTCATGATCCGCAATGAAAGTCCCTGGTTCTTGAGACAAGTGAGTCACGAGTGTGCTGTGGGTGATTTGTTTAGTCCGTGCTCTGTAGTACGGCTTTCTTCACTTAAACAAGCCTGGCGCTCAGAGTGGGAGGGAGAAAGCGTAAGCAATAGAGTGTGAGTAAGGGAGGGAGGGAGGGAGGTATGTCATGCACTGGATTACAATCAGTGTGAGTTTGAGAGACGGAGACTACTGTTCCTTTGCAAGCCACTGAGCTTTAATTCATCTTTAAAAAGGCAAATCGTTCAAGAAGTTGCAACAGAAAGTTGAGATTCAGCTGTTTGTACAGGTAAGAAGCTACTTTCAGAGTACTATTTTGTGATACTACTAGGTTTTTCTTTTTTTCTCTCTTGTGGAGCTGTGTGCAAAAGGGGGTGTGTCTGTGGAAAAAAGTGTAGGGAAGTGACATGGCAGCACTGCACACTGAAAACTTTCTTGTAGTATGAAGTTGTGTCCTTTGTAAATAGTGTATGTGGATTGCATTAAGCACAGAAGTGAACACCCTCGTTTCACCTGCCATACGGGGTGTGTTACTGTTTTTATTGTGAAACTACTATGCGTGTGTGTGTGTGTGCGCGCACACTCCACTCTGTTACGACTGATCTTGCATCTGCACAGGAAGGAAGAGTGTGTTACTTATGAAGTTCTCATCTAAGCTGATTGTGCTTGTGAAAGGTTTTGCTTTATTTTGTACTTTAGAAAACATTTGTTATGTAGAGCAGCAGGAGCGATGCATTTAGACAGCCAGTGTTGTACCATTTGCTTAACAGCAAATGAAAAGAAGGGAAATGATTTGATGAGAACATACCTCAGGACATGTTTACACTCATCATTTAGCATTCCACTGATGTGTTTCTGAAGCTTGCGGTCTCTAATACTGATTGAAAAGTTTATATCAACCTCGGCATTCTTTGGGTGTGGACATGAGTTTAGGAGTCTGTGTACTTCTGACTTTATCTGTTTGGCTGCTGATAATCGGAGGAAGAATGTTGAGTCTGCACTTCCTGTAAATCACTTTTTTTTTCTTTTTTGCTAACCAGGTCAGCCCGCCTCTTTTACTCCAAGGTTTCAGACCTGCACATGTGCCTACATGTCTTTCTGCAGCGCTGCATGTGTGTAGCATGTTTACACTGTCTTGACCTCATTTGTCCTCCTGAGCACGTCTTGTCCCAGCCAGTTTAGTGTTTTAAACTCTTATCAAGGACTGTCTGGCTATGGGGATTTTTAAAGTTATTTGCGGTTAGTATGACTGTAGTTAACAGAGCTAAAAATCAAATGGTTGCTGGTTCAGTGATCAATCTTGATACAATCATTGATGGCCTAGTAACCTTTCAAATTCCTGTTACCCTTGAAAGTGTGTGGGATTTGCATATTTTGAAACAAGGGGAATACTGTTCTGCAGCAATCAGTTGGCGGTGGTGTCAAAAAACAAGCACGAAAAGAAAAATGGGTATGTTTTAGACCTGAGTAAACATGGCAAAAGGCTGCGGTCTGGAGAGTGTTGATCTGCTTTGAGGGGGAACGTTGAAGTGAGGTCATATTTTTGTTTTCACTAGCGGGATGAAGGAAGCTTGACTGAAAATAGCTACCTTTGCAAAGAACAAAAGACCATCATGAGTACTTTCTTTGATTGGCTTCAATACTAAAGGCCAGGCTTTGAAATTAAAGTTTCCTAATCTCTTGCACTCTTCTCATACGTACTAGGTTGTCATCTGGCCTTGTGTAAATTGTGCAAGGAATTTTAATTGCAAAGTAAGCTTTTATTTCATCTTTTTTTTAATAACATCCGACATGTCCTAGGACCAAATAACAACTGACACTAGTGTTTTTTTTATTTTTATTTATTTATTTTTTTTTAGTACTTTTCTGATGCTTTTCGAATGCTGACAACTATAATAACTTTGGTCACCGTTGTCATTTTTCCGATTTCACTGTGGTCTTTTAATCTGCACGGTCTACTTCAAACCAAAAGGCTTTGGCTTTTTACACAATCACACTCACTCCACAGCCACCCACGTCCACAAGTCTGAAGGTAGTGTTTTGTTTTTGTGTTGGCAGGAGCCATCGCTGGCCCGGCAGAGACCGGCAGACAGGAGGAGCGGGAGGGATCTGAAGAGGAGCGCCCAGACTCTGTGTCTACAGCAGTGGCTGGCAGCATGGTGAGCCCATCAGTGCATCGTTTATGTTTATATATACTCTGCTGAGGATTCCTGCTTCCCCCTTTCAAAGCACGTACTGCTCTGAACTCTCTGCATGACTTCCATAGGGTGAAAGAGCAAGTCAGGACTTTATTGTCACGTAGGAAATGACTCCCTGAGATAACAGGCCCAAACAAAATGAACTGTGTTGCAACATGCGTAACTGCAGATTACACTCCTCAGGAACAGTAATTTAGCTCAGGATTGCTCGGTGACGTTTGCACCTCAATTTAAATATGTGCTTTTTAGACTGGTTAGAATGATCCTGTATCAAATTTTGTGAATGCTATGTTTATGATTAACACACAGAATTTATTTTCAAAGTTAAGATTAAAGTATGGCTTTTTTTTAAGAGAGAGTTCCCTTCTTTCTGGATACATTTTTGGCTTGTTTGGTGTTTGAGAGATTTCAATATTAACGTCATCTTGATTTAATTCTTCAAACTTGAGAGAGAGCAGGGAATGAATGTTATCAAAAGTTTTTCAAATCCTAATCCACTGTTCGATGTCGTAAAAATGAAGCCTTGTGATTATTTACTGCCAGTTTTACTACCTATCCCTTTATGCCAGTGAAGACTCGGGTAATTGTTGCCATGTTACTGACTCCTACTGGCTCGTCATGGTATTTGGGGGGCAGTAATGGGTGTCTGATTACTCCTCAGCGGTAAACTGGGAATTGTATATTACTGTTTGGAGTAAATTGTCATCAGCCAGCACCTTTTCTCACCACAGCTGTAGTTTCCTCAGCAGGATTACTGCTTTATTGCTCTCTTATTTTGATTCATGCATGCTCCTGTTTCCTGAAACTGCAGTGTATTGGCCAGGAATTCATCTCAAACTGTTTTGGCGCAAACTCACTATCATGTGCCCTTTATAAAACTGATTTTGAGACTATAAAAACTCCCTTGGCCTCATTCATTTAACAATCCTTCCTGTACAACATGTTAAGTGGGTGAACGTTCAATTGTTGTTCAGTGATTGGAGGAAATGTGAAGGGAAAGGCTCAGGTCTGTTTTAAATATTAACTGACTGGGATTGTGTTCATTAATATGCTGCCTGCCCTCTAGTGGATGATAGGGTTTCATTTCTGATGCTGAATGTTTTTAATCCTGCGCGCAGTGAAAAATAGACGAGCGATCAAGCTTCTACACGCATATTGTGATAGTGTTACACAGAGTTGCTGATTCTTAGGTTTTTGCTGATTCTGTCTAAGCACGCCGCAGCTGTGGACCCGGGGGCTGTTGTACACCCGAATGCAGTCAACATAATGTACAACCTGCAGGGCTTGTCACGTCTTCACTTATCTTACAAATTAGCCACTACAGCTGTTAATTTTACTGTAATTATTGAGTGCAAGGGTTGAAATGAGTATGCAAGGTCGCCGAGCAGTTTCAACATACAAATTATGTTTCGTTTTTCAGTTGGTATCACTGCTACACGCTGCCGCTGTACTTCAGTGAGTGGACTTCACTCGGAGTGGGTGATGTTTTTAGAGAGAGGGGAAGCGTTGGTCAGATGAGTGACAAAATTCCTCTTGAAACTAATGGGCACCGCGTTTGTGGGACAGAAATAGGAAGTGTAACAGGAGGACGTGTCCTGAGGTTCTGGTCAGCTAGGTCCACAGAATGTCACGGTGGCCATGTGCCCAGTTCTCAGCCTTTTTATAGGCGCTCTAGGCTTAATTGATGGCAGGGCCGATGAACCAATAATGCGCCCAATGAACCATGTAAAATGGGAACGCAAACCTCAGCGAGTCTCTGGCTGCTCATGTGTTGAAGTTTAATTTGATGCATTTCTAAAAAGCATTTTTTTCCCTCTCTCTCTCTCTCTGTCCGCCCACATGCTGAGTGTGTTGTACTTCAGTGTGTGGGTGGGTGTGTGTGTGTGTGTGTGGGTGTGGTGCGCTGTGCTTTGGAAGCCACACTCAAAGAGCAATGCCAGGTATAGTGAACACACCCAAAGTACTGCAACCACTACAACTATACCTGAAGTTAATAAGGTATGATTTACAGATGCAATATGAAATTGCGATTTTGCTGCATGAGTCGTCATTTTGGCTTCAGTTGCCCCGTTTTCCACACACTGAGGGAAATTTCTTCCCTCAGTTGTTTGTTGATCTGAGGGTTTTATTCTCAGGTGGGATTCTGAGATGTTTGTTCCACAGGTAATCCAATCTTTTTAATCCTGTCTTGTGAAGCAGCCTTTAATTACTTCCCAGTCTCAAGTACTTTTTTTTCCCCTTCCACTGAAACAAAAAAGGGAAGTATTGAGTTCATGCTGTATTTCCGTATTGTGAGCAGCATAATGCAAGCATGGGAAACCAGGACATCGGGGTTGTTTTACCCTGCTCTCAGTCTCTGCTGTGCTTTGTACCTTATAGGGGTTTTTTATGCAATTAGCATGCAGCTCCACATAAAGACGAGTGTTTCTGTGTCACTGCTTCATAGGAGGTCACCTTGTTACACAAGAACGAAGTCACCTACATGCATGTGGAATTAATTTTCTGAATGTGCTGAGCGGAAGCTTTCTGTTGAAGTTTGACCCACAGGGATTATTCCAGGTTGTTGATGATTTGCCGACTGCTGCTTGAAGAGATTTGCTTTTACTACTGTTGATCTTCTTACTGTATCCCCCATCATATTGTTTTTTTAAAAACTTTATTTCTGGAACATTTTAGACAAACTGATATAAAGCACAAGGTTTAAAACTAGAGAATAAATGTTTGTTTTTTGTTTCCTGTCTTTCCTCATTTCCTTTCAGAACCTGTTGATAAGGTCTGATTTAATGGAACAAGTTCTTTGGTCTAGACTTCATTGTATATTTATGTTGACGGTAACGCTATCTTTTTGACTGGAGAAAGTACAACATGTTTCCCAGCACTGCTTTGTAGTTTTGCAGAACCCAGAGAGAGTGTATTGTCAGGATAGTTGCTGCAGAGCCCAGCAATTAACCACAAAATAAACAGTCCTACATAACTCCAAACAATCCCCTTTGATGCTTCTTCTTGGCATCTGTTGATCCCTCAGAAAAGTCCGACTCTGCTGCAATCCAAGTCGCTGTATTAGAAGTCCACCTCCAGTCTGAAGATTCAGGGTTGCTACCAAAACAGGAACACTTTCTGTACTGGCTGTATTGCAGTGGAGATTACATTAAAAGTATCTGGACATTGATACGTTCACATTTGGAGTGGCAACTTGTATAAGTTAAGGAAATGGGTTTATCAGGTTTCTGCTTTTATGAACCATAAAATGTGGCTGTATTGTGGAGTTTTAGCTTTGTATATGCTGCTGTCCTTGTGCCTCATGTCTTATTTAAACCCGACTTGCTTCTATAGCTCAGTGTCAACACGTAGGCCGACACCCTGCTTTGGTGACTCGTTGGCCTCGTTTCTTAAAATAAGACCTGAGACCCCCGGGGGCAATTCTGTGGCTATAGTTCAGACTGTGCCAGACAGACGATGGCCATGATTTAAAATCCTGAACCGGGTAACCGAGGGGCGAGTGTGTGTCACATGGGGGCATTTCTGTTTCTGTCAGTCTACACCAGGGGTGTCAGACACTTTTCAGTTCAGGGGTCACATTCAGACCCCATTTCATCTCGGGTTTTCCAGACCAGCAAAGTAGGGCCATAATAACCTTTTAAAGTTTTGCTATGGTGCAAAATATACATGATGAACATTTAGTAGTTTGTTTTTTGTCAGCATTAAGCCTGTTAATGGTAATAACCTCTGGTGCAAAATGCAGTGAAAAGTTTAAAGAAAAATAAAAAGCAAACTTGTTTTTATGAACTCACCCTGACTCAACCTGGATTGCTGACTTTTATGGCAGCATCACCGATACAACAGAACACTGAGATGAATTTTTTTTCAATTTTACTTGGTGGTTTGGCAGACTGAATTTGAGCCTCCTGCGGGCTACGTTTGGCCCGCAGGCCTTATATTTGACAGCCCTGGTCTACACTATCAAATGTGATGTCCTCTAACAGAAGTGTTTCAGAGTGCAGGTTTTAAAATAAAACATTGATTTATTCACAAACTAGTGATCGATTCTGTCCACTCTGCTAAGATCATGCTGTAGGTCCCAGTAAATCATTAAAAACCGCTTTAACTATATACCCTGAGGAGAAGAACTGTTGAGGTGGCGTTTTCTCTGATATCAGAGCTGGGTTTTTTCCAAATGGAAGAGAGCGAAAGGAGGAAGGAAAAAAAAAAAAAAACTTTCCCGCTGCAGCGTTTTTCCCTGTCACCTGACATCACAAGACTGAAGCTGGCGTATCTCTGAGCGAGTGAGCGAGTATTTACAGTATGTCCTTCTCCAGCACTGTTTGATAAACACATTCAAACTTTTGCTTTCACTTCTGTATTCTGCCTGTGATAATTCCATGGCGGCTGGTCAGGTTTGCCAGGTGACAGGATGATGATTTGTGGGTGAGGTTCTGCTTGATCTGTGAAAGTGCGCCTCCAGCAGCAGATGCAAGCGTCCATTTACTGATTGAATGGAACTTTTGATTCTCAAGCGCCATGCTTTCTACTCTCTCATGTGGAGACGTCAAATGTCACGTTTGAATTGAAGAAACGGTGCAATTTAAGAATTGAGTAGGCCGCTTGAAGAAATAAGACTTGTTTTTATTGGCTAATCTTTTGTACCAAAGTAACTCGGATTTATTTTTTAATCACTATTTTCTTCCGTTCTGACATGTGACTTCAGCACATTAGCAAAATTAGATGATTATAGTGGCCTTTTGTTATCGCTGACAAAACTAATCTTTTTTTAGGAAGTACTCTCTCAAACTGCAAGTTCAAGTCTTTCCAGTTTTTGTTTTTTTTTCTTTGGGCCATAACCAAAGGTGTGAACTGAGTTGTGGAGGAATCACGCGTTAATATGAAAGGGCTGGTTGATATGAATGTTGAAATATAAATATGCTACATGAGCTTTGTGTTAGATTCCTAAAATAATTCCATCCATTGTGCATCTAATAGTGCTTTTTGTGATTACGTTTTTCCTGCAAAAGTAAAAACGTCCAGACATATTTTGTGCCATTATGGAAGAATGAAACATGAGAAAAATGTAATTACTAACCCAATAATCCACCAATATTGGGTTTAAGTGGGGGAGAAATGTTACTTTTTTAAGTTCAACTACAACAAATGACTGCTATAAATCTAAGTCCTTCCATTGAAGTGAGCCTTTACCATGTCGGAGTAAAGTGAATTGAATTGAGCTGCAGTCAGTGTGCATCAAGCCTATAGGCTTCCTGTAATACGCTAAACCCGTTACGTAACACGAGGTCGTACAGCTGTAGGTGAGTGGCTGTCACGACGCTGCTGGGGAGGCGGCTGAGGCAAAGGGGGGGAGAAGCGCCGTGTCCTCCTGTAGCATACAGGACATAATAAACGTACAGTAACCTTTCCTCTTCATACGTGAAGGGAGGCGCGGCGTGCATTGTGGGATGTGTCAGAGTGTACACAAAGAGGAAACTCGAAGACGACACAAAGAAGGAATTTGTAGAATGCTGTGTCACCAGAGCTCCAGCAACGACTCGCTCTGCTGAACACCCTCCCTCCTCTGTCCTCTGCCACGTACTCCTCTTCCGCACTCCATCCGTCGCTGCCAGGATGCTTTTCTGATGGGAGGCAGCTGGATGTAGAGTTCCCCTGATCTCTGCGGTGCCTTCAGCTTGTGAGCATGCGTTGCAGCGTTTGTGTGCGTTCAAGCAACGGCCACGGCGTGCTGCAGTGGCCGGCGCACGTGCTGCAGTCGAAGCATCCTCCCGTTGCCAGCCATGCACTTTAGGCTTTACTGCCTCGTTGCTGAGCGAGACGCATATTTATGAGACGATATCGGTGAAGGGTGAACGGAGGAGGGAGTGGGGGAGGAGTGAGGGATGAGAGGGAGAAATGTGAGCATGTGAATATGAGAGAGGGAGGTGGATGCGCATGTAGAGGGTGGAGCTTAGCATCAGGCAGTTCCCTCTGTCTTCCTTTCTCCTCTCGCAGTTTCGCCCCATCCACTTGCTACAGCTGAGAGGGCGCATCTGCAGTTGTTTCATCACTTTCCCCGTCGGCTGGAACTCGGCCAATCGGCCGGACCGCTGCTCTCGTTCGCAGCTCTTGTGGACTATCCTCCCTTTTCCTCATCGGAGCAACAGGGGCTCTCTTCACACGCCGGCGAGCTCTGTGGGAGCGGTGGGGGGGGTGGGGGGTGGCGGGACAGCTGAATGAGAGCCGGCACTTGGTGGCATGTTGTCCCGCAGCTCCTCCAGAGAAGGTTGAAACGTGCAGACGGCGGGGGCGGGGGCGGGGGGGGGACGTCGGGGTAGCGGGCAGCCGGTTCGGGGGAGGAGAGGCCGAGAGAAGAATGGTTATGCCGGCTCCTCGTGCTCCTGTCGTGCTGCTGCTCTGTAGGCTGCGTGTCACTCGGGCACAGTCCTGCCTCTCCTCGACATGAGCCTCGCAGGGAGGGTGTCCTGCTCCATGCTCAACTGCTTTGTAAGTGCACAGCCTTTCATTCTGGAGCTCTTCTTTTTGTTTTTGAGAGTCTGCCTTTCAAATGGGTGTGTACTACTTCACCCGCTTTGAGGGGCGGGTGGAGAGGGGTGGTGGTGGTCGACACACGTGAGCGCTGCAGTTATTAAGTAACATCACTGAGTCCATGCAAATAATTAGATTACCAGAGAGCCTTGAAGTGTGAGGTGATGAAAACGACTTTGTAGGCCATTTCTCGCATCTTTGTACCGAGAGCTCCGAGCCGCTATTTTGATTGGCAGGCGGGGAAGATAAGGGGGACCTGTCAGGAGTGGGAGGTGGAAATGGTTTGCGCCGCTGCGAGCGAGCACATTGTGCGCTCATTGTGTTGCAGCCTCAACTGTGAAATGCATCCACTGCAGTGGAGGAGCTGCACTGCTGGGCTGTGCACAAAGACTGATGCAGAACAGGTGTTGGCCTCAGTTTGCATCTTCAGACGGAGTAGAGAAAAGGTTGTTGGCTCCGGTTTGGGATACTCTCAGCTTCATGTCTCTGAGCCTTTAAATTAGCTGATGTTTCACATCTCGCTTCTGACCTTTCGGTGCTGTTTACTGTCTGCATCGCTAACTTTTAGCAGGTCTTTTTCAGCTCTATTCTCTCACCGCCTTACTTCCAGCCCTCTTTAGCGAGTAGACCTCATTGTTTAGGTCTGTGAAACTGGACAATACTGTTTTAATTTAAAAGAAACCAAGTCATCCTGCACAAAGACTGAACGCTCTTAGTATCAACCACTCTGAGTTAGAGATCCGTGCACACTCACTGTGGGGAGTTTTAGTGTAAACATCTTAACATTTAAACATCACTTAAACCCAAGGGATTGCAGCGGTTTATGTCATTATCTGAAGCTTGATCCCATCATGGAAGAAGGTGAGATGTTCTACACTGCCCCATGTTGCCATTTGATCAATTTTACTTGCGTGTAGTTAGTATTTGTTAGCCTGTTTTTAACATTAAAATCTTAATTTGTTTAATTGGGCTGTTTTTCATATCAGGACACACATTGTGAAAATTTATTTGACACATTAATTCTGATTTGCAATGTATGTTTATACTTTTTTTTTTTAATTCTGTTTTGAAATTTTAGAGAAAACTGAATTTGTGAGGATGTATGTTCCCATCTGATACATATATTACAACAACTTGGTGCATGCTTAGGCAAATGTTGGTTCAACAGAACCTCTGCCCTTACTTGACTCATGTGTCAAAAAAAAATCCATTGCAAACTGACTTTGTAGTTATTTTTAATAGTGTTTTTGTTTTGTTTTTGTGTCAGGCACTTGTTAGGCAGCTTGTAGAACTCATGTTGTTACTGCAGGTAAAAGTCAAAGGATCACTGAAGTAATGAGGTTTTGTCCTCTGAGAAACATGGATGTCTCCACAAAGTTCCGAGGCAATCCATCCTCTGGTTGGTGAGACGCTTTGGTTGCCGTTAAAGTGGCATACTGACAAATGACAAATGATCAGGCATTGAACCGACATACTAAATGATTGTTGCACCGCCTCTGTCTAGACAACATTTGGCTTGGGATTACTTCATGATGCAAACATACAGGGAACTTTTACAAAAGGAAGTTGAATAGTATTCACTAATTGGAGAGGAAATATATATATATATATATATATATATATATATATATATATATATATATATATATATATATATATATATATATATACACACATACATATTTATTTATTTTTTAAAGGTCATTAGGTTGACCAGGAAAACACCAGCTGCTGGTTCCTGTTGTCTTTTTGCAGAACAGACTTGGCCTGGTGTTGCACAATTTATGATCTCTTTAGTATGTCTGTGGTGCAGCTGAGTCGGCACTTCTTCTTCTGCGTCAGTGTCTGTATAATTTAGTATCCCCGTCCTCTGTGTGTCGAGCGGCTCACAGTCCTGTCACTCTTCTCCTGTGCAGAGGAGCAGCAGCCTTTTCGTCACAGACTCTACAGTTGTGGTCCAGTGTTTCTTTCCCTCTGCAATATGTTGCCTGAACTAAGTGGGGCTGTAAAGAAGGCTAATTGGATTGGTTAAGATTTTTCCATGACTCAGTTTCTGTCGTACTCACGACCTAAATGAATCAACAGTCAAGTGAAGCCAGAAGCTTTAAAGAGACAGGTTTTCATAAATGATGAGTTCAGTCCGTCTTGAATTCTTACGTTGAAAAACTGCTATCAAAAACATTTCTTTCTCTTTTCTCTTCTCACATTTGTGACTTTAGCTGCTGGCATCTTCATAAGGGTAACAGGGCTCCGTATGATTGGCCCAAATTTGGATCGTTGGTTTCACGGTTGTCCAGAAAGTGTCTCATATCGTCGTGCAGCTGGTAATTTGACAGCAGTGTCATTGTCTTCCATATTGCTGTTACAACTCAGACAAGGTATAACGTAATGAACAATGCTACTTTCTCTAACGTGAGCTTGTACAACTATACTTGTTGTTAAGCTCAATATTTGACATAAAGTATATAAAGAACCTGTTTTCTGATGCTCTCTGTTGGACTTGTGTCATTTGGATGAACTCTGTTTTAAAGAAGTCCCTGCTGGTGCCCAGTTTCTCCTCAGTACTTGGAGTTCAGCCCAGTTATAACACTGATATTAATATTTAATTCACCACCATGTTCAGAACCATCAATCCAATTTTAGAGACAGGACAGGGAGAAAGAAGTGCATTTAAAAAGATTAATCTCACTGTGCCATGGATCTTGACCTTTACTTAGACTGTCCTCCCCAACTCTGCTCAGACAGGACCGGTTTTGTCCCGCTTGTTTTTCATGTAGGAGCTGCTCCCTTTCATTTTGCCACGTTCATGTTGGCTCTTTGTAATTAAAGGTCATCCTTGATATTCCATCATTGTGCTAAGTAGTGTCTGCTTCATTTTCTGCCCAGTACATCAAATCACAGGACATTTAAAAGCAAACCCTAAATGTGTGTGTGTGTGTGTGTGTGTGTGTGTGTGTGTGTGTGTGTGTGTGTGTGTGTCTACGTATCCCGGAGGTCACCTCTGGAGCTTTGTGCTACAGTTGTGCAGATTAGAGAAACGCTGCACGATGCAGTCAGATTAAGTAAATAATCTGGTGAGTAAAGACGGCAAATTGTTACCAAAAGCTTTCAGAGTGAAAAGGACTCTAGTTCGTGGAGAAAAAGAGGTTGTTGTATCCATGGCAACCAGACACTTATTCATGAAGTCTGTGCCAGTCATTTTCAGTCTCTACCTGTTCTACCTAATGTCACACTGCCCTGGTTTTTCATATTTCCATTCATGTATGTGCAGAAATAAATTTAATGAAAGCACAGTGAGAATAGGTATAACCTTCTTTTATTGCATTGAGGAGCTCTGCACGTTGTTCCCTGAGCACAGTCTGCTAATCTGCTGTGCCGCGGCTGTCCAGTCGGCTGCTACAGTAGCTGATTCTGTAGCTGATACTGTTTGGGCTGTACATGTTATCATGATGTTACATGTGCTATCAACTCTTCAGATTTTTATTCGATAAGTGCACGGAGGCGTACGTGCATCTGTGCGTGCATGCCTGTCAGGTCCGGCTTGTTGAACGCCGGTTGGACAGCGGTGGGGGGGGAGGGTGCGGAGGCTCGCAGCAGTGACGAAGCAGAAAACGTGTCGGGCACAGGACAAGCTGTGCTCCATCTTTGAGTCGGGTGGCAGCGAGAGCATTTCTCTTTTGCTTTTTAATCTGGTGTAAGCTGATTGTCTTTGGATACAATGCAGCAGAGCAAAAATCGGTAAAGAGGAGTGCTTCACTGCTTGTGTTTTCTCCCAAATGTAATGACTTTTAAGCCCCTATCTTAATCAGGTGTCCTCTCCTGCGCAGACGTGAAGCTGAATGTCCGACAGAGGATACAGCTGCTGCAACTTTTCCTCCATAAACGGCTGCCTTGATGATGCCTGTGCTTTATATCAGTTTGTTTGTCTGACATCTTCAGTCCCTTGTTGTCTCTTTAAACTGCTGTAATAACCTACCTGGACAGTGCTGTCCTGCATCACAACGTCTGCACAACTTTTGGTCAGTTTACAGTCGAGTACAGTGTGTTCTGGCAGTGCTCTTAGAAATACTGCATGGGGATTGCTCCGTTTGAGAATTGTATAAATGGTGCCAAGTGGTGCATTATTCTACCAGGCAGTGCAGCACAAGATGTATGGCCACCAAGAGGCTGGGAGGATTATTGATGTTGCGCACATGTGAGTGATAATTGAATGTCGCCTCCTCTCAACTGATTGGCATTGAATTTCATAGGAGGGAGGTTCTGTAATAGAAGCATATGCAGTAATTTACGATGGCTGTCCTGCACGCCACGGTAAACTTTATTCCAAGAGCGAAGGAGTCGCTGCCTGGACGGCAGGCTGGAGGGTGAGGCTGCCCAGCAACAGTGAGCCGAGATCAGACTGTTATGACCTGAACCTCACAGGATACCTCTGACTGATGGCCACTGTCAAGGCCCACCCAGTCTCAGGTGAAATAAGAAAAACTGATGGAGCGCCGCTGCTTCATCAGTTTGATGCTGACAGCCGGGTCAAAGGTGGAGAGATTAGTGGAGTTGTACTTCAAAGAGATTTGGTGGAGCTCAGACTGGTCTGGAACCGAAGGTTGAAATGAGTGTTATCGCTTTTGGGAAACATGTCTAAACTGAAGATCTGATAACAAGATTTGGTGGAATGGTTAGTGGCTCTGCTCTTATTTTGCTGCTCTTGCTTGTCACGATACATTTTTGTGGTTGGAGATGATAATTACAAAGTTTGGCAAATTTGTAACATGGCTACAAAGTAATATTAACAGTTGCATGATAAAGTCCACAACATTAACATAAACTGTTGCTATAAAAGATTATACTTACCTTGTTTTGTAAATGTTGTACAGTACAAACACTATGCCCTGATCACTTTTTGAATTGATGCATTCTAAATTTCCAGCATTTTTGTTGTTTTCATATTGATATGATACGTATTCAGTTTTATTCATTCACTGTTAGCTGTTGGCTGCGTGACTTTTGCTCAGGGCTTCACTTCAGGGGAGTGATTCAAAAATGAGTAGCTTCAGTAATATTTCGATTAAAATTTTCACATGGAAAGCTGCATTTGACTTGTTGAGCAATCCATCAGGAGTGTTCCACTTTTAATTAGTCTGAGTCGAGTGCACTGGCAGCTGAGTCGGCTTTAAATCACATGTCAGCATGCAGGTCTTAAAAGTATAATGCACAGGGGTGTGATTTATCCTCATTCAGCCTTTTGCGATGTGTATATTATAACTTTGATATGGCGTGAAGCCCAACAACTTCTCTATTTAGCTCATGTTCTGTTTATGGAGAAACAGTTGAGATTTTCGGTGTTCTGATGTCTTCATTTTTTTCTTTTCCCGTTTGACCCCTTCTAGCTATTCTGACTCAACACACCATCCTGTTTTAAAGTTTAGGTTTGAGACTCGGTGTCCCATGGCGAGTTCGTTAGACTGCAAATGCTGGTCTTTTAAATCACAACGTGATTGTTGGCAACCATTGCTTCAAAGTATTTACCAAAAACAGAAAGCTCTGGGTTCCAGGTAGGCTACGGCGATCTTTCAACTGTGGGGGAAAAAAAATATTTCAGGAGTAAATAGGCTCGTCTTACCGGTGCAGACCTGACGCCCATCCCCATGCCTGCCATCAGCACCACCATTTGTTACGGTTTATAGTGCAGAAGTAACGGGTCAACTGGCTTCGTGTACTGACTTGTCGCATCAACCTCGTCCACACACCGACTTCCTATAGCGATTGTAAAGCCATTATGACAAAGAAACGCACGACAGAGGGTTCTTTATCCAAAGACCTAGAAACCTGTGCCTTGTATCTGCTGGAGCTGCAACACTTGTATTTTCAGCTTGATCAGTTTGATTCTTAAAAAAAAAAAAAAAAAAACTCTTAAAATGTCAGAAACATGACAAAATATCCAGATATATCAGGTTTGCCTGTATACTTGTTGACCCCAGTCAGTGTGGCTGTATCAGGTCATGAGTTCAGTTGGGTTCATATTCAATTTTTAATGAAAGTTGAAATAGTCTTATGCAATTGAGTCAATTACCTGTTTGGGCTGAGTGTTTTCTGCATCTATCAGCAGTGATTCCACATCATTTCGAAATCGTTGGGTTTATATTCATGCTTTTGAAATGACACAGTGGCATATTGGTGTCTTTTAGGGGAGGGATTGTCACTGTGGGGACACTATATCCATCTGTTCCCAATGGGTGGCATGCTTATTGCGTGGTGTAATCACAGGCTTAGACCTTTGGATGACAGATGTAGTCGCTATAAACATGGCAGGTGTTCTGTGTGGATCGACATCGGGGGGGTTTCCTGCTACAATTTATGACAGTTGTGTTGTTTCTCCTGAGACGCAACAGCTTTCAGTGAATGTGAAATAAACCACCCAGTCAGCTCTTAATTCCTGTTTTCATCGAGAAGCCACAATAAGATGAAGTGAGACGGACCCATTTCCAGTGAAAAGGCAGCAGGATTCAGTCTGCTGCTAATCTGTTAGCAGTTTGGACGCTGTGGGGGAATGAAACATTTGCATGTAGACGTTATGAAAACCTGAATCTTGTGAATCTGGCACAGGAGGAACAGGTGGTCGCTACACTTTGATATAGATGTCACATTACAAACACATCAACCAAAATCAGTATGCATGTAAATCAACTGTGTGTGTGTATTCACCCAGGGACAATTCAGAGGGAATCTTAATTTATATGGTAATTTATTTTTTTTTCTCCACAAAGGGATACATAGTGAAAGCCACGGACATGTTCCCTTCTGTCCAGCCAGCAGTGATTGAAGTGCAACCTGATCAGAGTGTTTGCTCAGTCTCTGAAGGCCTCGGCCCCATTATAAGCCGCAGCGACAGGGTCGACTGCCCCTTTTATTTCTCCCTCATTCCCAACTCTGCTGCTTCTTAAAGTGCTGCAGTCTAATTTTAGCCGACCGTCTAATGGAGCAGGTGTGAACTTGATAAGGGTTATTTCGTTTATCAGCCGCCTCGGAAATGTTTGCATTGAGTTGGACTGCATGGGTGTTTTTGACCATGTCAGCCAGGGTAATCTGCTGCTGAATGGGCTCGTAGCAGAGGTAAAGTTTAAGCATGCCACTGCATCGGTCAGGTTAAGTGTGTAAAATACTTGACTTTAATCTTCCTATCTTTGTTTGCACTGTGCTGTTCCACCCTGTCACAAAGTCTACAGGTAGTTGATATCCAGTGCCCAGCTCTGTCATTTGCACATGGAGTGCCGCTGTGCCAGAGCAAATACAGCATAAATATGCTAATTACTCCTTCAGCGTTATTATTCGTCAGCCATGGAAAATGCTCTGCAGGATCAAGTAGTGAATGGGTAAAAAAAAACTTAGCTCATTCACATGCCGTAAGGTGTTCTGCAGCTCTTTTCAGTGAAGTTGTCTGGCCTAGTCAATTTTTAATCCGCTCTGTGATCTTTGTGTGCTGACTGGTGACGATTGTGAAATCCACCTGGCATGAATATTACCTCTGAGACCAATTACAGTGATAAGCTGAACAACTGAGCAGTCAGGATGTTAACTGTTTGAGTTTATGGTTAAAATGGTTCTTCTTCTTTGGAGTTCAGGCGTTAACCTGAGTTCTGGAAGCTGATTTACAACATCTGAAGTAATAATCCCATAGAGAAGTAAGAATTGAAAAATGTTCTGGTATTTTAAAGCCTTTAGATTTCTTACATATCCCGGCTTTTTTCAGAGGTTTCAATGTTTTATGGTTGTGCTATTTTTAGTTGAAGTCATTAGGACTCAAGTATTTCAATGTGTTCTTTGAAGTTGATCTTGTATTCGGGCTGTAGTACTTATCAGTCCCACTTTATGTCTGACAGGGTGAAGAGGGGCCTCCCAGTCTGGAGTACATCAAGGCCAAGGACCTGTTCCCCCAGAAGGAGCTGGTGAAGGAGGATGAAAGCCTTCAGGTGAGTGCCGACACCCAGCTGTGTGTCTGCTGGTGAAAACTGAGCCACTGCAATGTACTGGCCTCTGTGTGTTCAGTCTTGGCTCTGAAAGAAACCCCAGTATGTTCGTCTGAAGTTCACTTCCCCTGACGCTTAGTTGTTCCACAGCAACGGTGCCAAACTCTTCCTGCATGAAGCACAACCTTGGTGCCAAAGACTGGAGATAAGATGACGCTGGGCTCAAGGCGCATTGCTCTTCAGCACTCTGCCTCTCCCACTTTATCACAACACAAAATGCAGTGAGATCATCAGATGGATGATTAAATGTTCACTTGTCAGGTTGAAGAGAGATATGAATCTGTCAAAAAGAAACCAATAGAGTTACGAAGAATATGGTTCATTCATGGACACAATCAGAGCTGAAAACATATTTTAGTGGTGGAAAAACTGGTGAATGAAAGTTTGAAACTGCAAGTTGATGCAGCACCAGTCCACCTAACACTGCGAGTAAACCTAAAAGCTTTATTAAAGTAAAGTGACTTTCACATACAGTGTGTTCTGAGTTTCCTTTAATGCTTTTTGTAACAGTGCAGCGTGTGATGGGGCTCGCCAAGGTGGGACCAACTGCGGCCCAACTGGTAACTTTTCCACAAAGTTAATACTCACACTTTATGTGATCTTCAACCGAACACTGATAATACTGACCATATGCTTGGACCAAATGGATGTTAATCCCTGTTTATTCTTGTTTCGGTGAAAATGTGTTCTATAACTGGAATTTCAGTTCAGTTTTTCTCTTTTAGACTCCTATGGGAACCGAGTAAACCATTTTATTCCACTTAAACAAACTGTAATAACTGTAGAGAAGGGGGAAAAATGAGAGGCTTAAAAGCATTTAGGTCAGTTCAGTGCAGAGGATTTGTAACTCTGTTCTGTGGTGAAGATGCCAGTAACAAATCTGGCAAGTTGCAGTGCACCCTCTGTGAGGCCGAGTGTGTGTTCTCTGGCTGTCTGGTGGTTAATGGAGCCGAGCATTATGTGTCTGGAGGACTGGACAGAGGAAAGGTGGAAGGAGGAGGGACTCACCCTGTATGGGGTGGGCATCTATCTGTTGTCTTTAGCAGCTGAAGCATGTTTCCACTTGCTTCGAATGGAGTACAAACCCTCTCTTTTTGTTTGTGAAAGGTTTATACTTGATGAGATTTTTCTCGGGTAGAATTGCACAAATCCTTGAAACGCGAGGTGCAAAAACTGAGACAACCTATCTGGCTAGGGTTTATACACAGTATGTAAATGTGAGATGTCAGGAGGTTTTGTGTTTGCTTTCACTCTGCAGACTTAAACTTTGCTTTTCCGCCCCCTCTATTCACACATGCAGTCACACGTCGTCTCTTTCCTTTTCTTTTCGTGCAAACACACTCCCATGATGCGCTCGCTGACAGCTGATGTCTCTTATCACTGCTTTTCCTGCAGCCAAATTACAGGCATTCCCGAAGCCACCATATTTAATACCCTGCTACATCCACTCGCGTGTGTGTGAGAGTGTGTGTGCATTTTGAACACGTGCACTTCCTCACTAGCAGGCTGCTTAAACCGGAAGTCACGACTTGCAAGTCAGAGAGTGTTATTCACGGGTCTTTCTGCTCACACACACCCTCCCCCTCCCCCTCTCCCCCTCTGTCTTTTATATTTCTGCTGCTGAGGGCTTCATAGAGGAAACGTGACACAGTATCTTCTGCTGCACTTGCTGGCTGCTCAGTGACTCATGCACCTACTTTTGGAGCACAGCTTGTTTTATTGCAGCTCCCAGTCTGTATGGCATGTTAACTACGGCACTGTCAGCAGGATGTGTGAGCGCTCCTCTACAGCAGATAAGCACACAACACACACACTCGGTAGCAGCACGCGCTCTTTTCAGCCTTTTCAGTCGCTATTAGGGCTGCAATTTATGCTAATTGGTTACATCTAGAGCTAATCCTTTTTTAAACTGTATCTACAGATTTCTTATTTTCGCTCATTGAATTTATGTTTCAGCTTCATGGCTGCTAACTTTTATTTGTATTTCCGTCACTGTAAAGTCTGAATTTCATCTTGTGAAGGTTTGCATATTCCTCTTGTTTTTTTTCTTTTTTCCAAAGTCCCAGTGCACATTGCAAAGAGGGCTGCTGCCTATATTTGGCTCTGTCGTTGTGTGACAGCAGAGTACTACGTGCTCCATTTCCCAGGTTAAGCTGTACTCTTTCCCTTCATCATGCTAACTGTCAGCGCTCACACACACACACTTTAAGTCGGAGTAGCAACAGCAGGTGCAGTAATGTGTCAGTGGACTTAATGCTGATCTATTCGGCTCCGAACTTCACTCATCAGCGATCTGACCCACTGACGGAAAACCTACCAAACAAGTTTGGATGAATTGTAGGTTTTATCTCTCAATCTGAGAGGTAAAAACTCTGATTGTAGGTTAACTTGTGAGCCGCTTCTAGCATGCGTGTCCTCTGAAATGAGGCTGCACTTTTACCAGCGTGGGCCAATGTTTCAAGTAAGCCTGATTTTCTGTCATCTGCCGTAATCCCCCATCTGCCCCGCTGCATATCTCTTTTAGCATGCGCTCGCGGGTTCTCCTCTGCGTGACTCAGCAGTGCATGCTAATGCTGAATGAGGTAACGTTGTCTCTAAGCAACTCTGTTGTCCTCACTACCAGCAACCATGGCCTCAGTTTGTGGTCTCCTCTGACTGCCATTAGTCAAAAGCAGTTTGAACTGTGAAGAAGTCATGTGAGTGTCAAGTAAATTGTCCTTCCTACCACATATTTTACCTTTTCATGGTCGGAAAAGAACATTTTATATATCGTGTGCGGAGCACAATGTTACAATTCAGTGTGTCATTTATAAAAGAGCTTCACGTTTTACTGCATCAGTTCCATTGAATTTTCACACCAATTGAATCATTTAGAAAGTCAATGATAAGGCTGCTAGTCCGGGGTTGTCAAATGTAAGGCTTGTCCGCAAGAGGCTCCAATCTGGCCCTTCAAACTGCCAAACCAAATTAAAAAGGAAAAAAAAAAAGTTTTCTTTGAAATTTTTACAAATGTAAGGGTACAGGGCACAACTCACCCTGAGACCAGAACGGAATATTTGAACCTCTGTTAGGAGCAGTTCACTTAATTTGACGCTATTGTTGGAGCCAGGATGTGGCTGCAATCAAATGTGTAAAACAGAGCGTTGACGGACAGGTTGGTATCTCGTGCTGTACATCGGCACTGGACAGACTCTCTCTGTCTCCGTCTGTGTCTCGGTCAGCTCGGCCTCTTGTGTGTCTGTTCATTCAGGCTCACCAACATGCACTCAGCGCTCACAAAGGTCCTTCTGTACAGCTTCTATGTGCTAATTGGACAGCTACACATGCACAGTTTCTTATGCGCCTCTTTTCTCTTCCTGTAGTATCACTTGGAATAGACAGAAACACACTGCTCATGTGTATGTGGTCCACAGTGTTGCCTCAAATGAACCTGCTTTTCAATAGTTTGTATGTTTTAAATAAGCCTTGTGTGATATAATGGCTTTCTGCACGGTGCTGCAGTGGTAAGCTCTCCTGGCTTATAGCGAGAAGTTCCAGGTTTGAGTCCTGGTTTTGTGAAAGTGAGAAAATGAATGAATGTTGTGTTGAAATTTCATCAAGGTCTGACATTTCTTTGCCATTTATCTTCTTCAATCAACAGAATTAACATTTCATTGGACATAAAGTGGGACCTGCTGTGTTCTGAACAGAGATGAATGTTGTTGTTTTGTTTCCTGCAGGTTCCTTTCCCAGTTCTTCAGGGGGAAGGGGTGGAATATCTTGGCCATGCCGATGAAGACATCATTGCCATTTCAAACTACAGGCTCCACATCAAATTCAAGGACTCGGTAATCAATGTGAGTGCACAGCCTGGACACTCAAAAAGCAAAACAACTTAATATTTTCACCTAAACCCAAATGGTGCGAGTATGTGCCCGATCACCGTCGCCGCTGCTGCTGAGCCACGCCACTGCAGGGGCCAATGGCAGGAGCAGGACGGAGTGTTCAGTTTGGGCACTGCTGGTTTTTTTTTTTTCCTTTGCCCATATAAAATTTATAAAGACATTACTGTGCCAACAAGACAAATAAACCAGCAAATATTTTGCGCGCGGTGCAGGGAAAGCAGTTTTTGTTGTATCCTAGTATAGAGCTGGCAGACGAATGTTTGTACTCGGATTGCACCACAGGAGCGGCGGGCCCTCTGATCCTTACATGGGGGAGGTTTAATGTGACATCCAGGCTTCTGAGTTCCGCCCCCCACTGGCACCGGTGTCCGCCATCACGCTCCTGCTGACGTCAAGCTCTACTCAAATACAAACGGGCCAATTGTTTGCATCCACTGGCAGTGAAATTCCTCCTTCTTCCCAAATCCCTGTCATCTTTTCCAGAAGGATTCTGGCTTCTGGAAACGATGAGGTTTTGAGAAGAAGGAGGCAGTGAGTGGCTGATCGCCACACTGTTGAAAACACCTCCTCACCTTGGTTGGCTTGGGCGCTGTGAAACGAGAGGAGCGGCTGACTTCCTGCCGCGCAGGCTCCTGCCTTGACCCCGGTAGCTCAGATGAACTGATTGGCAACGGGCCATCACCTCTCACCCACACCTCCCTTCACAACTCACCTACCTACTTCTGAGCTGTTTTGTTGCCCTTTGCTCGTGTCCATGTTTGTCTTTTCTCTCCATGATTTCCAGCTCGGTCATGTGCTGTAAGTAGCACTCAGCATGAGCCGCTAGTTGTACCTTTTCATCTTGCACCCTCTTTAGGTCTTTTTCTTTTCCTTTTTAACTCTTCATTTCCCTATGTGTCCTGAATTTCTTTTTGGTTAATATTTATTTTTCCATTTCCTCCTGTCTTGTGTCCTCCCTCCCTCCCTCCCTCCCTCCCTCCTCTCTCTGTATGTGCTCCATGGTGTCACTGTGTTTTAGACCTACCCAGGTGTGGACAATGAGATATCTGTGAGTACCATATGATGAAATGCCACCCTCTGCCACAGTCTAGACAGCTCATTCACCCAGATCATCTTCACTCAAGATCATAACGCACTGTGGACAGATTGTAATTTACATGCAGCTGGATGGGACGTTTTCTATAAAAAGCACGCCACAAAATGATGGTGCAAGTCTGACCTTGAGACTGCAAACTGTGAGTTTGCAGTATTTGCTGCCATGGCTTTAGGTTTATAATTTGCTATTTAAAAATAAGATGCTATTTTGTGAGTTTCTCCATCAGGGTGGAGGTCAGTTTTGTCAGTTTTTACAGCAACTTCATTGAAATGTTAGTTTCTGTACAGTGTGTCTGCGAAAAGTGTCAGAACAGACAACAAGCTGTTGTTGGGTAAAAAGACAAAGCTGGGCATACCAAAGAGGCATCCTGAAGCTGGGCTTCATGTGTCCAGCCTGGCGGCGGTCGGCGTGGACTAGGCCAGAGGGTGGTGACGTCCCTGCAGATGTACTGTGAGCTCCGACTGTGGGACACTGGGCTGACTGCCTGCGCCCTCTGTCTCCCCCTACAGGTGCCTCTCCGGCTAATCGAGAGCGTGGAGAGCAGAGATATGTTTCAACTGCACATTATCTGCAAAGACTCTAAAATTGTCAGGTGAGAATCACTCACACACACACGCACATGCACACAGAGCAGGGTGTGTGATGCTGCTGTTTAATCACAGTGAATGCAGCTCTGTGCTCAGACTCTCACATGAATTAATAACTGAAGTGAAACTGATTCTATCTCACTGGAACATAACACCTTTATCATATCTTCCTTCACCATAATTCAATATTTCAGAGCCAAGTTGAGTTTTTATAACTCTTATTGCGCTATTAAAATGATGTTGACATATTTGTTAATAATTTATATGATAACGTCAGCAGTTATCGGGACTGGGTCTTAAGTTTATTCATTTGTAATTGAATTGTTTTCCAGAGCTTTGGGAATAAAGTCCAGAGTTGTGAGATACCATTTTAATATTTTCCTGTAAAGTAGCAGTTTATTATTCCAACTTTATGGTTTACAGACAGGTACATGTATGTACATGTCTCGAATCCATCTCATGACAACACATTCAGCATATCAAATCGTATACACTTATGCTATTTATGCAAAATTTGGGCTGAATTTCAAATTAATAGAATTTTCCTTACATCTTACTTCCTTTGAAATGAAGATGTTAGTTTTTTTTCCCACCAGTTAAAATAAACATGTTCATATTATTCATTTTAGTCTCAGAATGTTTTCAGTCACATTTAATTCTGTGTTTTCTTATGTGATTCATAAACAACAATATAAAGGTGGCAGTAATGGGGGTTTCCAAGGAATTGAAGTCGCCGCTTGTTTTAATTAAGACTCGTCTGTAACATCTGGAAGGTTCAAACCCAGTGCACCATTCAGATCCTCAGTGGCAGCTGTGTCAGTAACGTCTTGGTTCCTCATCATTAGGCAGCCAAATTATTGCCCCCGTTTAAATGCTGGAAAATCCCCAAACAGATGATTTTTTTTTTTTTTTAATCTAAGTTTCCACTGCACAAAGTTGTGAGGAGGTTTGATTGTTGCATCCCTCTTCTCATTGGTTGCTCCCCAGATGCCACTTCTCCACCTTCAAGCAGTGCCAGGAGTGGGTGAAGCGTCTGAACCGGGCCATCGCTCACCCGTCCCGGCTGGAGGACCTCTTCGCCCTGGCCTATCATGCGTGGTGTCTGGGCGGCAGCGCCGACGACGAAGACCAGCACGTGCATCTCTGTCGTCCAGGTATGCGCACGAATATAACAACTTTGAAGTGTTCTCATTTAAGGACTTTATATAAATTCCTGGAAAACACATTTCTCATTTTTTGGATCCTGGAAGCTTACAGTCAAATTTTCTTATTGTGGACTGAATATTTGTAAAGAAAAATGTCCTTCAAATTCTTCTTCATTTGAGGGTTTGAGTTTTCATATCTGCTCTCGATGTGTTTCTGCAGGTGATCACGTGCGCCAAAGGATGGAAATGGAGGTGAAGAGGATGGGCTTTGACACTCAGAACGTCTGGAGAGTGTCCGACATCAACTGCAACTACAAGTACGCCTCAGATCCTTCACCGTAAATAGCCCCAGCTCCTCGGTCCCGACAGCTGTGCATGCTGCGTGCAGCACCGATCGTATGGATTCCTCTGTCTGTGAGGGCCACCGTGGCGAGTTAGAAAGTGAGTGTTGAGTGGCAGAGGTTCACGGAGACGTCCGAGAGCCGCGGCAGAGAAGATTACTCCAATCAGGCCGGACCAGAAACACACTGTCACCACGATGTCACCCAGCAGATTGTGTGAGGAACAGCTCGTGTGTGTTTTGGCACCTCTCAGTGCTGTATGTCAAAGCTCTGCTGGGAAACAGCACCTTTGATACTTTGTTGGATTACAGTCACTTTTTGGGAGATTCGGCTGAAGTTTCAGGTTTATGTCTTCTTGAGTGAAGATGGAAACTGTATTCCATTCAGTAGAAGAGATGTAATAGAAATGATCATGTAAAGTGGTTTTCTGGATTGCCCGACCGGATTGGAGCCTTTTGCAGGCTGTTTTTGGTTCACAGGCCTTTTGTTTGACCTTCTGGTGTGAAACATGCATGTAAAGGTTAAAAAGAAAAAGTGGTATAAAATCAGGTTTATATTCTTTTATAGGTTTAAGTTTATGGGATCAGTCTGCTGCTCTCACTTCATATCTGTAGAGCAAAAAGAGGAAATGCCGAGGTCGGTCAGTTCATGTCCACTCTAGGTTTGTTCTAGAAAACCTGCCAGTAAACCATCTCGTTTTACTGCGTTTGGCTCAGTTACTGTGAAAACAGTCCGTACTGAAGCTCTTTCTTAAATGGAAAATTAATTTCTCTTTGCCCATTTTATGCTTCATAAGCAGAGTTTTCACTCTTCCTGCTTTTGAAACAGACTCCAGACTGAATTGAACTCCAGACTCTAAGATGTCTCGGTCAAATCTCAACACACTGACATGATTTTGAGATTTAATGTGTCTGAATCCACGTCTTTGATTCGGCACGTAATAAGAATTTATGTAATAAAGTGTATGTTAGGAGCGTAAGTAAATATTCCAAATGCAAATGTCATTGCGTCAGTGTGTGTGCTCTGTAAACAAGGAAGCCAACACTGGATTTGACTTACATTTTGGCAAAGTTGCGCAAGTCTGATAAATGTAACGAAATATTGACTAGAAAGTTAAACAGTGATTACAGTAATACTGCAATCCACTGCTTTATTTCATGTTTTTTTGTTACATTCAGAATGGAGAAACCTGGAACTGCGTGTTCTTGTTCCTCCTTGTCTGATCTCTCAGGTCAACATTGCTCCAAAGTCTACTCCGAAACACCGTCGTGTGAATAACCCTGCAGCAGTCACTCAAGCAGAGACAATACACTCCATGAACGTGTGAATATGTTTACCTTCAGATCATTGCGTCTTTTCCTGTCCGGGCAAATAAAAGGTCAGTCTGCCTGGAAGGGCCAGGGAGAGCGCATCCTGCTGAGGGAGACAGACACACAGGACGACCGGCTAATTAAACAAGCTGCAGCCTGCTGAGGCCCATGACTCAGCACACTGTTTCACTTTCCCCCTCACACACACACACACACACAGCCACCTCTCCCTCCCTCCTCAGACAGTCACCAATACGAATTAAAGAGGGGACCAGAGACAGATGGAGTTGGGCGGCAGCGCCTCGATTTGTTCTCTGTCAGGAGCTGAGCGTGATCGATGCTGCGCTGACCCTGGAATCTAGAACATTCTGCACAGTGCGTGTATGCAGAAGCTCGCAGCGCTGCCGTTTTCAGAATGAAAGATGAGGCAGTGTGACAAACGGCTTTTCGTCTTTTTTTTAAAGATTTCGACCTCCTTTTCCTCCAATAGGTTGTGCTCCAGCTACCCTCAGAAGCTCCTGGTTCCAATATGGATCACAGACAAGGAGCTGGAGAGCGTGGCCTCCTTCAGGTCCTGGAAGAGGATCCCCGTGGTCGTCTACAGGTAACCTCAGCGATACACGGTCAGCGTTACACACACACACTCTGTTCCTCTGTTCATCGACTGCTTACCCTCGACCTGCAGACACCAGAGGAACGGTGCAGTGATCGCCCGTTGCAGCCAGCCGGAGATCAGCTGGTGGGGCTGGAGGAACACGGATGACGAGTATCTCGTAACGTCCATCGCGAGGGCCTGTCAGATGGACACCGGGGCCAAGGGCCCGCCGGCCGGACGGCAGCGTGGGGACGCGCACGACTCGTCAGACAGTGATTTTGGTAAAGCTATTATTCAGCTTTGTGAGAATAAATGTGAAGCTTTGCAGACGTAATGGTGCAACACTCCTAAGGTAGTAACTCTGGTCTACCTTACTGCAAACCACCATCACAGCTAAGAGAAGGGAAAACGCACGCAAACACTGTCCGCATCCTCAAACATGGCACACTTAATGACAATATGCATCTGATGCAGTCTGTCATTCTATAACCGCTCCTGTTTTTATAGGAAGCGCATGAATTATCCATCAGTGTTGCGTAATACTCAGCTTCACTCTTAAAGTAGGACAGCTGTCAGGGCAATTCACACAGAAAAAACACATTTACATATTTTTCAGACTCGATTTTGGTTTCAGTTCTTCACTTTTGGTAGCGTTCAGAGATGCTCCTGACCAGGCCGTCGGAAAGCTATCCACTCAATGAACACGATCACAGACACAAGTAGTCCGTGCACAACAAGAGGCCGAGGCAGTGAGTGGCAGCACGACGCCGCCTCAACGCTCAGGGAAGTGGTTCAGTTTGTCTCTGAGTAATTACTTGTCTTTCTCAGCTGGAGCTGCTGAGAGCAGGCCTCTCCGCTTGGGATTGTTACCAGTAGTAACACCACAGCAGTGTCATCAGAGCAGATATTGATTTTTTTAGTGGGTTACAGTTCCTTTCGTTTCTATTAACCCTGATCTTTTTTTTTTCCTTCCTCTCATCCATTGAAAAATCTGCGTTCTCTCATAACATAAATGCATCTTCTGGCCATCCTCGTGTCTGCAGACTCCTCTCTGACGGGCGCCTCCGGCTGCGACGACAACGCTGTGCCCCAGAAGCTGCTGATCCTCGACGCTCGCTCGTACACCGCTGCAGTGGCCAACCGAGCCAAGGGCGGAGGCTGTGAATGTGAAGGTGAGTGTCCTCCGGCATTCACGGAGGGCTCAACCTTCGGCGCAGAGTGTTTTTAACCGCCTTACGTCAGCTCATTGCTATCAAAACAGGAAGAGTGGATGGTGCAGTCATCATACTGATTGTCTGAGGGGCTGCAATGTGCAGCACTTTCCCTGTTTCAGTTGTAAAGAATCTCTTACTATTTATTAAATTTTTGGCTTTTTTACATTACTAGCCGCTGCATTCCAAGTGTTAAGGTGCACCATATCAGTATCGGATAGCTGTGGGTAAAAGTCGTTGTTGTTTCAATAAGATGATTTTAAATTAACTGAATTTTCTAACATTGACTGTAAAACGAGGGATGTGATTTAATTTGGAGGATCAAACCGATGAGGAGCAGATCTGGTTGACCAGAGTGCCACACGGTGCAGGTCCAACTAAATATATCAAGAAGCGTCCTCGGGTCATGTGGCGTGTCCACTGACCTCGATGCCGCGCTAAAAACATTGCACGATCCGCTTGTTGACAGCCTGTTTTATTGCCGCAGTCTGAAGCTGTTGCTGCTCTTTATAACTACTGCAGGTCACAGAGGGTTACAGACCGAGTTCATGCTGTGAAGCTTCCTCCAGCCGAAGGAAGTAACTCGCACGATTAGGAAATCCGCTTTTCTTTCAGAAGAACTTCAGAGTTCAGTCGGTGATTCTGCTCTCCAGTGATTACGCAGAAATGAGCCTCCGGTTTGAGTCGATTCTGCCAGCAGCATTGTAGGGAGCGTGAGCCAGGCCACAGAAAGGGTTTCACTGCTGTTAACTGTGGGAATAAAATGTTATTGATTCGCTTGGTGTGGTGGTGACGGCACATCATGCTCTAAAAATACTGATTCTCTATGCTTATTTGAATTTTTCTGAAAGACACTTAACTTTTAAGTCTTAATTTCATTCTTTCAAGATAATATTGACAAATAATATGCTGGATGTAAAATATACTGGCAGTTTTCTGTTTTTGTTATAAAATTGGAGTTGCACTGTTGCAGAAAGACAAATGTTCAGTGTTGCATGATGCTCCTGTGTCGTCCAGTGTGTGCTGACCCTAATCGGAGACGTCTCTTTGTTTAGAGTACTACCCCAAGTGTGAGGTAATGTTCATGGGAATGGCCAACATCCACGCCATCCGAAACAGCTTCCAGGCCCTCAGAACAGTCTGCAGCCAGATCCCGGATCCCGGAAAGTAAGTTGATCCGTTTGACCTTTCCCTCTGAGCTCCTCGGACCCCCCTCCCTCCCCCTCCCTCCCCCGTCTCTCTTTTCACCTCCCTGTAAAGCAACACCGCCCGGTGACGGGAACACCTCTCAGTCCGGCCCCTCTCCCGCCGGGCTGACCCGCTGTCTGTCCACAGTGCATACGTGTGTGTGACGGGCTTCCCTTTGTTCCTCTGTTTACGTGTCGGCTCTTTGTGTTTCACCTCTGCGACGGTTGTGGGTGTGTGCATGCGGAGTACAGAGGTTAGTTCATTGACAGTGATGTTATCTACAGCTGGTGCATTGATTGAGGGGTGTGATGACGCAGAGAGGCGTCTAGACATATATAGGTCGGTTAACTCTGTGTTATCCAAGCCGTTGCTTCCATAATATCATCCAGTAGTTTTCTAATCTACCCGCTTCTCGTCTCTCCAGCTGGCTCTCAGCCCTCGAGAGCACCCGCTGGCTCCAGCACCTGTCCGTCATGATGAAGTCTGCTGCGCTGGTGTGTTCGGCGGTGGAGAGGGAAGGCCGTCCCGTCCTGGTACACTGCTCGGACGGCTGGGATCGCACACCCCAGATTGTAGCCCTGGCCAAAATTATGCTGGACCCTTACTACAGAACTTTAGAGGTGGGCCTGCACACTTAAAATCTCTATCATTGACTTATTCCTGCCTACGTTTTCTAAGGAGTGCAGGGAAAATCATTTGTTCAATTCTAAAAATGTGTGTTTTCAAAACTTGTTCCTTCTTCTTCTTGTAACTTGTGGTTTCTGGTCTCATGAAGCTTTTCTCCTGGACTCCTGTGATCTGCAGGGTTTCCAGGTGCTCGTTGAGACCGAGTGGCTGGACTTCGGCCATAAGTTCGGGGACCGCTGCGGGCACCAGGAGAACGCCGACGACGTGAGCGAGCAGTGTCCCGTCTTCCTGCAGTGGCTGGACTGCGTCCACCAGCTGCTCAAGCAGTTCCCCTGCCTGTTCGAGTTCAACGAGTCCTTCCTGGTCAGAGCTTTACGAATTCACTCTGACCATGAGAGAGGTGTGACGTCTTTGGTTAAAAAGCCTGACTTGATGCGTTTTCTCGCCACGTCCAGGTCAAGCTGGTGCAGCACACGTATTCCTGTCTCTACGGGACGTTTCTGTGTAACAACGCTCGGGAGAGGGAGGCGAGGAACATCTACAAGCGAACCTGCTCGGTGTGGTCGCTGCTTCGCTCTGGAAACAAGAACTTCCAGAACTTCCTCTACATCCCCAGCCATGACATGGTACTGACCTCTGATCACTGCAGCGGGGATTCAGTTGTCCTTCTCTGAAGTGGTTTGTTTAACGAGGACGGCGTTGACCTCTCTGTCCTCCGTTTGAAGGTGCTGCACCCGGTCTGCCACACCAGAGCGCTCCAGCTGTGGACGGCCGTCTACCTACCCACCTCCTCCCCCTGCACCGCCGTGGACGACTCGGTGGAGCTCTACCATCCCCCGTCCATCACCGGCGACGAGCTCACCCCCCGCTCCCTGGACAGGTACCACGGTTTGATCCCCTAAACTCTTCAAACCACTTCAGCTTCTTATCTGTTTTTACAGGTACAGAGATTTTTATTTTTTTACATTTTCTTGCGCTTCTTGATTTCCCAGGCTTCCTAAGACTCGCTCCATGGACAACTTACTGTCGGCTTTTGAGAACGGGGCGCCTCTGACACGCACGTCCAGCGACCCCAACCTCAATAAGCACTGCCAGGACGGTCGCCCTGCACTGGAACCCTCGCCTGCCGCGGAAGAGGCCTCGGCAGACGTCTGTGACGAGTTCCTGCCGGCCTTACGTCAGAGTCCGGCCGAGACCTCGGAGGACCTGCCGCCCGCAGAGACGAGTGAAGACACACTGGAGGAGCCCTGTCTCACCACGCAGCCGCTGCCCTCCCCGCCCCTCCCCCCCATCCCTCTCTGTCAGGACGCCACAGCTGCTCACACTGCCTTTTCCACTCCGGTCCTCCAGCAAGCCTTGCCTCAGACCACGAGCCCCGCGCTCCCGCCGCCTCCCGCCGAGGCCGAGAGTCCCTGTCGGACCGCAGAAAGCACCACGTCACCTTCTCATAAATCGGAGCCATGTTTACCTCTCCCCTGCAAGAGCGGCCGGCCGCCGGCCGACTCGCCCTCCTCGCTGCTGAACGATTGCGTCGACGGTCCAGAAAGCGGCCGTCCCGAACACGTGAGCCTGCTGGCGCTGAAGCAGCTCACCCCTCCGCTGGAGGACTCCACCGAGACGCTCACCGACGAGGCCGAGCTTCCTCCAAACCCGCCCGGCGCAGACCTTCACCAGGATCCTTCAAGCGACGAAGAGAAGGCCGAAGCCCAGAAGGAGAAAGAGGAGGCAAGGACAGACGTGTCGAGAGGGAGGGAGCGCGACTGCAGCCAGCTCGCCGCTCGCCACTTGATCTCGCAGAGCCATTTCTCCGACCTGGCGCTGCTGAGCTCCCACTGGGAGAGCGTCCAGGGTCTGGTGCAGTCCGCCGGCGGCCGGCCTCAGCAGCCCGGCGTCTACCAGAGTCGGCGGCTCGCCGGTAAGCTCCTCCGCACGCAGGGCGTCGCGGCCGCCAGCGTGTCTCAGTGTTGTCGCCGGGAGGCGCTGTGTTGCCCCAGCAGCCCCGTGCAGCCCGCCTGGCTGTCGGGCGCCAGGAGCACGGGCTACCTCGGCCTGTACGGGCCCGCCGCCGCCGCCCTCAACGGTCACTCGCTGGCGTCGTTCTCCTCGCCCTCTGCCTCCAGCTCCCCTCCCCCGCCCCAGGCCCCCGCCTACCTCGACGACGACGGCCTGCCGGTGCCCCTGGACGCCGTGCAGCAGAGGCTGCGGCAGATCGAGGCGGGCTACAAGCAGGAGGTGGAGGTGCTGCGGCAGCAGGTGCGCCAGCTGCAGATGAGGCTGGAGAGCAAGCAGTACGGCACGCCGCCCTCCGAGCCCGACATCGACTACGAGGATGACATCGTGAGTGTCTCCCTCAGTAAACGGCGCCGTCGGGTCGTCTCGTTTGAGTCTGAATCACTGCTCTAAGTTTTCCCTCAACTCCTCTCCGCCTTCATGCAGACGTGTCTGCGGGAGTCGGACAACAGCAACGAGGAAGACTCCGTGTCCACCCACAGCGAGGACCGTCTGTCCGAGGGCAGCTGGGACCGAGTGGAGCGCAAGGACACCGAGGTCGGCATCTCCGAGCGTCCGCACGCTGGAAAACGTCCCGTCTGTCCTCTTCCCCTGTTTGACTGTGATGTCTGTGAGCAGGTGACCAGATGGGTGCCCGACCACATGGCCTCGCACTGCTTCAACTGTGACTGCGAGTTCTGGATCGCCAAGAGACGCCACCACTGCAGGTGAGCCGCTACGCTCTGCTTTCCTGTGGACGAACACCGTTCCAAACAAAACTGTCAAAATATTCTTTAAATTTAAAGTTCAAACCTTCTCGTGCAAGATACAGTGAAATACCAAAAATGCTATATTTTCTTGTGTTGTGATGCTTATTTAAAAGTTTCCCAAACGTGATGGATTTACTGTTTCCTTTAAAACGCCGTCTCTTTTGTTGGTTTGTGAAACGGCCAACGCAGCAGCCTGCAGCTAAATGGCACATTTTCCTTTTTTTTTCTAGGCCATAAAACAAGCTTTGCTCTCAGAATTAAAGACAACAAAGAATTATTTATATACTCCACTCGGAATAACATTCATCTTCAACTTAAAAAAAAAAAAAAAAAAGCAAAACTCTAAACTGCACCTCTGGGTTTGTAGTTGAACATCTGGATATGTGGGTGAATTAATGCAATTAAACAGTGAAATTCTGCAAAAGCTTCTTCTCCACTTCTCAACCCGTGAAACTCCCTGAACATCACCTGACTTTATAACTCGGATAAATACAGTTCTGCTGAAACTGCAGCCGTTTTGAGCTGTTGGCCATTTTCTGTCTGTCTGAGTCCCTGAGACATTTTGATTTACAGAGGAGGAAAGGAAGGAACCAGCAGAACCAGGCTGAGACCTGGAGACTTGCAGTGTGTTGAGAAGATTAGCACTGTAGAGGCGGGTGGTTAATGCTTTCAAAATTGCAGACTTTTTCAAAAGTTCATTCATTCTGATACAACAAGCCAGAATAAGGAAACAAACCCAGAGTCGCAGTTTTAATCTGAGACAAAGCATTAATGCTGCTAATGCAACAAATTACTATCATGGCCCAGAGGTTCAACTCTGTGAAAACATTTTCGATGACTAATTAATTAGCAGTTCATTGTATTTGTTTCCAGCAAGAAGCTGAAACAAAAAATGAGTTGCATAACTTAACGAATCATCCATAGCAGGATTCACAGTGTAAATTGAATTCTTTTAAATTATTTAATAATAACTGTGTTGAAGGTCCAGCCGTGCTCGGCGTGTGTCAGGAGTCGCCGATCTCCAATGAATCTTCTGAATATTTCTGTTTTCTGCTCCCAGGAATTGTGGAAACGTGTTCTGTAAAGACTGCTGCCATCTGAAGCTGCCCATCCCGGACCAGCAGCTGTACGACCCCGTGCTGGTGTGCGTCACCTGCCACGACCTGCTGCTGGAGTCGCGCACCCGCGAGATCCGCAGCCAGCAGCTGAAGAAGGCCATCGCCACAGCCTCCAGTTGAGAGAAGCGCCCCGTAGCGTCGGCCCGCCTCGGCTCCGTCCGAGCCGCTGTGACCCCCGACCTGCTGTTGGTTTTCCCTGCAGAGAGCGAGAGAGGGGAGGGGGGTGAGGAGGAATTGTTACGTTTTGGAGGGGAGGTGAGAGGAAGGCAGGTCGGCCGGTGGGAGAGGGAGCGACTCCCTCCAACTCCAGACATTTTTCAAGGCTTGGAGGGCCGCAGCGTCCCCGCCGCCGCCGCCGCCGCCTCCGTACGGCTCCGTCCCGCCCGAGACACATGTCCAACCCGCCGCCACACCCGCACCCTCCCGACAGCACTACAGAGGACAATCACTCACCCTTCCACGTGTCGGGGACTCCGAAGCCTGTACCTGTTCAACTGGAGGCTTTCCACTTTAAAAAGAAAAGAATTGCTGCTACAGTATTTAAAAGTCTAATTTTGTATTCTTATTTTGTGCACTACTAGCTGTTGTGTGTTTGAGGGAATCTGAGACCAAACTTGAGCAAAAGGGAGAAATCTGCTGTTTACTTTGTCATTGCATCATGTTTTCTCGGAGCCTGAATGTAACAGTTGATGGGTAACTGGACGGCGTTTCTGTTCATGTACATTTGGTGGCTCGTATGTGTTCATTGCTGCAATGTGCTCTCAAACTTGTGTATATGCCCGGTCTGTGGTTCTGTCTTTTATCAGTGCTTCTCTTCCGCGGCGCGGCCTCGTGGCAGCGGGAGGCCCTCTGCAGGGGGGGCCCCCGGGCGCCGGCGGGCTGATGCAACGCCGCCTTGTTTGTTTTGTGCGATGTGTGCTCGCTGTGTCAAGAGGAAGCAGACGGAGCGAGGCTGGGAGACGGCAGGTTTCTGGAAAGTCACGTCTGGTGCGAGTTTGAAGTTGCTGGAAGACCGAGGGGGGGTGGGGGTAGGGGGGGCGCGTACCGAGGGTTCCTGTGATTGAATTAGTGTCCGCATTAAACTTGACGTCCATCTGACTGATGACTCGTCTTCGTGTGGCGAGCCGGCAGGACACGCCGCTGACGGGAAGAGACTGAACCAGGTGTCTGGAGTCGTTCTGTTCGGGGAGTTTGGCCACAGCCCCCCCTCTTTATAAAATGTGTTTGTGTCTACTGGTCGTTCCTTGAGACAATAGTGCCATATTTTATTTCGTCTATTTTTAAAGCCTTTTTGTTTCTTACCGATGGCAGCAGGTTTCTAATTGGCCTCCTCTGTATTTACTAATGGTACAGGTAGTTAGCTGCTTAATAACACTGAGGCAACTAAAGATGGTGGAGTTGGCTAACGAGGCTAACCACGTCACTATACGATGGGATATCACTGAATTAGTTAATCTCTGTGGTTACCCGTTCTTAATAATTGGGATATGTTTGCACGGTGGTTATGAAGACAAAAATCCTTTAAAGAGGAGCTCAGATATGTAACATATTAGTTATCTGATCTGTAGTGGTGGCTAAAAATTGGCACTAAATGAATAATTGTTGTAAAGAAATGCACTGTAAAACTTAAATCCCATGGGTTAAATAAAGATTATATCAAGAGTCTTGGTTTGCTTTGGGTTTTTTCTTACTGCATCACTGTGTCTCTTTGACCTCCACTGCTGGTCAAAACAAAGTTTCACCGCCAGGAGGAGCCAAACACCAACATTTCACCTCGATGCGCCTCCTGACAGCAGTGACGGAGCATTACTTTACTGAGTCGCGTTCTGGTTGATGCATTATCTCAAATATCTGCATTATGTTCAGTCCGAGATGAGAGTGAGCCACAAAGATCCACGTCTCAGCATGATTCCCTCATGCACCTGCCGAAGATCATGTATTTCCTAAAACGGTTCACTTTGCTGTCAAAACTGAAGTTGTCTCTCAAATGATCAGTGCCCTCAAAATGATTTTTTCCTTGATTATGTGGCACTGCAAATCAGGGTCTGTTTTGTCATTAAGGCAGAGAAACATTGAAATATCCTCATCTACCTCTCTGTCTGAGCCCATGTCCTTCATTGATAATGGTTCATGTGCCAGTTTTATCATTTACTTAACAGAATGAATATTGTATATAAAACTGAAAAAGAAAAAGGATTTTATAATAAGATAAACTTCACACATTTCACTCATACTGCCAAGGAACTATTTTAATTCACACTCAAAGTAACTTCCATGCATCATAATACAACATACTGTGATATAAACACATCAGATTCAAGCCGATGGAGGAAAACTGTAAATCATGTGATGAGTAACATCATTTAAAGTCTGCACAGGTATCAGCTGCTCTGATAAGCAGCTGGTGATTAAAGCTCTCACTTTGTATCACTTTTTGTCCTCCTGAAGAATGATTGCTTTTAAAAAGTGCTGAAGAATATGAAGAACGATACTGCAATGTAAAATTCAAGATATTTATTTTATTTAAAAAGACATGACTTTGTATTTTCCAGGAGTGTTTTTCCTACATTTGTCCACCAGATGGGGAAAATCACAAAGAGGAGCTTTTGACATGATCAGCATGTTCAGCCAGTCAGATCATACAGTCTTTATTTCACTCTCATGGATTTCTTCATTTCTCCACTAAATGCATATTAACGCCCGTCGTTAGTGGGGAGAAAGTGTTGTTAATTTACTAGGAGCAGCTATACACGTGAACTTCATTCAGGAGATGAAGGTGAATTCATTCATTGGATGATTTTATGTGTCATGAACGTCTCCACGTGCGCACAGGTTTAGAAAACAAGCTCCGATCCCGGGCAGGTCACTGGTGAAATGTTTCAAGAGGAGCCACTAATTCATGTTTTTTAGGTGGGATTTCTTCCATTGTGTTTCATTGTACTCACTCAGCTTGATCAATAATTCAGAATGAAGGGTTTTTTTTTTTTTTTTTTTTTTTTTTTTTTTTTTTTTTTTTCTACTGGGTGAATGAAAATGAAGGTGACAGCTCAAACTTTCCAGTGAAAAAGTGAAAAAGCAGTCGTGGAAAGTACATCAGCAGTGATATTTTCACAGTATTATTATTCACATTGCAGCATTTCCCCTAATATATCTATGGGTTCCTTTCAGATTGAGGCATATTGATTCATTTATGATGCATTAATATAAATGAACTGCTCTGGGCTATAAATGAGCAGTTCACACTGTTTAAATGCACGAAGCAAAACTACCTAATCATACATCAATGGTAGGATATTTTAATCACCGTCTCAGAGGAGGGCTTTGTACATGGTGAGTGTTTTTACTTGAATAATTTTTTATCATTTAATGATCCAAATCTCCTGCATGTTTTGTCTTTGCCAAATACTGATTTATGGTTGAATGCCTGATTTTTTTTTAACCTATAGATCTTGTTCTACCGTTTTTGTGCTAATTACAGTCTTTAAACCCGTAATCTGTGGTGTTCTATTTTGTTTATACTAATAAAAATTTGTGGTTTATTGGAATAAGTGATACTTTTTCACTGAATCTATTTATTTTCATCCTTTTTTCTTCTAAACAATTAGAGGAAAATCTGGCAAATGCATCCTCCTGAACCCCAGATTGTGCTCCACACACTTTGGGAAGAGAGAGAGAAACGATTCAGTACCTGCGTAAGTAATTTGGAATAAATTTGAATATTTCTAACCCAACATGCGTAAAAGATCAGAGGAAAATCTTTGTCCTCTGGTTCTAAATCTGTAAATCTGCAGCCCGTGCAGCTACCTGTGGAGCGGTCTCACACCTCCATCTGATTTCCTCCCACCTTCACAGCTCGGATCTGATTCAATCAGCAGCCATGACACTAATGACTGCGCCGCTCCGCGCGCGGCTCCGGCGCGTCAGGAGCGCACCGACAGGCCGCTTCTCATCCGAGCTCTCATCACACGCGCACAGCTTTATTAAGAGGCGATGCCCGAAGGGGGAGGGGCCACACTTTCTTTCCCGTTGGAGTATGGTGATAGATAAGTATAAGACCCCCCGCGAGAATGCGATCACATTGGAAAAAAACAAGGCATTGTGTGGCTTTCTCTCGCTCCAGCCCGGAACGCACCGACATGCAGCGGCTCATCCTGCCCGTTCTCCTGGCATCCTTCTGGACAACCTGCTCAGGATCCGGAGGTAAGTCTGCCTCCATGTGCAGCACTTCAATCGGATTTATCCACATCATGTTTAGATTTAGAGAAAATGTCCAATAAAAAGGAGAAGTGTCTGTTGGTTTGAAGACATTGGGTATTGATCCATAGAAACGCAAAATTTCAGCCTGTTTTTAACTAAAATTGGTGAATTTACTTTGTCTTATTTTCACCTGAAAAATAAATATGAAACGAAATCAACGAAATCTGTAATGAAAGAGCTGCTTCTGCAGAGGCTAATCTTTGAATCATTCTCCAGCCTCCGTCTCGTTATTCAGTTATAAAGTTGACATGAGCTTTAATTCGTCACATCTAAGAGGACTTAAATGTTTTTAAATAAACAGAAATGAAAAACGATCTGCAGACAGAGAAGCCCCCTGCCTCCCCCTCCTCCTCCTCCTCCTCCCCCTCCACCTGCCCGCTCCGTCACGCACGGGAGGCACCTGGAAAATGTGTCCGCCGGGCTCGCGCGCGCTCCCCGCTCAAGGGCGTGAGAAGACACCGCGATCCCGCATCAGCTGAGAGAGAGCGGGCAGAGCCGAGATTCCCCCGGAGCCTCTGCGGTCCGGACCCCCTGCGCCCTCCCTCCCGCCCTCCCTCCGGTGCACCTGCTCGGATGCGCGCCGAGACCAGCCAATCACAGGCGTTTGCGTCCTCGTTGCAGCAGGGAGGCGCGTCACGCGCGCGCTGCTCTCTATCCGTCTCCAAATCCACATGCTGGATGGATGAGAGGCGATAAATGAGCAGATGAAGCCCCGGGGTTTGGCGCCGTGCAGGACTCGAGTGGAGTGAATGAGATGCGACTATTGAGCGAGACGATCAGGGTTTTCAGTCAGCAGGCGGTTTGCTTCTGTTACAAGTGGAAGGAAACGGCCGAGCGCTCCCGTTTTATGCTTTTGACGACTCAAAGTGTCCAATTAGGTTGCTAAAGAGACATCTGCTCATTAAAATGTGCAGAGCAGGAGGTGGTTTATGGATTCACTGGTTTGATCGCAGCCCATATGTTCATTTTCAAGTATTTCTGTGACGCTCCTTTTTGCCACTGTCGCATCGAGGAGGCAGATCTTTAACACCCACCAGTTATTTTTAGATGAATAATTCAATGCTAAGTATCTACAGGCTTTCCTTCCAGTTCCCAAAGTTTCAGAGATGATTTCACTGCAGAGACCCCCCCGGGAGCGCGCACGGGGCTCCGGCTTCATTTGGTCCCAGGAGAGCGCGCGTGCGTTGAGGACGGGAAACCCGCACGGTCCAATCTTACTCCCAACCTGCCGCTCCACTCGCAAACTTCCTTCTTCTCGTCTTGTCTTTTCTTTTCTTCTCTGTCGGTGAAACGCAGCAGTGCGCTGCGCTCCGTTCATGTCGCGGCGCGCGCAACACAATGGCATGAAAAGCTCCGTCCCCCTCCGCGCGCCCTCAGACGCGGCCGACGTGCCTGCTGATGGGACGTATTTGTCCCCCCCCCCCCCCCCCCCCCCCCCTCCGCCTTTTGTTTGCCCCACTGACAGCTTCCTCGGTCCGCTCTCAGATCTGTAGAAACTCACGCGCATTGTCACGCGAAAGATCAAAGGCGAGCGCTGATTGGCGGAGAGTTCTGCGGACAGAGCTGTGATTGGCTCCTCTCGGGCCCAGAATAACAGATACACTTCTAGCATTCCTGTAGACTCTAACTGAACCAAGATCAGCACATTATATAGAGCTTAATATATTTTTCATACAAATTCACAAATGCAGAAAGACACACTTTGGAAAGTTCAAATGCATCTGAAATGGAATTAAATTAAAATAAGGTCAGATAATTAAGATTTGATAAGATAAGTTATACCTTTATGTCACAGTGGAGAAATTTACTGCTGACAGAGATAAAGGAAAACTAAAAGGAAAAAATGACATTAAAACTGCCAGAGTAATGATTTAAAAAGCACACACATCTGAAAAGAATAGTGCAAGCACAAATATGATAATAAAGTAGAAGTGTGCTGAAGTAAATGTGAGTTGGATGACAGTTCTGGGAATCATGCATGTTTAGCTCTTGTATTTTTGGACTTTTCAACTCCACCGCTGTAGAATGTACAGAACGCAGCTTCCTTTCCAGCTGTGCCAGTCCCACATGCTGTGCGCTCTGTTATATTAAACCTCCATGACATCCTTGGTGCTGGGCTCTGAACTGTGCACATATTTGTGAATGCAGTAATATGTGTTGGTTTCAGATCTGCTCCTAGTCCCAGGCTACAGAACAAGTCTTCAGATTTACTCCAGAAGGACTCACATGTTTTCACTATGCACCATTTTCATAACTAAATATAACTGAACATTTGACAACGAGCCTCGTTTTCTCCTTTAAGTGCATGTTGTTAAAGTACCGCTCATAATAAGTCACAAAAAGGTTTCGTTCTTATGAGTTGGTGTCACGTTCAGAGAGGTCCTGACTGACATCTGCCCAGCTGTGAAGCTGAAAATATCCCCATTCGTGGTTCTCACTTGAGCTGTCAGGCTTTGAAGGCGAAAGTGAGTCAAGGTTTCAAATGAATCATAATCCTTTAATGCGCTCAGGCTCGAACCGTGGAGAGTAATTAGAAGTTTCTGAGTTCCTCTCCTCTGCAGCAGGAGTCGGAGGCGATGAGAAAGACGTCTAGTAGGACAGAAGTCTTTAATCCGGAGAGTGATGGCACCACAGATCAACATCTGAGCCTCTCCAAATGTTCGCCCCGCTCTCTGTTTATTTTCCGTCTCCATTATCATGCAGGAGCAGGAGGAAAAGCGTTACCAACATGACACAGAAAGCCAAGCGTTGACTTCCTTCACAAACATAGGGAGACGTCCTCATGCAGTTGTGATAACAGAGCAGGACACCCTCCCCACAGTTTTTCAATGGCATGTGTGTTTTTCATAAATATTTGATTTGTTAGATAGCTGCAGATATTTGTCTCCGAGTAAAGGCTGGAAACATGCAAACCAATTGTGAAATATTAATAAACCCGCGGACAAACATGTGAGAACGGGACCGTACCGACGCTGAAGATCGGATCCGTGTTTATTCAGACAGCACGAAAGATAAAGCTCAAACTTTTTGTGAATAGGAAGACAATTTCCTGTGTTTTTTGGGCAGTTTTGTGTAACAATCGACTGTTTATTTTAATGGGATTGAAATAGATGACTAACAAAATGAACAAGTTTGTAAATGTATAAATATATATTCACATAAGGCCTTGTTAGACACCAACCAGCGTCAATGGAAAGTCTAAACATCCGATTCTGCTCTCACAAGACCTCTCAAGTGTCTCTGGTATCAAAGGTTTGTGTCCTGAACGTTTTACGTTGAGTGTGTGTGTGTGTGTGTGTGTGCAGGCAGCACATCAGTCCAACTCTTCTGTGTCTTTCAGACTGGTGCTATCATTCCCAGTTCACCTGCAACCATCAGTGCAACGGTGAGTTAAAGTCAGATGAAATGTGAATATTTTACACCATCCGAAGGGCTGCTCCAGTGTTCTCACTTCAGAGTTATTGACAAACCTCCACTCCAGACATCCAGAGAGATAGAACTGCATTCTCTGTTGCATTTGGTAGTGTGTCAGTACTTCATGCATTCCGGCTGCTCACCGAGAAACATGAGGATCATCGATTTTAATGAGTCCAACTCACTTAATCCTCACACTCCTCTTGTTTTAGTGCCAGAAAAATGGAACCTTGCCGACCAAGTCTGCGCGGGAGAATTCCAGTCGCCCATCAACATCGTGACCAGAAAGACGCTGAAAGATGAGCGTCTGACTCCGTTACAGTTCAAGAACTACCAGCAGACCTTCAGCGGCACCATCGAAAACAACGGACACTCGGGTGAGCCTCTCGCCGGGCGTCAGGCAGCCGCCCCGGCTCCCAGGCTGCGTTCTGAGCTCTCCGTGTCTGATGTGTCCACTGCAGTCGTGGTCCAGGTTCCTCAGAACTCCACCATCTCGGGCGGAGGTCTGCCCGTCACCTACAAGGCGGTGCAGTTCCACCTGCACTGGGGCAAAGACGGAGGGCCGGGATCCGAGCACACCGTCGACGGGGAGCGATATCCCATGGAGGTGAGTCAACTCTCTCAGCTCAGAGCTGTTTGCATGTTCCCCCTCTCTCTCTCTCTCTCTCTCTCTCTCTCTCTCTCTCTCTCTCTCTCTCTCTCTCTCTCTCTCTCTCTCTCTCTCGCTCTGCATTTGTGACCAGCCGTCAGGTATTATCAGCATTAATCAGCCGCCGTGCCGGGTTGGATGAGGCTGTTTAGACTTTTGGAATAAGTTACAACTTGAACCACAAAAGAGACAAACACTCCCCTGCTGCTTGCTTGTCTAATCAGTTTCCACACACACAGCTCGATGTAATGTCTGACTCTCAGCCCTGATTTCCCCCCGACAGCTGCACATCGTTCACATGAAGAGCCATTACGAAGATCTGCCCACGGCGCTGAGGGACCGAGAAGGAGTCGCCGTTCTTGGATTTTTCTATGAGGTAACCCGTCAACACCTGCAACGTTGCTTCAGACCGCAGTTGCAGATATAAACCGTGATTTATTTCTTCTTCTCTAGAAATCCAACAGTGCAAACAGAAAATATGACTACATCATTAACGCTCTACGCAAAGTCAAGGCTACAAGTACGTATCGGAGTTCGGCACAGCCTGAGAAATCGTTCATCGGCTCGCCGCTGACCTTTTCTGTTTTTGTGATGTTGGTGGTTTCAGAAGGAAACACCTCCCTTCAGCCCATATCCCTGGCTCAGCTGATCCCGTCCGAGCAGAACATGACCTCTTACTACCGTTACAAAGGCTCTCTGACCACGCCGGGCTGCGCAGAGTCTGTGGTGTGGACAGTGTTCGAGAACCCCATTCCCCTGAGCCTGGAACAGGTCAGTGTGTCAGAAAACCCCTAATAATATTCTCCCGTTTTATTTGTTTACATGACTGTATAGCAGGGGCAGTGGTTCGCTCTCTCACCTCACAGTGAGGATATTCCCAGCTGGAGTCCGGGTTTTGGGCCTGGGCTTCTCTGGACAAAGCTTTAAAGTCCTTCCAGTGTGTGCATGGGGTCTTTTTTCTGCGAGTGCAGACTATAAACAAGCATTTGAGGCTCACTTTTTCGCTGCCCATTGAGTCCTCTTCACAGCCAGCTGCTGTAAAGCTGTGTGAAAAACGGATGGAGGGATGATTCAGTGGTTTGAATCACCGTTGATTGGATTTACTTGGTGGTTTGGCCAGATTGGTGTGTCTTGCAGGCTGGTTTTGGCCCATGGGCCTTATGTTTGACACTTATTGTCCAGATGTTCCCTGAGCATGACCCTTGACCTCCATGTGGGTTGAGGCCGAGGCTCAGTTGCATCATAAAAAAAAAAAACACTGGATTTGCCGATACTTTCAAACTTTCAAACTTCTCTGTCCTCTTCTTTCAGCTGCAGGCCTTTTCTGAGCTCCAGTTCGGCGACGGGAAGCCGATGACGGAGAACTTCCGGCCGGTGCAGCCCCTCAACGGCCGACAGGTGTTCCGCTCGGGCGGCGCGGCGGTCCTGGCCAGCTCCGCCCTCCTCCTGGCCGCCACGGCCGCCGCGCTGGGACTGTCCCGGCCCAACTAGAGCGAGGCGTCCCGCGCCGCACTGCGACATCCGTGTCCGGCCTCAGCCGAGCCCCCCCCCCGGTTCGTACCGTCTCCACCAACGCGGCCGGGACCACGTCGTAGTGCGAGCACGACTCACCCGGTGTTCCTCCCTTATGACGCAGATGACGAAGGCGTTCGAGGGACGCCTTATGAGCGGAGCTGTAAGGGTTCGATCGGCTTCGTTCGTGCATGTGTAGTGAAGCAGTAGGTCTCATTTCAGCGTTATGAATGTGCCATAGACGCAGGTTTCCAAGCACACAGGGTGGCGGCCGAAGTCGGCACCAGATTCCCTTCGTCACGCCAAGATTTTTCCCAGCGTCATTCCAGAATACGACACACACACACACACACACACACACACACACACACACACACACACACACACACACACACAAAATACTCATCACACATCCTCGTAAATCTCAGACCTCATCCACCTTGTCCAATGTCAGGTAAATTTAGTCTGCTAATGTCAGAGTGAGTTGCCGACGGTTTATTCCCCCCCCGCCCCCGGAGTGCCAGCGTCCCCCCCCTGACCTGGCACGTGATGTGTTGTTCTTAATGGGGCATGTGAACTGCATGGAGCTATAAATAGCATCACTGAGTCATAAAAACAAGCTCCATTTCAAGCCAGCGGTCAAAAGAGTCAGCAGTTTGACTTTTTTTTTTTTTTTTTTTTTTTAATTTCAAAGTCCAGGAGCACAGAAGCACAGACACACAGTCAGCAAGAGGTCAAGAGGGAGGAGGTGTAAAGATTCAGCTTTCTTTACATTTAAGCCCCAGAATCAACTCCGTGATGCACAAACTGAGAGCAGAGCTGCTCTCTGAGAGGAAGCGAACACCTGAGGCAGAGGTGTGGAGATGCTGGCGGAGGGTCACAAACGGAGGAAGGGCAAACACAAAGCAGCACCGACCGGCTCCATCATCTCCGCGCTTCTCATATCTGAACTGCATGAATACGCATGTCTTGATGTTTCCAGATGTTAAGAATGAGCTGCGCGCGCAGCAAAGCAGCATACACACACATACACACACACACACACACACACACACAGTGCTTGCCAAATTCATACCCACGTCACTCACTGCGTGTCCCTAGTTCTGACCCATGAAGTTGAGTGAGCTTATAGTGAGAACATGTGACGGTGTTCACGGCCTGTGTTCCAGGCTGTGGGATGCACTGAATGTTATCGACTGTGAATTACACCCAACTGAGCTCTCACTCGTCTGTTCAGGAGGACTTGTTCTGTATTCTTGTGAGAGATCCGTGCAATTTTCCAGCAAGATTTATTGTGATGAAAGAGCAAAGGAATCTGTATATTTTCCATTGTTTCATAAGGCATCAAGCTATATTTCTATGCTGTGTCTACTGTACACATGTATTTATGTACTGAATGTGTATATTGATATGAGACGCACAGTTATTGTTATTTATGTATGATGAAATTTATATAGAACAGAATGCAAATCCGTATACAAAGCATCAAGTTGTTCATGACCAATCGAGTTTACCTGTGATGTTCAAAGTGTATGAGACTGTCAGGTTGTCATGCTTGAAAGTGTCGTATCTAATATGGAGAATGTGTTTCAACTGAACAATAAATGACTTGCTTTTTTTTTTTAATCGCTGTGTCTTCTGCCTGCTTGGGTATAATTTAGCCTCAGTGTCTGTTCTGCCCCGGTGTCTCGGCACTGTGAAATCTGATATTAGAATACACTCTGTTGGCTCTGTTGTTTGTCTGCTGACACACACACACACACACACACACACACACACACACACACACACACACACACACACACACACACACACACACACACAGGCTTCTCAGTTTGCCGACTGATTCTCTTTCAGTCCGTCAGGAGAGTTTAAAATCGCTCACAGATCTGAAGCTCTTTACTCCATTTCTAATTAACTGATCCTTCATCATATAGAAACAGACCCAGGCAAGCTTATATTTGATAAGAAACCGAAGAATGCCCTCGCAGGGACGGCAAGTGTAATCTCAATTCTAAACATGTCCAATAACACAGGTGTAAAAATAGCTTCCCCGGCACACAGAGTCCCTCGGTGAGGATAAAGGAACTCACCTGTCTGTAAAGAGACTGAGAGAACAAACAGTGCAACAAGTCAGGACTGGTGTATGAGGGAGTTCAGGTCAGGTCAGGTCAGGTCAGGTCAGGTGTAGGAGCCCTGCTGACCATCCTGCTACACCAATCGACCCTCAAAAGAGAAGCTGAAGCAAAGAGCAAACGTGGATTTCAAAATGTGCTTAAGCTGGCCAAATATTCTAGAGTTTCTCTTGTGATATGTTGCTTTATTTATACTAAATCTGTTAAAGGCCACATAGCCAAGGACGATAGGTGCATGTGTATAAAGCAAGTTCCATTATATATGTAATTACTTTAAAAAAAAAATAAAAAAAAAAAGGGTGAAAAGTCAACAATCTGAGCAAAGTAACATTTGTTTCATTAAATTTTCCAAACAAATTTCTTTATGCTGGGACTGTTGTCATCTTCTGAAGTAATTATTTGAATTATTGAATGTCAACATTTCTATCTGGTACACTCTGTGCATCAACAAAGAAAATGAGAATATGAAAATAATCAAGAGGATCTATTTACAGTGAAAACTTGAATTAAATGACTTCGGTGTATTTCGTTTGAGTCGTTAAAATTTTAAACAACTTCATATCTTGATTAAAGAGGGGTTTTGTACACAGGAAATCCAAGCCCATCCTTTTTCCTTCTAAATTTGCCCGTGCGACAGTCTGCAGGTGCTATTTTAATATTTTACCATCCACTCCGCATCTCCTTCTGCCGCCCCGTCTGTCATTAAGGAATCAAAAGGCTTATTGTAACAGGCGGGCTGAGGACGGCAGCAGCCTCTCACAGACGGAGACGACACATCAGAGATGAATGAAAGGCTCCTCTTCATGCGTCTGCCCCGACTCCTGAAGCTTCGCCACTGAAACATCGGGTCTGAAGGCGGATCAAGGCCTGCATGCTTTAATACCTGGTTACAGCACCAGCAGCAGCAGCAGCAGCACAGTGACGGGACAACACCCACAGTCACCCTGGCTCCAGGTCGCTCCTCAAATACCCCACATGTCCCCAAACTCCCCGGAACAAAGAGCTCTTTTCTCCCTGGGAGAAACCGGAGGCATCCTCATTTGAATGTGACCCATCAGATAGCTACCGCAGTAAGAAGGTCACTGGGCCACTCTTTCTCCCCGTTATTTGGAGAAAAACAAACAGTGTCACCTTTACCGCCCCTCCGCTTTCCATCTCCTGCGTCGCGGTCTTGAAATAAATCCCACACTCCCTCCTCGGTGTGTCGCCGAGCCGCCGTCGAGGTGTGTGATTCAATCGGGTTTATACAAATCTAATTCATACACCTGCTAACCTCATCATTGTGCTGTCAGTGCTGTAAGTTGTGGAGGAGTCGAGCGGCGGCGGCGGTGGATAATAATCCGCCTCTGCAGGGTGGCAGAGCCGCAGCCTCGCTTTGCTCGTAAAAAAAAAGAAAACTAAACATTAATTTCCCTGCGAAGTGAACTCAAGGGAGATACTTAGAATGATGCTTTGTCTACACATTTTTAAGAAAATTACAGAAATAAAGCAAAGGACCATTAACTTCCAATATATTTCAGGAGCCTGGTTATCGCTCTGCTGAGACTCTTCCAGCCATTAGCATGCGTTTCCCTTTATGTCGGGTTATTAATCCGTCCTCTCTGCACAGCGGCTGACGGCAGTTTTCGTGCAGCGCCGTGATCGATGACGAGAAAGAGTGAAGCGAGGCCAAGTCTTTTAATCTCACACAACGAGCAAATCTCTGGGTTTTAGCGGCATTTTTGGAAAACTTTCCTGTCAAAATGACTCAACTGCATGAAGCTGTTATCTGTGTGTGACGTTTGAGGTGTTTTAAAGCTGCCGTCCTGGTGAAGAGGTGATGAGACCGGAGAGCAGAGAGACTCTGAGGTTAACCCCTGAAATCCCCCGCCGCAGTGTGGATTGCAGTTTTCAATAGAGGCACAAAATAATACCTCGTTTATTGAGAGAGAACCTTACGTAGCTGCGGTTGGACCCAGATCGAGGCCTCGCTCATTTCACAGGTGACTTACTGACTTCAAACCGTTCGATGATGGTTTCAAGCGCCTGAGCGGAGTGAAAGAAGTCGAACCTCTCTCCAAAAGCCTTTCAGACAGCTCTTTAACCTTGGCACGGTAACAGCACTTGCTTCATTAGCAAAGAGGACAGCGGCCTCAGAGCCTAAATGTCACTAAATGTCACCAGCTGTCACTTTCTGAACGAGGCTGTGATCGTCTAATCCAGAGCAACACTTTGATTGAGTTGTATTTTTAGGTGTGTGACTTTAGATAACCGATGACTTTGTTTTCAATTGAAGTGAACAGTTCATGTCTCCTTTCTCTGCTTGCCCAAATGTTCCTGAACTTTTCTCACCTCACCAGTAGGACGTACTTGGTTTTGGACGTTAAGAGTCTGTGCAGGTTTGAAAGGAAACAAGATTTACTCTCCGTCTCTGACCGTGAGCCGTGATAACACGAACCCCCGTGACAGAAGCGGCATTGTCTGAGAACCTGAGCGCAGATACGTTGAGTTTACCTTCAGCAAACCATTTCAGAGCAAATTTGCTCAAACGTTTTGAATACTGTCCCGACTGGAGAGTGAATGGCGGGAAATCAGAAGAGCTGATATCAGCTGTGTGTGAAAGACACTCCTGCTGACCTGAGAGCCAAACTGCACTGAAGTGGCGTCAGCCAACAGGAAGCCGAGCTCGGGTTGAGACACTCTCACAGAAACAAAGGTACCGTAAGAAACAGCTCTGACAAAGAGCCGGAGGCAAAGTACTGCTATTTTTGACAACAATGTTTTTGGGCTGCTGCGTTCTTCAGACTCACAGCAGAGAAAGACGTTCGGTGAAAAGTCAGGATCATCGTAAAGTGTGCTCTGCACTCTGGATGAACCTGATCTACAGTTGTGTGCTTTTCAGGACTGCTGAGGAGCCAGAATTACAACTGTATGGAGATCAACTCTGCGGAAAATACAGGAATAAAGGGGGGGGGTGTCTGCAGGACGTGGTGCACATCCTCTCCAAATACTTTGCTCACCAATCATCACCGATTGCCTGAAGTCTCCCACGAGGACCTGACGCTATCACACGCCTCGTTCTTTCTGTGTACCTGTCTCTGAATGCATTCTTTCCTCCGCTCCAAAAGTCTGTGTCCCGGCTGACGGCACACCCTGTCCCCCCGAAACAAGGCGAGGAAGCAGGGGGGAATTCTAATTTTCCAAATCAAATCTCATGAGTCACTGTGACCGCTCACAATGACAGTGAAGGGCTGCCGCCTGCATGCTGGTCGAGGATGACAAAACCCCCCCCACCCCCACCCCCCCTCACCCCTGGCACTCAGCCTCTCCTCCCTCCTCCCTCCTCCTGCACAGCTCCATGTTTTTAATGCATCAAAAAGCCATATTGGTATTGAGGAGGAGGAGTGGGGGGGAGGGTGTATGCTAAAAGCAGCCAAGTTTTGGACCGCTATCAAACAACTTTGTCCAAAAAAACCCTGTTTTTCCTCTGCTAAAAGTAATATTTATGTTTTTGTGGTACATGCAGACAGGCAACTGCAGGATGAAGGGACGGAAGTGCCCTTGTGCTGGCAGCTCGGAGAGCAGCGCCGTCTGAGAGGAGTTCACATGCAAACAACCTGGAGAGGCTTATTGTGTCCCAGCAGTGTTGGAGGGTGTGATCACCAAACTTGTTTTCTAATCTTATTTAAACGGCGCAGATTTAGTCCTCATTAATGCCTCCATTAATTACACCCCACACATATCAGCGGAGAGTTTAGTTATTAATTCCACTGCAATCCTGTAAATGACTGAATCCAGCATCTGACAAACAGATTTGAAGACCCAGATCCAAGCATGGAGCAAACAATGAGACAAAAAAAATGATCTCAGGAAGATACTGTATCAGGTGATAACTTTATGTGATTTATTTAAAGAAGTTGTGTTCAGTGATGAAACTCGTGGAAGCAGTAAAATCTCATTACCACACAATAAATCCGCATTCAGCACCGAGTGTCACAGAGGCTGGAGGTGTTTTATGATTTCTCATCCATTTTACGAAAATACAGTGTTTTTAATGTGAGCAAGCACTATATCACTATATCAGTTATGATGAATGGAAGGACAATGAAAACATCAACAAACTGAGCAAAGATTAAAATCATCAAACTGTCTTAAAAACCAGGTTGTCAAAGTGGAACCTTATCAGGGAAAAGAAGCCAGTAGAGTTTGGGGCGTCTGTACAAAACAATGAAAGAAGTGTTTGTACTTGTTTACTTCCTATCTTTGTCTCTGCATCCAAACTAGTTTTTTTCTGTTGTATTTTTTTTTTTAAATTACCTTCTTCTCAACAAAGTATGAAAAAAAGCAACACACAAAAAACAAGAAGCATTGTGCATAATGAAGAACAACTTGTCTACAGGTGAATGATGACCGATAGAAAGTGAGACGCTACAACCCCTCTGTTAATCATAGAAAACAAATTTAATCAAAGAGAAATTAGGAAAAAAAAGATGAATAAAGACTAGAGCCTTAATATTGTTTTTCGTGTTTCTTCAGACAGTCGGGGGGTTCAGCTCCTCTGGCTGCTCCTACCTCGCTCTTCCTGTCTGAAGAAGTGGGCGTTATTAGTTCTCAAGATCTGGTTCTCTGTGAAAATATCTGCAAAACTTCCTTTTGAAATTCTGACTCAGGGAATAAAGGTGGGCGATCGGATATTATGAAAGAAGTGTTTTCTGAACTGAACCACGACTGTGATGGGAAGTCCAACTGTTGGACCCTCGTCTGGCACAATGGGCTTTGGAGGGAGTGGCACTTCAGGAATAGCTGGAATCAAAGAGTTTTCAATAGACCGAGCTCCATAGCAACCCACAGTGGACTATTTGTTTGTTAACAGTAACACAGGAAAAAAATCTGGCAGTCCCATCCCTCCAGCGGTCTTTTGAGGATTGTGTTTGCTTGATTACCAATTTCAAGAGGTTTACTTTAAAATTGACAGGAAACAGTTCACTTATGTGTAAATGTAGTTATATCCTATAATCTTGCTGAATTAAATGAATAAAAACAACACAGCAGGTAGTGATCTACTTGGATTTGACACAAATACCAGGAAGTCGTCTGCATAAAGCCAAACTTTATGTTCCACATTAATTCTAATGATTTCTGCGATATCTGAGCTGCTGAAAAGTGATGATTTCCAGTTTCCAGGGATGTGTCAAACAGCAGTGGGCTCGGGGAACATCCCTATGGAACTCCTCTTTGAAGGCTGACAGGTTGTGACCACCTGTGAGTCCCTCGGTCATGAAGTTTGAACCAAAAACTCATTTTTCTGGGGCTTTGGAGAGATAACTCCATTACTCTGTTTCTTTCTAAAAAACAATAAAACACAAGAACATTTCCTCTGTGAACAAACATACCGGGTAATGCTTGAAAAAAATCTCACAGCTGAATCTTTATCCTGTAAAACACCTACAGACTGGCCCAGGAAGCACTTTGAACAACATTTACGGGACTTCACATGTGTCACCTCTGAAATTACTGTTAGATGTTGCCTCACTTGTTTTCAATCATTGTGTTGCATTTCTTTGCAGAGACATTACAGCAATAGGTGACAATAGAGTTTGTGAAACTGTAGCCGCACTGCTACGTCAAAGCACTTCAAATCAGAAAGTATCAGTTTAATTTAAGAATTACAGGAAATGTTTTATTAATCATCATTCCTAAGCAGACTGCATTGTGTCTCTTATCACCAAATTCATCAAAAATTAATCACTCTCTGCATCTAAAAGGCTGCCAAATCAAGTCAATGACAATATACAGCGGCATTTCCAAGAATTTAAGTCTTTTGCGCACACTATGATGGATGAAAAAAAAAAGGAGAAAAGTATGTTTTTTTCATTTTTTTTAATCAATTTTGATTTTCATTCGTTTCTTCTTGTGTACATCTTCTGTTGTCGGCCCTGCGTGATGGAGGAAGATTCCGCTAATGAAGCATTGCAGTACCTGAAAGAGGCAACAAGGGAATCTCATGTTTTCTTTTTTAAGCTGCTGATGCATCATGGGTACTGCTGCTATTATTAGCGACAGAGACAGCAGCTCTGCAGCGTTTCAATCGTTTCCATGTTCTTTTCCACAGATGATTGGCAAACTTCTTTTTTTTTAAAGAGCGTCAGCGAATGGAAAGTCCACTTTACGTCAAAGGGAAGGTTGTGTCACCCCTCGTCTTCGCAGGCATGTATCCATATATTGTTACGCCGCGCCGACACCTTCCCAAGGGAGGCGGCGGCAGGATCCATGGAGCGGTGTGCAGCCAGCGTGCTGACTGGGTCAGTCCTCACCTCTGACTCACTTCCAACAGAGGAAGGAACGAGGAAATATTAAAGAGTTCCTTCTCTTTCTCCCTTCCTTGTCCGTCTTATTAGTGGACTTCCAGTGGCTTGTCATTAGTACCGTAGAGGACCATTAAAACAAGGGAGAATATCCTCGTCCGACATTCGGGTTCAGGGGGCAGCGGCAGCGGCGGCGTGCTGCGACCGAGAGGTGCAGATCAAATTCAACCACTTCAATTTAACGCTGAATTAGGCAAACACTCCAGTTTCAAAGTGGGTGCAGGATTTGGAGGGCGGCTTCACTCAGTGCTTTTGGGGCCAAGTCAATCATTCGCACACACACACACCTACAAGGGCATTGCATTCAGCAAGCAAGACACATGCTAAACTGGTTAATTTACAGCGTCCAAACACAATTAAAAAGCTCTGCTCATGCTGTGGCTGATTGCATGAAGGGAGCAGGTATTCTCCAGTGGTACTGACCACCTAGGAATGTGTCAAAAAGCTCATCACACTCTCTGCCCTCTCAGTCCGGCCGGCTCCTGGCATCTGATTCCTGTGCTGTGCAGTTTGGGACACTGCAAGCCTCTCAGATGTCTGCTTTAAGTTCGTTCAGCCGTTTTCCTGCCGGCCCGAAGGGGACAGGGGACTTCTCGTTCCCCTCGCTTCTGCTGACTTTGTGCTGATTTGGAATGAGAAGCCCAGAACTTTTCAAAGGTTTCCGCAGGCAGGCCCCCCACAGGGCACAGCTCCTCTCTTCCTTTCATTTTCTCTGCCCCCCCCCCCCCCCCCCCCCCCCCCCCCCCACCCTGACCGTATTTGTTTGTTTGCCTGTGTGATCGGCTGCTGGTGAGTGTCCTCATTCTGCCCCCGAATGACGTCGCGCAGATGACAACTTTTGTCAGCATCAGAAAGCTGCGCGGTTTTTGATCTGGGGATTTCTCAGATCACACAAACCCAATAAGACACAGAAGCTGCAGGCACCAGTTAGTGGTGTAAAGCAGCGACTGCGTGTTCCTCCACGTCTGCACTGGTGGAGGAAGGAAACTGCTGTGGAAGACTTAAAAAGCAACGGTTTCACAGGAGCGACGCCGACGACAGAAGGCAGCTCCGCTCAGTTTGACACGTCTTCTGCACCGACACACCAGGATCGCTCTGAAGTCTCTGTCTTTACTCTCACAGTTTACTTTGGGGGTGGAAAAAGTGGAAGAAAGGGAATTGTATTTTTAGATTTTATCATGACTTATTCATATTTATCATCTGAACCTTTCTAAGGGGACTGAAACACTAAAACTGTTGGCACTCGACTCTTTCTTTATAAAATAATAGATAGTCTTTGTAATATTACTTGTTTCACAGTTTTCACACATTGTTTTTTTTGCGTATCGGTGAACTGTTTCCATCCCCTCTCTGATCTGATCCCCTGAAATATAATGCACTGGCTGAAAAAATGCTCACTTTCAGTCTTTTGTTTCAAATGTCCCGGCGTTTTTCAGATGTGTTACTGCCATCAAATTGGAAATCAGCCAAATTCGAAAAGGGTAAATTGTTTGTTTTTAACATTCTATATGTTGTCTTTGTTCCATTGTGAAGTAAATATAGATTAATATGGATTTCAGATGTCTGAACCGGTTTTATTTATATTTTATGCTTTGTTGTAACCTTTCTAAAGCTGGATTTCCACAATTGTATTTACATGAAACACAATGCTATATTTATTGTTTTAGGTTTTGGTCCATATATATTTGTGTGAAAACATTTTCTAACAAGCCACCACGTCTATTTATCAGTCAAAGGTCAAATGAAACTGTGACGATCTTATGTCATTTGGTACCCACCCACACAAAGTTATCACTTTTCCTCAATCTGTCATTCCTGATGTTTTCCCACAGTCGTGTCTGCACCTACCGAGGCCTGTTTGGGTTTTCTCTGGTCCTGAATTTTCTGTCAGAAGTGTGGCTCTCAAAACACTGGCCCCCTGGATTATTAATATTTATCAGTCGCACATCCTGCCGTGAATTATTCTCCAGAATAGGATGAGATTTTGTCACTGGCAAACACAACGAGATGTTGTTTATTTATGAAAACAGGCGCGCCTCTGCGGGCGGCGTTATTTGTGCCTCGCACGCTCTCGCAGTGACCTTGGATTCTGATGCTGATGTCATGAATCACGCAGCGGCCAAGCTGCATTGTGTCAGTCGGCGAAACAGGGAGACGAGCGGGGAACTCACCGCGATGCAAAGCAGGCCGCGGACCTGAGGCGTCTGAAGCAGCTCATTAAATCCCGTTTTCACCAGAGATGGAATTTTTGATTAGATGAGCCAAATTGCCCGTGAGACAAGGAGCAATTTGTGTTTACCCACCGTCTCTGCCTCGCCTGGATCTTTTCCCTCAGCAGGAAGGCTGCAAACCGGCCCCACAGACTCCGGGAACACAATTCATTCACTTTGAAGCTACCAGGAGCTTTTTAAAATCCGATCACGTAACGATTTGTCACATTTACACCCTCCGCTGTGAGATACATCTCTTCAGAGGGGAAAACTGCGACTGAGGGCAGCTCCTGAATCATGGTGGACAAATAAACACAAGTCTCCTCGACTTCCTCATCATTCTCTTGTAATGTTACTGATAGCTTCATCAATGGCGTTTTACAGAAATATAATGAAGACTTTCTGTCATCGTACATTATGGATGGCTGCGTTTGAGGTGGAGCTGAGATATTTAATACACACAACCAATAAATATCCCGACATGCTGCCTATTTATTACCTGTTTGACAGTCTGCAGTTGAATTAACTCTGACAGAGTCTTAACTTGAACTTACTGCCATAATTATTGGTTGAAGACCAGATGAGGCTCTTAAATCAGAAGGATTGCTAATGGAACAAGACATAAACATTGGAATAAAAGAAAACTATGGCCTACGGCCCCACAGTCCAGGACTCAACTTGAAGTTGAAAAAAAAAATAATGCAACATTATTTGTTTTTTCACTTTTTATCGTTACACTTAAAGAAACCATTTCATGTGCATTTTAGACGGTTGAAAACATTTTATAGCAAAAGCAAAGGGAGCAGAAACTCGAGAAATAAGAAGCAGGAGATGTTTGAAAAATTATTTACACTGTAAGGCAGATCTGTGTCTGACTAGAAGACAAGATGGATTTCTTTGTTCGTTAAAAGCCTTCAGTTCCATATTGTGGCAGCAGTGACACTGACGCAACTCTTTTAAGTTCAGGAGGTTTAAACCTGGAATCTCATGTCTGATATGAGTCCATGAAGCTGGTCATGAGCAAACAACTCAGAAAAACTCACATGTAAACTAATTCTTTAAGTTAGTGTTCAACTCAGCAGCTTTTGCAAGCAGAGTCTCTGTCTCTCATATCAATAAAATTATAACTGTGAATGTAATTAAAACCTTTGATCAGCACTACTACTTGATACCGCTACACAGCGGTGTAAAGCAGGGGGGCAAATCAGGCGCAGACATCAGATCAGGAAAGATTTTCCAGCAAATTACCACCAACCGCCCATCTTTCTGACGCCGTTTCTGCACCTCAGCTGAGCCTGAGCCGACTTCAGGAACCGCTCACGCAACATTTCAAGTGAAAATGCCAAAAAACGCCTTTTCATTTGAGACAATTTACAGACAACAGTACGCTATAAGCTTTAACAATAGCGAGTGCATGAACACTCGTATGGACAGAACACCAAGCTGTATTGCTTTTTGATGACTTTGACCTGTGAAACTATCAAGTCCAGGAGAATGTGGACTGTTTAATGGAAAACATGATGTAAGCCATCGCGGTTGATCCCTGTTAAAACACCACGAAGCAAAATGATCACAACCACATTATTGTGCTCCAACATTTTTCATTCCATACAAACTTTGCTGGCTTCTCGAACAATGGGACTTTGACAGCGATGTCACTTCTGTCATTTCCCAAACCAACCCAAACATTTCTGTGTTTGTCTTGTTGCCGATGGCGCGGCGCGGGGCTGGACTGCTAACACTGACCCACAGGTCTCGTCCATATTGTGCGAGGGGGGCCGGGGGCGCGACCTGAGCAGACGCCGGATACACAGGAGAGGTGATCGGGCTTTATTAGCGACATGACACTGGGAGGATGGACAATGGATAACCACGGCATTGTTTGCTTTCAGCCGCGGGGACGTGGATGAGATAGAGAACTGGAGATTATGAAAACAAAATACCAGCTTCTGATTTCATATTCCTCAGTTAGGTCACGGCACACTGGAGAAACCGACACCTGACGGTTTAATTAAACTTATTGGCTGCATTTCATCATGAGGAATCAGAGCTGGTGAGAATCTTCTCGGGACGACAGTTTCTGTAGCCTCAAACCTCGCTGACCACTCCAGATGTTTCACCCTGGATTGTTTATTGTGGTTGATCTGTGTGTAAGGCCACTACTTTCTCATGACAAGTGTCCTCTTCCCACTACAGTCGCTGCTTATTCAACGGCGATCTGCCCCTTGAATTTTAGTTCTGAACCTTCCTGCTGTTACCACATCTCTTTACACCCAGTGGAAATGGCCGTCACAGGAAATGTTGGCAATAATTCTAAGTAATGAAAAGTCAGTTGGCAATTCCAAAGTAATTGCTCAATGAGAAAAATAAGAAATACAGTTCAAAGGAATAAAGCATTGCTTTGGCAATAAGGATGAGAGTTCTGTTTAATTGAAAAAAAGAAACTTAAGCAAGAGTGTTGAACTGCAGTCAGTTGGTGAATATATCAGTAAAAATGTATGTGAAAGGTGAAGATGAACCAGAAAATTTCAGGAGAATAAGGAATCGAATAACGTGAACAAATCTGCAACAAGACTGCTGAACAGGAAGTTCAACTATGAGCAATAACCCTCAAACGTCTCACTTCAGTTTTACTTGAAAGTGAAAGGATGAAACTTGAGGATGAAAATGCATGAACTCCTTGTCTTTGTGGAGAGTAAAAACAAACAGCCATTTTTCGTTGAAGGCGGGCGTTGCACTAACCATGAAGGCAATAATGCAACATTTGTAATAATTTCACATGTGGGTCGACCTTGACCTTACATAATGTTGGTTACGCTCTGAAAATCAATACTTTTTCTGCAGATATAAAGTCGGACACCGAGCGCAGATGAAGGCAAGTGATGATGTTGTTGTCTGTCAGATGAAGCCACAGCTGATTAAACTTTTATCAGGGTTTGAGAAAAAGAGAAGGAAAAACACATAATGTTGTGGACACATAATCTGTGTTTGAACATGAAAACACTGACACGGCATCCAAACCAGCTTGACTTGCTTTTTTTTCTCAAACGCTATGTACCACTGATATGATATGATGAGGCAGGTTCTGACTCTTTTATTTACTGCTTCTAGAAGGATTCTGTCCAGATTTTGTGTTATTATGCCAATTGCTATTAAAAGCAGGACTCTCGGTACATATCCACAGATCATCGAATAATATCCCCAATCTGTATGCAGCAGGGTTGAAGTGTAACTTATTTGTCAGATCTCCTTATTTTATTTTGCATGATTTTACAAAATTCTCCATTTTTTGTACAGTCCCAGAATGTATGACCCAAGATTCCTCCAACACAAATTAGAGGTACTATTATTATTTGATGTGATAATTTACATTAATTTATGCCCAAACTTGAAAGTTTCCGCCCATTCATCATCTTATTATATTTTATTTTATTCCCATTTTCCTTTAATCTCCATGTTACTGACACTGCTTTATACCTTTTTTTGGTTCAAGATTTTTTTTTTTTTTGTGGAGCAGATTTGTTCTGAATTTTAAACTAGAGAGGGTCAGAGTGGGTGGCCCTCATTTGGAAGGTTGTAGGTTCAATTCCCCATCTCCACATGTCGAAGTGTTCTTGAGCAAGACGCGGTGGAAAAACACTCTAGAGTTCCGAGCTATGAACCATTGAAACCGTGTTTAAAGGTTCTCCTCCATATTCTCTCAGCGTTGAGTACATGGTGTACCTCAAACTGACCTGATGTGGGGACTGGACGAAACCGCTTCCATTAGAATAGAATAGAAAATACACGATTAACCCCAGGGGGGGGACTGTTTATATCCCAGGGGGGAATTCTTTAAGAAAGGCACAGGAAAGACCATAAGCACAGTCTGCGGGATGTGGAAAGAAATGCTCGAGACACCTTGTCCAACCTGGGACAATGGAAAATAAAAGTGTTTCACGTCACGGACACAGCCACCCAGACGACGTGAAGATGGAGACTGTTGAATTCAACTGAATTGAATTGAATGACTTTATGATCATCGTGAAAACGAATCAGATTCCACTTGCTGAACAGGGGTAAAAATGGTGATAGGTCATATATCTCACGTTCAACACAAAATATTGTGCAATAGTGTGTGATTCAAATATCAAATATAAAATATGTACAACGTATATACATATATGAAGCTATGAATAAAATATAAATATAGAAAATGTACATCCCAGATGAAATATCTATGAAGTAAAATAGAGCTGCAGCTGGCTCAGGTGGAGCCGCATTTCTCTGGACAAGTATTGTAATGATTGAGTTTGTCCAACTGTAGTGAAGGAGTTCAGGGATCTAAACTGTCCTTTGTCTCAAGGGCAGCAGACTGAACGGGATGTGAAGAGTCTTAGGAGGTTTTTGCTGCTCTGCTGAAGCAGCAACCAATGACTGGAGTTGGGGAGAGAGCAGCCGATGGTCTTCTCAGCAGATCCCTCCTGTCTGTAGTCCAGTGCAGGTCCAAAGAAACCTCCTCCTCACACACTGCCAGGCGTGGCCTCCTCTGCCTCCTCAAAGCCAAAACCGTCTCCCTGGTGGCATTCAGCTCTGCAGTTGGCTGGTTTACCTGCAACATGCTGGCACTGAAATCTGAACAGGAACGCCTCTGTGCTCATATGAGCTGAAAAACCGATGAAGTGTGCCTTTTGCAAAAAACAAGATCAGAGCTAAGAAAAAGTTTGTTGAACTGATGCCAAGAACAATAAATGTACAGGTTGTTCAACAGAAGGGAGCATAAAACAAAATATGAGTAGAAGAATTAATGGTACGAACATCTACATTTACTATTGTACTGTAAAAAACAATAAAAGTCTGTCCTGACATGTATCTCACCATGGAAATTTGAGCTCAATCCCGTCTAATAGTATTGAATTATCCCATCTGAACACTTTGTTTTCAGAGCGCTGGCTCACCGAACGCTCCTCCACTTTCCAAAAATAGAACTGGAGGCAGAGCTGTCAGCTTTAAAGCTCATCTCTTTGAAATCAGCTCTCAGGTTCACTTCAGAAAGGCTCGAACGTTTCTACCTCCAAAGCTAGACTTAAAACTTCCCGTTCTGTCCCGGTCCAGCTTCTGGCTGACTGATGTGACCCTGCAGTGATTTCTGAGTGAAGCTGCTGTAGGTTTAGATCTCTGAGAGTGTTGAATGCATTGAGCTCCTCCGTGCATTTTGCAGCATTAGCTGTACGTCTCAACACCTTGTAGTTGGTCTTGTTTACTTTGAACCTTCCTGCAGGAATCTCTGGTCTTTCTGATCCCATCGCTGTCTAGTTGGTGGCATTGTAATACGAATGAAACGGTGATACGTTTTTGCCATTTTCTGATATTAAATGATCTCACTTATTCGTAGCACAACGAGCCGAATATCGTTCCCTGACTTCAACGTCCATAAATAGTGCAACCTGGACAGTGGCCCGTTTTTCCAGTGCGTGTGTGTTTGTGTGAGTGTGTGTCTGTGTGTGTGCCTTTGTCTCGCCAACACACTTTGTAGTCTTGAGACAGAAACACTGGACTGTGTGACCTTTTACACGTGTTTATTTACTTATCCTTTTTCTCAAGAAGTGGCTCCGGGCCTGAGGTTACACCCAGGTTTAGGTAATGGTTGGGTGGGTTGGTGAAGGTTATGGTTAAAGAACATACGCACGTGTGTGTGTGTGTGTGTGTGTGTGTGTGTGTGTGTGTGTGCGGTGTTGTTTCATGAGAAATACCCGCTGCCAGACATCCTCTGTGTCTGTCTCGCTCGTGCAGCGCGTGACTCGTGCTCAGTCTCCTCAGACGCAGGAAGAGGAAGCCCAGTATTCAATTGTGTGTGTGGGAGCCGAGCGCTAATCGCAATTTCTCCAGGTTACGACTCCTCCAATAACAGATCGTGTCATGAGCCCGGAAAGACACGGCGCCGCGACAACGATCAGAACGTGAATAAAGACACACCTGACGGGTGTTATTCTGCACGGTTCTCCCTTAAAAACGTCGCCGTCATGTTCCCTGAAGAATGAGATGACAGAGCGGCGTCGGGCGTCTTTGAAAACTGGAGACAAGCAGGGAGGAATGTTTTATTTTCTCAGCTGAGGACCAACAGGACTTTGGTCTACTCTCGGGACCTCTGGCCCTCACCAGGAACACGAACCTCATCTTGGTTAAAGAAAAAAAAAAAGAAGAAAATCTGAACAACTCTCAAAGGAAAAACACCTCAGACACTCCTCTCGTCAACAATTGTGTAATAATAATAATAACAATAATGATAATGCATCATGGCAAAAAAAAAAAAAACACAATTATTTACTTTAACTTTCACAGAATTCATCTCATTGTTTTAGTGCCTTTAAGTTATTGTGGGTTTTCTTGTCCTGCGATTGTTTTGTTTCAGTCTCGCTGTTCTCATCGGCATGTGTTCCAACAACAGAGGGCAGCTGTTTGATGCCTCTCCGCACCATCTGCTGAACACCAAGGAGGAAGCACGTCCATATAGAGGCCATGAAGTCTGAATATAGGCAAAGAACATGTAACTCCAGATACTGGGAACTGGATGCTTGCCAACACATACTGACCAGTCTGTGTTTGATTCTGCTTTAAATTCCCATGTAGAAAAAGGTAAATATCTTTAATACTGCTCCATAGACATCAAATAATTAAAAATTTAAAGCGCCCTGTCTAATTTCCCATTGGTGCAGAGAATAATGACTGCGGCAGCAGCCAGACCTCCTTCCCAGAATGTTAAATACTGCTGGTTCGTCAAAGCTGCTGGAAACTCAGACACACTCAAAGGTGCCTTTTGGCATCGATGACAGAAGGAAAGTCAGGCGAGGGAGGAAATCACAAATGTGAAGGTGCAGGTTGGGTGGAAGGACTGAACTTCACTTGAAAATAATGTGTATTATTTGGTATTTTTTCTGAAACTCAACGTGACTGAAGTGGCTTTGCATGTCTAGCTCGGACAGAATGCGGTAGGATTTATTGTGTCGCCACACACTGAAACTTCGAGGAATGTTGTTCGCAAGAAAAGTAACACATTCACACATTCACAATAACAACCTTTGTTCTGACAAGTGACTGATAATTAGTAGTCATTATTAACTAAGCATTGTTATACAAGTTACTGTGAGTAATTTCTTGATGGGCAGCTAGCTGTGGCTCAGTCGGAAGGTTGCAGGTTTGATTCCCTATCTCTCCCTGTCCACATGTGAAAGTGTGACCTCTTCGAACACAGCAGATCATGATGCATTGTGTCGCCGCATTCACGCGAATTTGAGCAATAAGATATCCCAGAAAAGGTAAACGCTGTCCTCGATGATGTGCGTTACTGCCTGACTCATCATTTCCAAATTTAAAAAGTGCATGCAGAGGCAGTATTGAAGACTGACGTTGCAGACCAGTCATTATTAATGATAACAGATGAGAAATATTAAAACATCAGGAACCATCAACCAAAGGTTATTATTTGGTGTGAGATCAAACGATGTGGGACGCTGGTTTAGGAGTAAAGAGACGCTGACAGTCACTAACACGATCAGTCACCACAACAATCCGGACAGCGAGAGACAGAAGCTTGTCAGTTTTCATGTGAGACATAAGGAACAAGTAACAAGTTCACGGAAACTTGAGTGCTACAAATTGTTTTAATTTTGAATGAATTATTCACAGTTCTGTTCGACAAAAAGCCTTTCTCAGAAACCTGGAGGATCTATTATGAGTGGATGAATAATGAGGAAGTGGGTGGTGAACTGCTCTTGCTGAATCTGTGAACTTGTGTGCATGAGCAGTGTGGCCCGTGCCGCCATAAAGAACGATGCATGGAGAATAGATGAGGGATGACGTTGAGTCATTTTCATTGATTGTACGTGAACATCGCCCCCAGATTCACAGCCTGAACACCCACAGTACACGTTGTTCATTATGTACGCCGTCAGCATAAATTATTCTCGCAGTACCTGCTGAATGAACACCCAGCTGTCACTGAAAAGGGGAAGCCCTGCGCACGGCTTTCAAACAAGCGCGGATCAGCTCACCTCACTGCACAGTGTTGGCTCACGCGCCCTCCGCTACACTTACTAGTAAACAGAGTCTGAATGGTGCATCTCCCTGCTCCGTGCATGCTGAGCTGAGCCACAGCTTCAATGAAACTCTCAGGTTATAACCTCCACCAGGCATGCACATCCTTTCCACAGCGCTTTAATAAATAAAAGTGCGGCATGCTCTTTTGTCTTGCCCGGGGGTGTGTTTGCTTCTTCCCATACATGTGAGGTGTATATTTAGAATGATTCTGTGTAATGGTGGGTGTTGCGCGGGCGGACGAGGAGTTACTTTTAAAGCTGGAAGCAGTGACCCGTGTCCGCGAAAACAATCACACGTGCGTGGGTTCAAATGTGTGGGCATGCACCTGGTCGCCATGCACAGACACACACATTTTCTGAAACAGAATGGCAGATCAACCAGCGCCGCATCCACCCCACTGCCCCCCTGCATAGGAAACCCCAGCGTGCAGACGCCGCTCTGCGTGATGCTGCAGTGGTGCATTATTTACCATCTTTAAACATGGATTCTCCTTTTCACTCCATTTACACAGTTTTATTCATTCAGAGAGCTTCGGGTGCACGAACAAAAATACTGCATCAGGCAGAGTGTCTGAATGCAACAAATCCAGCTCAGAACAAATGAAATGAAATGTATCTGAGCTCTTTTAGCACTTCCACTGAGGCATTTCCATATATGAGGGATCCGATCGTTCAGTGGGGGAAACCCTTCTCTCTCTCTGTCTTCCGCTCATCAGCATGCATCCTTTAATCACACACATATTCATTATTCACCCTCCCACAGGCTATGAATTATTCAGCTCTCAGATTTCCACATGAGAACAGTGAGAGAAGACACGAGGAAAGCCTGTTCCCTGTCTCTTCTCTCCCTCCTTTTCTCTCCTCTCCTCCTGCTACATCAACACGCCTCGCTCATGCAGCCCCGTCACTCTGACACATCCAGAACGAAAACCGGGAGGAAAATCACCCACCTCCGATTAGTGTCCATGTTAAACCCTTCAGGAATTTTAGAAGTGAAGCCAGATTTACTGAGTAATTCTAGAATCTGTCATTACTGACTTATGTGAGGTATGTGAGGTAAAGAACCCCCCTCCCTTTCACAGAGAGACCTCAGTCCCACAACATGCGTGAAACGCCAAGTTTGTCAAGTGTCATTTTTTTAAGAACTGTCTCTCCTATCTGTCATCTAGACCATCATAGCAGAAATAGGACATGCAGCACAAATCTGTCACTTCCATATCAACTGAGGTAGACACATTAGATCTCTACCCAGTAGGCTGATTGGGCATAATTTTGATAAGAGGAAATTTCTGCGTGAACTGTGGTCCTGTAGAGGGTGAACAGGTTGCTGACACTGTAAGCCGCTCTCTCTGCTGATGCTCAGATGTGGCTGGAGTGAGGACGCCGCGCTGTATGCCTGGATGGGGGCTCCTGTGATCGCTTCTATCACTAAGTGTTAAGAAGAAAGCGTGTGCATGTATCATCTGCATGCGCGTGTTTGTGGGATGTCTCACTTCCCTTTTCTGTTGTTGCTGAAATCTTTTTGGTGGAATTTGCCTCCCACAGGGTCGCCTCGACCTCCTCACACCCTCAGTCTGCCTGCTCTCGGTTGCAGTGATCCTGGCGGCGAGACTGTCCCCGGGGAAATTCTCTGGCCCAACGTCCACGTTGTCCGCGCACAAAACAGCAATCGAAGTCCCTTCTGCGTCGACCTCCCCGTCCACGACCTTCTCTCCCACGACCACGTCCTGTCTTGCGTCCTTGGACAGGCGTAGATCCAGAGAACACAGTCAGGTTCGCTTTATGAAATGCAGCATCTCACATGGCCGTTTGTACAGCGGCCTTTTCCCCGAGCGCTGGTGATGGACTAAACACACACTCACTGGGCCAATATCTGAATATCACTACAAATACCATCAAGGGAAAGATTCAGATTGATTATCTTCACCACAGTTTTGTAATAATGTGCTGTGAAATTATTTAAAAAAAAAAAACGAAAAAAGTCCACATAATTCACCACTCATCAATATTCTAGTTCCACACATACGTATGTCTGGATTTACCCTTGATAAATATTGTATACCAATATAGCAGTGACCCAAAGCTGAGGTCAGGGACCCCCTCAGAGCGTTGGAGGCTTCCCCTGCTCTGAGCACATCAAAGAAAACCAAACCCTGATGAAACACGCTTATAAATCCAGAGCAGACCAGGAAAAGCGCCCTCTGCTTTCATCTTGAAAGCTCCTTTCTTTGCATAGCGTGAAAGGGAGTGTCCACGTCAGCATGAATCTGCACAACGTATTCAGATGAGACGCACAACTTCTATCGCATTGCAGGTGACATTTACACCTGGAGTCACTGAAAATGCAACTTTTTCACACCGTCATTGTGTAAACAGCCGAAAATGCAACTTTGTAGAAACGTTGGGGTTCTGTCTCTGTACACTGTGACGTTTGGGCTGCAGCAGCTCTGTACATCAGGGATGTCATATGTGTTGAACCCTCTGGCAGGATTGTCTCAGACAGCATGTTTGATGACCTTGATTTTCCAGGAAAATGACAAAAATTAATATTTCTAAATAAAAGTATTTTTTGCTCACATTTCATTCATTGTGCCTTAGTATAGCAACATTAAGGCAGAAATTGGAAACGCATCGCTGGAGTCCAGAGATCAGTGTTCCATCAGGAAATGTTAGCTACTTTATCCCCAACAGAATGATATCGTCACACCAAAGTCACACTGTGAGGGTCAGTTGGTGGTTGGTTGATTCATAAGACGACAGTGCACAGAAACACATTTTATTTCTGATCAGACTCTGTAAGAGAAGAAAGTTTAGTTTGGTTTTACAGTTTCAAAGGAAACCAAACAGCTTTGATTAGTCAAGCTAACAAACCCAACTTCAATACTTCCAGGTGAAACTGGATGTGGGATCGTGTGCAGGTTGCAAAAAAAAGCTTCAGCTCGACCCGCTGACTGAATCAGATAATTATCTTGCAGACTGCTGTGAATGTTCTCCTTAACTTATAGAAATATTCAACATAACTGTTTTGAGATTTGAGTTCAGACATGTCCTTGAAGAATCCTGTCATTTATTGCCAATAAGCTCAGAAAGGCCCAAACATGGCGAGCAAACAGCACTTCCACCTGCTTCCTGTCACTGAAAATGAATGAGAGGAGGCTCAGAGTGAAGGTCGCTGGCCTGCTCTCATCACAGTTACTGTGTTTCTCTCCACAGTTTCAGCCTCGTGAGCTTTGATGGATGTGAGCAGGATGCAGTGAATCTTCAGCAGGTTGTGTCCCTCACCTTTACACAGGTAACCGTGAGAACAAGGCTGCAAACGGACGCCGTGTGTTTGTTTTCCTCAGCTGAGATGAAGAGAAACGCTGTGTTCTTTCTCTCTTCGGGATCACCACCCTGTATTTCTCTTCCAGCCTGTTTGGACAGAGACGGGATTGGAAATTGAATTGAAAATTGATCGGGGGGAGATTTGTGCGTCCGTGCAGCTGAGATTCCCAGATCTCCTGCCTCACACAGTGTGAAGAGCTGCAGTAATACGTCTGTGTTACTGTTTCCACCGGGAGCATCTTACTCTAGAGAGGAAAGGATCTGCTTTATTGCTCCTGTTTCTCAGTCACAACAAAGCCACTGGAGAATTTAGATCTTTGGCTCCAGTATAAATACACAACCTGACACACACTTCGACAGATGGCAACCCTCTCGGCAAGATTAAAACTTGGTATTCTCCTCCTGTTAGGAGCGGGGAGATCATTCTGCAGCCGTGACGGGAATAATCGGCGTGTCACCTCCTCAAACTCAGCGTTACTGCAGGAAAGTGGTCATTAGTGGAGGCTGGAGGGGAGAGCGTGTCTCTGCAAAGGTGGAGGCAGCTCTGCAGGCTACTGATCACAGCCGGGGCTTTGGCAGCACCGAACCTGGGCGCAGAGGGAGGCACAGCGGGACTTAAGAGATGACTTCCTACTCCGTCATGCGTGCGCCCACACAGCCAATCTGCTACTACCGCGATCCGACTGCCCCCAGGACCCCCACTGCAAGATACGCTCCCAACCAGGCTGCTGCAATGAAGCTGGTGCACTGTGCAGTATTTCCTCAATATGAAAGGAAAAGGACAAAAAAAAAAGGATTCAGTCCTAATGATCACACAGTCATGTGCATCAGTGTGTGAGAGTGTGGTGTCAAAATCGAAATTGGATGTACAATAAACGGTCTGGATGTCAAATGGGGGTTTTGGCTGGAGAGAGCACACGAATAAAGATCAAATACATTGAACATTAACATCTCATAACAGCATCTGCAGGTATCTTTAATGGCCATCTGGACGGTCATTAAGTGCATTTTGTTTATGCTAATTGTTTCACTGTATACCATATTTTTCTGAGGTGATCCTCAGTTACATTGTTGTTTTTCACTTCTGATCATTCAGTGAGATTATTAACCTATTAAACTCAAACCTCAGCAGCCTGAGTGGCGCAAAACAAGAACACTGTTTGAGCATAGAGAAATATTTATTTCTTTAAAAAAAAAAACAAAGTGAAATCAGTTCAGTCACATTCTTAATGTTAGAGTTACTCAATGATTGTCATTAGAAATTGGGTGTTATAGGTAAACGATGGCCATTCTGACCCCAAGTTCAATAATTACAATAGAGTGTTCATTTGAATTTAATATCTATTTTAACATTGAAGCAACTGAAGTCTGCAAAGTTTTGAAAAGTATGTGATTCTTCCCTTTGAAACTTAATTATCTGTATCTATCTGGAGTGAACTCAGGAGGCAGGGTACAACTCTCACATGGCAAACACAGACAGCCAGAGCACCACACACACTCACTCAAATTCACACCGACAGGCAATTTACTATCTCCAGTTATCCTCACATTGGACTGAATGAAGGAACCAGAGTACTGAATGAAAACAACACGCTTGATAACAAAGGATCAAGGACTCAAACTGATGCTCATTGTTCAGTGAGACTACTGACTGCAGCATCGCTGTGCGTCCCAAATGTAAATAAAAGGTCATATAAGAGACTCTCATTACTGTCTAAATCCCAAATGCTTTATGCAGCGTAACTTCTTAGCAACACATTTACACGCCTATTTATAATGTTCAGCTCTCTTCATGATCTTTCGGGCACTTCTAGACACGGTGACTCAAAAGTCATCTGCATTAACATGTGTTTACCTATTAATATATTACATACATATTAATTATAACTCACATATATCTCTGTATTTTGCTTGGTTTATTATTATTGATGAGATTTGAATGTTTTTTCAGTTTGAACTCAATTATAAACAACAAGTTTTAATCAGTAGTATAACTACGTATCATTCAGTTTTATTATTTCTACATAAACAAATCATAAAACCTGCAGGCTAATGTCTGAATCACTATCCTTTTCCGTCTTGTTGGGATTTGTTACTTTTCTGGATTCAGATGCACAATTGAGAGGGCTTATCAGACGTGCCATCGAGCCGCAAATGTTTGTCCAAGCAGAGCCGACAATACCAACAATAAAGAGGAACCGGACGCAGAGTGCGCCATAGGGAATACACACATCCATCTGCACTGGAACCAGTCAATTAGCCGTTTGTTCCTGATTATTACTGGACCACTATTATTAGAGCAAATCACAAAGCTACCCAAAAAGCAAAATTTGATAATGAGTCGTGTTTGTTGCACTTTAGTAAACACCCCAAAGAGAAATGACTGTTTCACTTGAGCCCATTCACAAAACTCAATGCGAGCTGAGCTGGCGTCTGCTCTTGATGAGGAAGATAAAATGTGAAGACTACATCTCTTCAAAAACACAGATTGGGGTAAAGATTTTGCATTCTGATGGTTTAGACAGAGAATGTCCTGTTCTTTTTGTGGGCTGCTCTCAACGCAGTCTGCTGAACTTTGCACTTTAAAGTTTGCACTTGGTACTTAAACCAGCAGCAGCACTTGAACTATCTCCACCGCCGCGTGCTGATGGGTTTAACTCACTCGATCAGGCACGCCGCCGTTACTACTCTTCACAACCAAACGTGTCACTCTTTTCCTTCAGCACTTATGCGTGGAGTAAACACGGGAGCAGCAGTTCTGCAAAAAGCACATCAGCAGAAGTCGTGGCTTCGGGGAGTTGTATTCCCCTTCACTCCCTGTGCTCCCTGTGTGTGTATGTGCGTGTGTGTGTGTGTGTGTGTGTGTGTGGCGCTACCCTTGCTTACTGCTCAATAATGCATGAATGAACCCCCTCTAAAAACAGCTCTTCCTGTACCCTGCTATTTTTTGCAGACTAACTTGTTTATTGGGAAATAAAGGTTAGAAAAGATGGACAAACAGGGCAGAGGGGATTCTGGGTGTTTCAAGCAGCAACTGAAATTCTTCACGATCCGCACCAAGCGGCGAACGTCAGTGTCCTAAAACTGATGAATGAGTCAAAAATCGGAGGCAAACGTCCCTGTTGTGTACAAGCTGGTAACATTTTGGAGGCTGTAAAGGACAGAGAGGACTCTGAAGCGGTCACATGGATTGACACGCTCGCCAAAAGCGAAGCTCCCTTCGCCTCGATCCTAATGTGACCTTGACCTGTCAGTTTGTTTCCCATTGGTCAGGGTTTTTTTTACTTTCATTCACTTCATTTCTTGTTTTAAAATCGGATGCCTATCTAAAAATTGGGAGAAGGTAAAGAGCGTAGGACTCAGACTAGTAGAAGCAACACCTCGCTGGAGAATTTTATCTAAAGCTGTATATCCAGAGGGAAGGTTGCAGCAGCAGGGAAATGAGGATTTATTCACAGTTGGACTATAGAGTAGGAAAAAGACATTATCAGACTGTAAAACTCTTGATAACTATTGATTATCCCCTGAAAACAGCTAACATTAATCAGATGATTTATTCATTTGTTTCACCTTTATTTTACCAGGGACGTCAGTTGGGAAGCAGTTCTGTTTTGTGATGCCGACCGGGCTAAGAGGCAGCGAGGACGAAAACATAGAAGCAAGAAATCATGAAAGACAATCATTCTTTTCCAATAAAACCCAAATTTTGTGTATAAAAAAAACTAGATGAAAAAAAGATATGAGTATAAAACATGGTAACAGACACAACAGTTGTTTCAAAACAGATTATTGAAAAGTCTTATCAGAAGGATAAGAGTCAAGCTTTTTACTGCCTGTGGATCCTTTAACAATGATATCTGATATTGTGAAAGAATATTAGGAAATCTGCCATTCAGTCATAGATTAGTCCATCATTTGAATTAAAGCTACATGAATGGAGCCTCAACCCTCATCTAAAGGCAATGAGGTTTGATGAAGCAGGAGTATTTGACAATCCGGGCTGGCTGCAGACCTCTCTGAGGAGAAACATCCCTCTGTGTGGTGGTGTGGAACCACAGTGGTGATCTGGACAGGTTGTGGATGGCAGCTCATTTTTTTATTCAGTGGAGCATGTTAGGCCCAATGAAGCTTCACGGGGTGTCGCATAAAAACTTGATGGTCTTGTCCAGCAGTCTGCACCTCCATGCAGGGGATAAACGTGGCTCTTTGTAATAACTCACTGTAGCTTTTGCAAAAATCATGTGCAGTATGAATATTTGCTTTTTGGTTGTTGTTGCACAGCAGACTGTCCTTTATAAGGAACCTTTTAGAGCAACAAGTGTGACAATGTTACCTGCTCAGAGCTACTTTTTCACAAGACAGATGGATAAAAATATGAAAGCAAGAAGTGATGAACATTTAATCAATAATGGAAGTTTCTTAAAATATTTTCTGCCTTTTTTTCCAAAGAACTTTGTGGTGGAACAAGACATGGATGTGGTGGGAACCAACAAATGATTCATGACTCTAAAAATACATTCAAAGAACTTATATTCCAAAAGACATTAAATGAATTTGGTGGGAAAATGCCTTGGGATACACTTCACACAGGAAATTAGCACTGAACTCACCATTAACCTTGCATTATTTCTTCAGATGGCAGCAGTATGGATTGTTTGGATGAGTTACTCATTCAAAACATGTCTCGTCTGTGTTTTCGGCTACAACAAATTAACTCCTGCTTTTATGTGTTTTGTGATGTAGAGAGTGAACTCACATACATCCAAATTTCATGAGAAAGAATGTTCCAAAAAACTGAATGAAGGTCAAAGAAAAAACAGAAGGTCACATGTGAAAGAAATCTGAAGAGAATATCTGTAAAATGTAAGTGTCTGTAATATATAGTCTGAATCAGTAAAAATCATGTTCATGCTTGTTGTCACGTTGACCATAATCCAGGAACATGCTGAAGGTTTATATTCATTTTCCTTGACCCACTGACCACAGGAGCCCTCATGATCTCATCCTGAAACCTGCAGTGAACCTGATTTACCTCCAGACCTCAACCTTTCCTGTTTATACTGCTATTCATAAACACTTTTGTTCCATATTTGAAAGCATGGGACAATTAACAGAAGAATCTCAGTGAGTACACTGAAAAATCCATATGAAAGAGCCCGAGGATTTGATCTGATACATAATCTATCCATATTCTATATTGTTTTAACTATTGATGATGGCAGGATGCAAATTGGACAGGCTGCCAGTCCATCACTGGGCAAACACAAGAGTCCACACATGTTCCTGAACTGTGTTCAAAAACCAAAGTTCCAGGACAGAAACCACACATGTGCTTGAGAGAACAAACAAACTGGGGTATTCTGGGATATTTTCAGTGAGTCAAGAGCACTAGCCACTGCACCACCGTGGCACCTGCTCCAATAATAATGAAATTAAGTCCCACTAAGATGGACCTATTTCTCTACTCTTGCTTAAAAATTAGCATTCCTGGACATTTGAGGTGGAGTAATTGATTGTACACAGTAAACTGAATAATTTTGGCACGATTGAACATGTTTCACTCTACATGCCTGTGTTTTCTTCTGGTTTATTCTTGCTGTTTGATCATTCTCTTGTAGTGTTTCATATGCCAAACTATTTCATTGCATTCATTTATTATTCTCTTTTATGTATATTAAGCAATTCGCAGCTATGTGTTATAAACTGTTACGTAAATGTAGAGTTATTTCAAAGAATTTATGTGCTGGTGTTTCTGCAGCGTTCTACAGTTTCTTTCTTATGAATGAGTGTGTGGCGCCACCTTGTGTTGATTACAAAGTAGTGCTGGAGCACGATGCCACAAAATCAGTTTATTGATTGATTTCTTGAACAAAATGTGTAATAAGTTTTTTTTATTATTGTTTGCTGTTTGAATTTCCGACTAAGTTAATTCGTTCATTCATTCTTCAATTAAACAATGAATGAATAAATATTTCAATCTTTGCTGTTTTATCGCGTTTTGTTAAGCGAATGTCAAATTTTATTCTTTTATTTTGTAAAATCTGCTAAAACTCTGATTGGAAGATATTTCCCTGAACGTTTTTATATATTTTTCAATTGCTAAGAGTTGAAATTTTTTTTTTGAAATGTAAACCACCAATGCAGTTCGTCATTTGACTTTAAAACCAAATGTTTCACTACATGTTCCCAAAATCACAATAATTAATTATAGAATCTCATGGGCATTTTGGACAAGTTACCTTTAGTTAGCTTGTTTTTATGTTGATATTGGCATAATCAGATTACAGAAAATGGTCCTTTTGTCCTTTGTTCGTTTTTGTACAACAAAAATGTACCCTTCTGAATGACAAGCTGGATTTACCCCTTAATGTTTCCTTTTTGACAGGTGGGCGTGGCTTTTCCCAACTATTATTCTCTTTATTATCAGTAATATTCCTGAGCTGAATACTGCAGTGGTTTGTCACCTGTACAATTTTATGAAGCAACAAAAAAAACAACAACAACAACAACAACAAAGCAAAACTGCGGATTAAAGCGGAATAAAAAACGCAGTGAATAAAGAGATACATTTTCTTGTCGTGATTATTTATTATTTATCTGTTTATACTATCTTCATTATTGTTGCACCATGTGATCCAAAATCTCATTCTCAACATTTACTGTATTTCCAAGTTTTTTCATTAATTGAAAACACAATTTTTGAAAGATTTATTTCAAATACACAACAAACATTAAAATAAGTGATATAAGAATGTTCTCTGTTAATATACAGTGTATTACAATTCGAAACATGGGAACGCCCATAGCGCCACAGCCCACCAGCCCAACCAACCGCTGCCAGCTCTACCTGCCCAAAGGGAATCAACAGGCAACAGAATACAAATACTTTATTGATCCCAGTGATAAATCTTGTAGCAAAGCTCCACAGAGAAAAGAACGCAGAAAAAAATATAGAAGTTAAAAATATCAATCTCATAAAATAAAGTTATTTAAGCAACAGGGCAAATCTCTATGGTTCTGTTGTTCAGGTTCCAGGAGGAGGTGCTGGGGACTTCCAATCAGAAGCGAGTAGCGTTAAGCCCCGCCCACCAGTCAGAAAAATAGAGAGGTCAATCCGTTCTGTCAGTCAGAATGGAAGCACGAAAAAACTTCTGGAATCTAATGTCAGTTTAACAGAAGGCCAAACTAACAAAAGGTACCTTCTTCCAATTTTAAATTATGAATGAATACATGAATACATAATAACAAAACAATTTTCATATAAATGAATGTGAAAATCGTTTTGGATCATTTTCAAACTTTCCGCAGGAAACTATGTCCCAGTTTTTCATATTGGACCTGTAACATTGAAAAGAAAGCACTGTAGTAGATTATGTTAACCTTAAAAAGACAGTCAGTCTTTTATTTTCAATCCTTCTTGTATCTGTTTATTCTAGTCTACACCAGACTCCATCTTCTTATCTTTTTTATGTAGTTATTATGTGTTATGCTTGTTCAGTGCATAACATGAAATTTTGAAAAAAATTAATATCTATTCTCTAAATTGTAATTTTGTTGAATTAAAAAAAACTTTACCCAATGCTGTGATTTTTACGACAGCCTGTGAACGCGTCTTTTGTGGTCACGTGACGTCAACCCGGTCATGTGACCGATGCGGAAAAACTCTGGTGGACCTGCACGCTCTGGAACAGTCCAACATGTCTGCGGCGGGGAAAGTCGGGATGTTCCGAGTCCTGTGCCTTTTCTCCGTGCTGCACGCGGCGCAGCTGCTGGACTCCGGTATGCTGTTCCCCCGGGAGTCCGCCTCCAGAGAGCTGAAGGAGCTGAACGGCCTGTGGGCCTTCCGGGCGGACAAGTCCCCGAACCGGAACCGGGGGTTCGAAGAGGCCTGGTACAAACAGCGCCTGGCGGAGGTGAGCAGGACTGGGGCAGAGAAAGCAGAGAGTCGCGCTGTTGTTTGTGTTTTGTTTGGCCTGTGGAAAGTTTAAAGATTGAGGTCAGGGGCGGATTTCTGCAGCGGAATGTTCAGCCAAGAGGAAATGGGAAATCAAAAATCCACTTCTCCTAAACAGAAACCATTTGAAAACACAGTAGAAAAGCCATGGTACTGTGTGAGGATCCACAGTAAACCACAATGGAATTAAAAATAATCAGCCTACTCAACACTGAATAGTGGGGAAAAAAAGATTCAGCTCCTCAAAATTGTTATTACGGCTATGTAGGCTATGCATTATTCATTCATTCTATGCCCGGTGGTAGTGAACCCTCTAACCACCACCACAGGCTTCCTGGTCTCCACTGTGAGTCTGGTTCTGCAGACATTGTCCTCATCTGAATCCGGTTCTGCAGGTTTCCCCCCTGCTTCAAGGGAGTTTTTCCTTTCCACTCTCTCCTTTGTTTGTTCATGTTGAATTGAAATTCATCACAGAGAAATCTATTTTATTCAGGAAATTAAGATTTAGGGGGAAAACCAGCAAGGTTTTAAGCATGGCAACTTAAGAAGGATGAAGGGAAAGGCAAGTCAAGGAGATTCAGCTCCAATCTGGAACCAACTAATAATCTTTTTATTAAAACCTTTTATCCAATAGATTAGAACCTCTCCTCCCCACTCTTATAAATGCAGACCAAACAGGTTTGTTAGTCACCAGATCATCTTATATTATAACAATGTTAATTTTTAAGTTTTTCATTTTCCATGTTTGCTTTGTTTGAATTTTAATACCTTGTTTAATGCAACAAATTTGGATGAAAACATCATCCTAACTCAGCATTTCAGCCAGTACAGTGCTCTCTTTGTTGGTGTCTTGCAGACGGGCCCGGTGATCGACATGCCCGTCCCTGCCAGCTTCAACGATGTCACCCAGGACGCCACCCTGAGAGATTTCACCGGCTGGGTGTGGTACGACCGAGAGGTGCACCTGCCGCCGCGCTGGATCACAGACGAGGGAACGAGACTGGTTCTCAGAGTGGGAAGCGCTCACTATTATTCAGTAGTGGTGAGTCTCACCTTGACATCCAAATAGGAATCAGAGTTGAACACTGCCTTGGGGGGGAATGACTTGTTAATGTCTTTACCTTTTCTTAGTGGGTGAATGGAGAAAAAGTGGTGGAGCACAACGGCGGCCATCTTCCGTTTGAGGCTGAGATCGGCAGCTTATTTCGTAAAGACCCAACAAATCCCTGCAGGATCACCGTGGCCGTCAACAACACTCTGACTCTGGAGACTCTTCCTCCAGGCACCATTCACTACATCCGGGACAGGTCCAGGTAGCCACTTTTCTTCACAGGAAGTTTCACACATCACTGCCGAGCTTTTATTATTGACTGTTCCCACTTCCAGATCGTGACTATACTGTTACCACCAGGTGTTGGCTACTCTGTGTATAAACAGCAAACCAAACTTGTTTTCACAAGCCAGGATCTGAGCATCGAAGCAGTTGGCCGAAAGAGGCAGAGAAGAAATAGGCATGGAAGCAGAAATTGTTCTTTATGTTGACTTTTTTTTATAGCAATTAAAGTCAATAATATTCTGAAAAAGTATTTAAAATAACACTTTAACTTTGGGTGTTTTCAGTTTTTTATTTACTGTTTTAAATTGAAATACAACCATCCAGACATTAATAGAGCTTAGGCTTACAATATTCGTGTATGTGTTCATGAGATTTCCACTAATGTTGTTTTATTTATTTATTCATTCATTTATTTATTTAAATGTGATCAAGCAAGATTCATTAATTACAAAGCCTGTCATTAATTGGATTTAAAAAAAAACGTAATTTTTTACTAAAAATACAAGTGGACGACTAGTGATAAAATATTCACTCAGTCCTTATGAAACAACGGCGGAAACAAAGTGTCGATGCAAGAAACTCATGAAATTTAAATAAAGATGTCAGTTCACACAACCAGAAAAACTCAGAAGATCAGATATTTTAGTACCGTGATCAGTGTGTACAGAACATGAAACTTGATGTTGACTTTATCAGATAACTGCTGCTGCTGTTAATATGATATACTAGAATTAATAAAATCCTGCTTTGTTTCAGCAGCATGCAGACTCGTCACAGACACAGCACGTAAAAAATAAAAATAAAAACCAGAAATAAAATATATTCATGATTATTTCCAATCAACCAGCTGTTATTGTTCATTATAGAGTCTGGCAGGACAGACTTCCTGCTGCTCTCTGTTGGTCTACAGCTCAGTTCCTGAACGCCTCCAGGTGGCGCTGTGGGCCTGAGTCAGTTTGCTGAGCATCCTCACCCTGCTGCCCCTGGTGAACTGAGTCATTCTGTCTCTGGTGAGAGCAGGAGTCTGCAGCCAGCGGGAAAACTGGTCAAATAGTTTAAGAAAAACCCTAAAATCAACAAAACAAACATGTAAAACTGCAATAAAAAAAACATTAAAATAGTGAAAACAACTAAAATGTCAGAATCATGAGTGACTGTCTGCTTTTAGTGTGTTTTATCTGTAAAGTATCGTTGTGCGCCAGTGAATATGCGGTCATTCAGCGGGCTGTGGTGATCCACAGGTATCCCGACGGCTTCTTCGTTCAAGGCACCTCCTTCGACTTCTTTAACTACGCCGGGATCCACCGGTCGGTGCTGCTGTACACGACTCCTCGGGCGTACGTGGACGACGTCACCGTGGTGACCGACTTCGTGGATAACACAGGTAAAAGAGCGCGTCCAAACCATTTTAACCCACGTTTAGTCACGCCGCAGAGAGAAGATAAAGGCGAAGAACACTGGGGAAAATCTCTCTCTCTCTCTCACCGTGAAAGATTTCAATCGTTTCCGCATCTTTTCCTCCTGTATCACTTGGATCTTTCTCAGTAAACAGTTCCGGAGACGTGTTGGACTCTGATTCTTCTATGTTGGTTTAATTGCTGATTATTCCTCAACGCTTCCAGGTTTTGTGAAGTACAGCGTTTCAGTCCGGGGTACGACCTCAGCCACGCTGAAGGTCACGCTGATGGACAAAGATGGCCACTGTGTGGCTTCCTCCAACGGTTCATCCGGAGTGCTGAAAGTTCCGGACGTGAAGCTGTGGTGGCCGTATCTGATGCACGAGAATCCAGCTTATCTGTACTCCATGGAGGTACGGTGAAGAATACTGTTATTTCCAGTGTTACGGTAAAATGAAATATAGTGTTTTTACATTCTTTCTGGTAATATTTAGCTTCATGATATATTGTTTTTTAATAACTCACAAGACTTTGAGATGCTTTGAGATTCAGGCCTGCTAAATCTTCTGATAAGATGTAAAGTTTCTGCAGAGTTGTGGATCTTAATGACGACTGAATTGTCTTTCAAGGTTGTTTTCCTCTAAACTGCACAGCAGCTGCACTGACTCCTCCGATGGAGGGGTGTAAGTTTTATTCTTCTGTATCTGTGTGATTTTGATCATGCAGGCAGGCCGGCTGTCTGTATTGTTTATGTTCAATTCAAAACATTTCTAACATTTGTCCTTCTGGCTCCAAGGTTCGCCTGACAGCCGGCGGCGGCGGATCGTCTGAGGACGTTTATACTTTACCAGTCGGCATCCGCACAGTCCATGTAACCACCACGCAGTTCCTCATCAACAACAAACCCTTCTATTTCCATGGGGTCAACAAACACGAGGACTCCGATGTGAGTAGAACAGGAACCTCTCAGCTCTGAAGGAAAAACAGATCAGGTAGTTCGAGCCCGACAATGTTTTGTTTACCTCGTGCTTCAGATTCGGGGTAAAGGCTTCGACTGGCCTCTGATTGTCAAAGACTTTAACTTAATGAAGTGGATGGGCGCCAACTCCTTCCGCACCAGCCACTACCCGTACGCCGAGGAGATCCTGCAGATGTGTGACCGCCACGGCATCGTGGTGATAGACGAGTGTCCCGGCGTGGGCATCAAGGACATGTAGGTGTCTGCGCAGCGCCGGTCGTGTGTGTGTGTGTAAGCTCAGAGCTTGACTTTCAGCTCCGTGTGACCCGTGTCCTTCCAGTCAGAGCTTCGGCAACGCCTCTCTGAGCCACCACCTGGAGGTGATGGAGGAACTGGTGCGCCGGGACAAAAACCACCCGTCCGTGGTCATGTGGTCCGTCGCCAACGAGCCGGCCGCTGAGATGCCTCCCGCCGAGTTTTACTTTCAGTGAGTATGGCAGGACCACTTCGAATGCACAAGTCACTGAACCCTTGCACCCTCCAGTGTGTGTGAGTGTGTGTCACCCTGCAGTAATGTGTGGATTAAGCACTCCGGCACTACATTTAGTAATGTATTTTCTTCTGTTATTTACTCCAACAGGACATTGATAAAGCACACCAAAGAGCTGGACCCGACTCGGCCCGTCACATACGTCACGGCCAGCAACTTCGCCAGGGACAAAGGGGTGAGAATGGAGCTGAACTCTCAGTTTCTCCACACGCCGCAGACACCCAGACAAGCAAGTTTGCATGTTGGTGGAAACGAGACTGACAGCTGCTCGAACAAGTAGCAGCGTTCGCACATTCTGAATCAGTCCGCATGGAGACGACACACAAGACTGATGTGAAACGTTAGTTTTTAAACACTTGTTGTGATATTACGTTCAATTCAGGCATTTAAATCTGTTAACTTTAATCCATCTCAACATCCTTTTCAAACCCATTAATACTGAGCTTTCTTTTAAATTAGTATCATACTTAATCTATTTATGGAAAAAGCCGCAGGCTCTGGTAGTTGAACTTATCATGAGGCAGTGAAGCAGGTGTGTCCTCACTTTTCGGTGTGTATTTATTTAATTCAGGTGATTTAATGGTGTGGAGGGACGAGGCTTGAAACACATGATGTCTCTCACACACACGCCTCAACTCACTCAACTCATTCTTGTTTGAGCGGCAGGCTCTGTATTGTTTTTTCACACATTCTAATATAATATTGCTCACAGCAGTGAGGATGAATAAACACGAGCAGCATAACTCCTCCTGTGCTAATTACATGCTGTTAAAATATCAAGTATTATATCAATGCTTTAAATATATTTTATTGAAGTAAATAGTTTGCTGAATTTTTTTCCCTTTTTTATCACAATTCTTCTCAAACAAATCACAAAACACTCTGAATCTCTCTGGTGAATCTGTTACCAGTTATCAGTGTTTATTTCAAGGAATTATGTAGAATTTTAGGTTCAAACCGGAAAGAACTTACTCGATCTCATTTTCTCACACACTGGCCTTTTGTTTTGGTGAATGCGGAAACGGTGTCAGGCTGTGTTTCAGGTTTGAAAGCTGAAGCTTTTGTTGACATGCCTGAGATTTTTTTCCTGTGCAGAAACATCCTTTAGAGCGGTTTGGTGTGTGAAGGCACAGATCATTTTCTAAAGCCGTGTGGTTGAAGGTCGCAGGTCCTTTGAAGTTTTGACGTGATTTCTTTTTTTCCTCATGGTACCCTTTGCAATCAGAGTATCCATCAATTCCATTGAGCGTGGCTAATGTGTCTTAGTAGCGTAAAAACACACGTGGTGAGTGTGAGTGTCCCAGTCACTCTGTAATTGTTTGTTTTTTTTGTTGTTGTTGTTGCTTTAATAACATTGGATACAAAACATGCCACGTTCAAGTTCATTTCAATGACAATTCTCCTGAAGATCAAACAGCTGACGGCAGATTTTCTGGTTTGGTGAGACTAAAATGGAGCCACAATATCAAGTCTTCCCTTTCTGAAGCATGGCGGTGGCAGCATCATGCAGTGTGGCTCATTCCTAGTAACAGGTTTCTGCCAGTAGAAGGTTAATAGAAAAAGTTTTAGCAATTGCTTTTTTAAAAGGTTAACATTATGGAGAAGAACCTGAAGGCGTGAGTGTGTCTTCCTGTCGTCTCCAGGCCCCGTTTGTGGACGTGCTGTGTGTGAACAGCTACTTCTCCTGGTACCACGACCCCGGACACCTGGAGGTCATCCAGCTCCAGCTCAACACGCAGTTTGAGGACTGGCATGAAAAGTACCAGAAACCCATTATCCAGAGTGAATATGGAGCGGACACGGTGCCAGGGTTTCACAGTGTGAGCACACACACACACACACACCAGCTGTCACATGAACCGATTCTCATGTTTTCCCAGAACACTGAGTAACCGTCTCTCTGCTCGCCGCTCAGGATCCCCCTGTGATGTTTTCTGAGGAGTACCAGAGCGAAGTCCTGCGGAACTACCACAGCGTGTTCGACCAGAAGAGGAACAAGTACGTCATCGGGGAGCTCATCTGGAACTTCGCAGACTTCATGACCGCACAAGGTACCGAGAGAATCAGAGTGTTTTACGACTTTGTGACCTGTGCTGAGGGAAGAAGCTTTATCTTATCTAACGGGTCATAGCAGGACACCCACGGATGACAGTCTTTATGAATGAACACGGCTTCAGAAGATGTCTAACCCTTTGATGTTCCAAACGAGTGGAAATGCACTCATTTCCTGAAGGCGTGATTACTACTGCACATGACCGACTGTGATGCAGAAGAATGTGTTACAGACTTGGATAAGGATCAGACTAGATTTACCAAAGAGTTCAGACTACAGAAGACTTCTTCGCACGAGTGGACGCTGTTGAGTTCAGTCTTTTCGTGACGGTTTCCCTTTGCACGCCTCTGCAGGTGTAACCCGTGTGGTGGGAAACAAGAAGGGCGTGTTCACCCGACAGCGACAGCCCAAAGCCTCGGCGTTCATCCTGAAGGAGAGGTACTGGAGGCTGGCCAACGAGACGGGAACACTTCCCCCCTGGGCCAAATACCCCTGTGCACTGTGACGTGCACCGAGCAGGTTTACAACAATGCTTGGAGTGTTTTTTTTTTTAAACTCGCACAAGGTCAAAGCTGCAAAACATTCCTCAGAATACTAACGACAATTAGCCACAAGTGCCTCAAGAATCACTGAGAGCTCAGAATGGATCAGGTCTTTGGACGTTTTAATTCAGATGTGTGAAGGAGCATTTTGATTACCGTCACGAAAGTGACGAAAACGCAGGTAGGAAAGACAAAATGGTGACGCTACAGTAAAACGATTTGATCATTCAGCTTGAATTTTACCTTGACAGATGGGATCCAGTATCCACTGGCTCTACTCGACAGAATGAATGAATGAACGGTCAAAGGCAAACTTTGACTTTGACAAGTTAACTGGGTTTATTATGGAGGAAAAATTATTCAGAGTGCTGTATTTTTGGGGACCGAGGATTTCACGGTCGGAAGAACAATTCGCTTTGAGAAAAGCATCTTTTAAAGGAATTTGGGATTGTAATCTTGAATTGTGACCTTTTTAATCAAACGGTTTTAATTTCTTTCCTACATGAGGTCTCATGTAAATATGAATTTCACTGCTGAATGTGATCAGAAAAGCTTTATTTTTATAAATGTAAATCAGCATCGTTTGTTGAGCCACTGAAATCATTAAAGATGATTTACAAACTTTTTCAATCTCAGTGGATTTCTGATCCGTTCAAAGCCGAGTACTTCTGTACCTTCATCCCAAAATAGTAAAGTCATCCCACGACTGAGAAAACAAAATATTTTACACATTCTTGATTTTTTTTTCTAGGTACTTCTGTATGTTCAGCTCAGTCCAGTTGAAAGAGACGTCCAGGTGGTTTCAGAGGGAATGTTTTAATGGTAGATCATTTCCACATGACAATGACACAATTAAAAATGTTCTCATGTCAACCTCTCCACAGTTTTCCCTTAAAAAGTGAGCTGGATTTCCACACATTTCAGTCCTCCTACCATTCCGTGTAACACTTTCCATGTACGAAAATACAGCATTTTAAAACATATTTGGCAACACAGAAGCAAACCCACTGAGATTTCCTCCACAAAGAAACTGAATAAACATTTAATGCTGACACATGGACTCCTAGCCCTCCAACCCCTCAACTTTTGTTTTTTTTTAATTAATTTTTTTTATTTACTAAAATAACCCAGAGTGTTAACAGTCTAGACAGCTAAAGGGCATAATTAATGATGAAAACATTACAATCTCATCATCGGGACAGAGTGTTTTCCTAGCTAACAAACATGTCCTAGCTAGACAAATAAAGATAATTAGTGGAGTTGAGGATAGAAAAAAAAAAAAAAGGAACGGTCATTGATTCGACGGGGCATTTTGTCTGGCGAGCTTCTGAATTTTCACTCCTACTGGACATCAGATCTTTGGGAATCGCCAATTTTTTTTTGTCAGGTTACACCTTTAAGGGGGGGCAAGCAAAAGTGCCCGTTGCAGTTCTGCCATTCTTTAGTTTTTCAAGGCTGCCGCTCGTCTTTGGCTCGAGGCCGGGTGATCAAACAGAAAGGCACTTTTGTTGGCGTTGGTGATGCGACTAAGATGGCAGTTCCACCTCAGGGCTTAAAAATAAATGTTCATGAGGATGCATTAATCAATCGCTTCTGAACTTCTGGTTTGGATATTTCACTAAAACATCCCAGGAATTTCTCACTTTCAGTGGAAGAGGCCAAACATGACCGAATGGACCCGAATGATGAGCGCTCGCCGCTTTCGTCACAGGATTTTGAGAAAGAAACATTTATTTGTGCAACTAAATCCAAAGAAACTGTGTGGAGGCTGGAAATCTCCTTCTGAGATTAAAACAAAAAAAAACAACCTGATGTAAGGCTGACCTGGTTTAACTAAAGATACAACAGGACTGGTTCAGAAACAGGAAGTTCCTTAAAGGACCCGGTCCTTTTAGTTTTTGTTTTCATGCTTTAAAAGGTGTTGACATCAAGGAGAGTCGGCTAAATGACAGAGAACAATCTAAGTGCTTAATGTTTGAGTGCAGTTCTCCAAATTCCAACATTTTGGTTCAATTTAAAAGACAACTGTTTAATTTTGATCTCAGACTCTAGTGTGATTTCACACAATTTCTCTGTTTTTTTGCCGTTTCAAAGCTGTTTTCACTTCCTGACAGCCACTGATTCACTTTTTTTTTCCTCATGAAAAAGGATGAAATAGTCATTAACGGTGTAAGACATGCAAGTCTGTTGCTTTCAGATCCCTTTTTTTTTTAATTACAAAATCTGAGATGCATCAGATGTTCACTTTTAGCTTTAAGGCTCAACATCATTTAATTAAACCCAGTGGACAGACACGGACGTGGCGGCTGGTACGTCAGACCCCACCGCCGTTCAGGGTTTAGTTAAAACCGTCCCACAGAGAGGAGAGTGGTTCGTTTAGGGAAGAGTGAAGAGAGCTACAGACAAAAGGAATTCCTCATCGAATGAAACGGAGCACCTGAGGTCGGCTAAAAGCTGAATGGAAGCTGTTAACTCGTTTCTCACATTGTTAGAATTTACGGCCGGCGTGGAAGACTGTCCGATGGCCTCCGTCGGATGTAAAGCCAGAGGAGAGTTTGCCACGCATCTCACAGGTTCTCTGATGGGTGAACAGTGGACTGAGGGGACGACGGTCCTGCGATCGATTCCCGACTGATCTGTGTCCAACCCCGCCCCACCACGCGACCGAAAACCAATCAGCGACCAGCAAATAAATAAAAGAACCCACAGACTCCACATATGGCTTAACACAGATTTTAGTTGTTTTTTTTTTTTTGTTTTCTTTGTTTTGTTTTTTTTACAGAAGCTTACATCTTTGTGACGCTTCTGCTTGCCCCGCGAAGAGCGACACGTTTCCACGTCTTTGTTCACATTCCTGCAAAATGAACCGTAACTCAGCTTGGTAGGATCACCGTCACCGTTCAGTTGACATCACATGTATACGAAAAGTCAGGTGAAAATGAACGAGATAAGAAACGCCTCCGCAGACAATCACAGTGTAGCAGCCTTTTGCTACCTCATGAGACTATTTAAAAAAAAAAAAAAAAAAAAAAAAAGGGAGAAAGAAGGGAGAAACACTTTACTGGTATATTACAAAGAGAGAAAAAAATTGGATCATAAAAATAAAGCCTTGGACCTGTGACAAAAAAAAAAAAAAAAAGGAGGAAATTGGTGTTAACATGACGAAACTCTCCCCCACATCCAAATGTTAAAAAAAACAAAAATTCACCTTAACACTCCTTTAGGCACATAAGTCTTTATGGATCCCACGTGTGTGGTGGTCAGGAATGCTTTTTCACACAACTAGGAAAATGAAGGTGAGTGCCTCGATGTGGTGAAAAGAACCTGCAGTTCAGTTTGTGGCCTCAGATGAAACCTGCATGCCTGACCTCTGTGACCCCACAGGAGACGCCCGCAGCGCAGCGCAGCGCAGCGCATCCTCCTCATCATCGACTCACTCCACCGTGACCTTCATCAGATTTGTTTTTGTTCCAGATTTACAGTTTTTTTTCTTCCCATTTCATGTCGTCTGTATCGATTTCTTCTTTTTTTTTGGACTATTTAAAATTTTTTCCTTTTGTGTCGAAACTAAATCACGATCTAGCCTGGAATATTGCTCAGCAGCTATTTACAGAATTGCAAAACAAACGATCTCGACTGGTCTACACATCACCGTCGTCATCATCCTCGTCATCGTCGTCTCACACCGTCCCGTGTTGAAGTTTTAGTGGTCCTCTTCAAAACAGAAAAAGTTAAACCTCCTACAAAGTGTAAACATGAAGGAAAAAACATCTACCGTGTGTGAATGTTAATCGTTCCGCCGCCCTCCTCCCGCCCCGCCCCGCCCCGCCCCCCTACCGGCTGTACCGCGCCCTGCTGAGTGTTTCTAATTGTGGGACCCGTCGTTCGGCGCCGAGTGTTTAGTGCAGAGTCGCTGTGCAGTAACAGGAGCTCGATAACCTTTTTCAAGTAAACCGCTTCAGAATGTCCCGTCTCCTCCTCCTCTTTGTTCAAAATGAGAGCCGTCCTCTATCCTCCGCCGCCGCCGCCGTGTTTGTGTGGCCTTCTGCTTCTGCTCACTTAGGCAGTTCTCCCCTCCCCAAAACTTCTCAATCACACACTCATTCATACCCACACACACACACACAAACACACACAGCCAGCTCCTTTCCTTAAGTGAGTACATTAAACAAGGAGAAAGAAATTCAAAGAAAAACTAAACCTCTTCCACTTACAAATCCTTCCATGTTTGTAATCAACATTGAGATGTCAGACCCAACATTTAAGTTAAATTTCTTCATTTTTTTGTTGTTTTTTTTTTTCTCGAACACACAGCAGAATAAACATTGTTTGGAAGCAAGGTCTCCTGGTGGCAAGTCAAATGTTCAAGAGGTCACATTTCTCTCTTTATCTCTCTCTCTCTCTCTCTCTCTCTCTCTTCTTTTCTTTTTCTTCGTTTGTGGTGTTTTTCCTCGCCGTTCTCAGCAGCTTTAGTCCTGCTTGGCCTGCAGCTGCTGCTTCCAGGCCTCGTTCAAGTAAACCAGTCGCTTGTAGTTGAGGATAAAGAGAATGAAGTTCAGCGCGTATGTGGTGACGCAGATGATGCAGAAGTCCTTTAGGACAAAGTAGAGGATGTAGCCCAGGTAGAGGGAGCCCACCACCGACAAGATGGACGTCGTCATGAGAATTAGGGCGGCCATTGCACTGACAGTCATCCCTACGGCGAGAAACACAAACTGAGGCTCAGGACAAACAGACAGGAAGGAGAAGAAGAGGAGACAGGGTTGCGAAACACGAGCAACCTGATGACTCGGCTCTTTTCAAAACTCAGTTCACTTTGTATTTATCCGATCGGCGTCCTCAGATTAACATATTCTGTGTTCACGTGAGCTGAACTCACGGTTTTGATACATTTTAACAGGTGGGAAATCTTTTTTACAGACACGGTAACTTTCCAGTGACTGTTTGTGTGGCGAAGATAACCAAGTTAATCATTTAAGGATGAATACGAGTAAAACTAGAGAATACAAACATTTAGCTACTTGTCGATACAGATTATCAATAGGAGAATTTATTGAATTAAATTCAGCCTAATTCATACTCCACCTGCAAATGATAAGCGAAGGTTATGTGCTGCCGTGAACCACCTCCATGTTGATGCTACACACAACTCCAACCGCCTTTATCACTTTGTACACTGTGATTAAGTGTCTGAACCATCAGTCATCATAGAACGACTTTACAACTGCAGGATATCGTTTGACCAGAAGCCACATGACATGTGGTGAAGCGTGATCTAATCCATGTTATCATTTCTGCTGTGGCAGGATTATACTTCTGTAAACCGTGTTCCCTTTTTTAATGAATCCAAGAGACATGTAAAGTACACTAAACGCTCGCGTCGGAGACGAGATCAGAACCCTCCTTACATTTTCCTCGATATCAAAACACATCAGCCGTGTTTTCACAGGTCCTGTAAGAGGTGCGGGGGTCCCGCTGAAAGCTCTGGGAAACGGCTCGGCTGGAGCATTAATTTCAGATTCAGTCGTTGGAAGCTCCACACTGCCATTGATCACAGATTAAAGCCCCACTTATGCACATTTTGGAGGAGTGCCCATTTTGGGACGCAGGCCAGCCTGAGCCCAAGACAATAATCAAAGTTTTTACCCTGACTGGATATCTAGAAACTCGCTGAAGCGGTTCGGATCAAGGGGGATGTGTCTGTGGCTGAGAGGAGCTCTTGTTCTGCTGCGAGGCCAGGTGGCCGGGCCACACTACGGGCCAGTCGGCCGCAAACAAACACGTCAAACCAGCGCGACTGGGTCAGCAACACCGGCAAACGCACCGAAGGGAGGAGGACGTCACTGCGAGTGGAACCCGGCTTCAAGTTAAAACAAGTTCAGGATCAGCCTGAACTGTCAGTGTTAGACTGTGACAAGCACTGCATTACGAGGAAGAATGAGGCCTCTCTCTGCAGGACTGCACGCCTTCTAACTCCTCCTGCTGCCGGATCGACATCTGCTCTCTGCAGCCAGCAAACACACAACATCGATCAGATGAGCTTTTACCTGTGGCATTGATTATACGACGCATGGTGGTGTCATGTGAGGAGGGTTTATACAGATACAGCACAGGCAAAAGGCTGAGACGAGAGTTTCTGCTTGCCCGCTGTCCCCTAAAATGATCATAAACTTACCTAAAAGGAGCTGAAAGGCATAAAAGACGATCCCGTAGACACTGTTGGGTTGGTTCAGTGCACTGTCGTTCCCAAAAATGGAGCCCAAGAGTCCGAATCCTTTACCCCACCTGAAGAAAGAGTCACAACTTCAGTCGAAGACAAAACGCCAGAGCACAGCTGGATGTCATAAAAAGATGCTCACTTTCAAAACAAGTCCACCAAGACTGGCTAAAATGACAGCAAAAATAAAAAACACGTAAATCATATTTTCCCCATTTTAGTGCAAAAATGCAAAAGTGGATGAACATTCAAAATAATGTCTTTTTGCAAAACCTGAAAAATACAATTTTAACCATTTCAAACTGTCATTTCAGTCTCCTGCTGCAAAATACAGATAAATATCAAGTCATCTTTGCACTCTGTATTCAATATTTCAATTCAGTTGTGACCAAAAATAGCAGGAAAATGTAAAATCTTCTCTACGAAAGTTTCTCTTCTTCTTCATGTTGGAAAAAGCCTGACGCTGATCAAAACTCAGCATGTCTTCAGCCGTCAGCCTGCATGCATTCTGCAAATTGACCCTCATGTTATTCTAACTCACTGTGATCAGAAGAATTAACATTTATGACAACTGAAATCCAGCAGTTATTTCAACAGTCTTTCACATGTTATGTCGATGAATTTGAAGTGAACAAGTTAAAAAGCTAGCAGTCTGTCCTCACACACAAGATCTTCTTCACTTCCAAACTCTAAAAGAGCTGGACTGCAGTAAGTATGTCACATATATCATTGTTAACTGTTTCTTTATGAATGGATTTTCACCAGAAAGTTCTAAATCAGTAAAGGCTATGTGTCAGAGTTTCGTCGTCGACATCTTCCTCTTGTTAAAAAGCCAAAGATACCACATTTATGTTCATTTATAACCATGGATAAGCTGGACTGAGAGGAAACAGCTTGAAAAGGAGAACTGGTGCCAAATATAAATGATGATGCAGGTCAATACAGTTCACACGCACACACACACACGAGTGATTTCTGTGGTAAGTTTTGTAGCATCAGAAGGAAAATCCCCACTGACGTCCATGACAGTGATGAGGGGCCTGCTTACGTGACGTTTTCAAGTGAATTGTATTCGGGGGTTAGTTTAAACGACAACGAAGCTCGGAGCAACTTTTTAAGAACAGCTCCCAAGGTGGAACTGCTAACACGTCCCGACTCAGTGTAGACACAGGATACGCTTCTACTGTGCGTGGGCACCACGGCCGTAGTAAATAGTTCCTCTGCACATGCGCAGGTAGAGATGGACAGTAACCATGTTTTCCTTCAAAGTGTCATTAGTCCTAGCCCATGTTCTCCTGGACTTGGAACTTTTAGAGTTGAGAATCGCCCGTAATCACAACTTCATCCTCTGTCCATACAAACATCCCTGTAATCCCCATTGTTCATTTTTAGAGTGTATTAAAAGTAACTTGTGGCCTGGCATGGTAACGGAAATGCAAAAATGAAATGTGAATGTCCTGTGAACGGGGGCTTTACTCAGCAAGAATTAAAACAAAGTTTGAAGCAATTCCTCATTCTGTTATTAAGCTCCAGTTGGTGTCAGCTGTGAGTATCTGAGGTTCAGCAGCACTTTCAATACATTCAGAGATCTAAACTTGTAGATCTGCTCAGCTTCAACTTTGTAGTAATCACACAAACTGTACTGTTGATCTAAAACTTATATAAGCTGAACTGAGGCCTGCACAGTTAAGTTCTACTTTGCACTCTGCAAGAATATTCCCAGGTGGGTCCATGCAAAGACTTTTTTTTTCACCCAAAAGGTTTGCACATTTTATTATTTCTAGTTGCACTCATTTGGAAACTGGTGTCTCTAAATTGATCGCACAGGTAACAAATATCTCTGTTTGCCCTTTGATGGACTGCTGACCCGTCCAGGGTGTACCCTGCCTTGACCTATAGTCAGCTTGGACTGGCTCCAACACTCCTATAACCAAGCTGTATAAAGAGGTTTACGAGATTTATGGACAGCTATAAGTGAACTTGACACACACTGCCGGCCTAGGTTTGACACAACGCTGCTCACATTTCACACACTCAGCTGTGTGTGTGTGTGTGTGTGTGTGTGTGTGTGTGTAGCATGGTGAGTTACATCCTATCTGCTTCTGTCAATGACTTCATAAACACGTGTTCAATTAATCAATGAGCACAATCCAGAGTTCAACACACACGCACACACGCGCGCACACACACACCTCTATACAAACCAATTGAAAATCACATTAATTCACTACCATACAATTTAAGAACTGGACTTATCAAGCTTGTTCTAAAAGTGTTGAAGTGGAGTCTTTTGGCCTCATTTTGTGGATTTTAAACATGCCTGGTTTGATCAGACTTTAGCCGAAATGGCCACTCTGTTACGTCTAAACGTAGTTGTTCAATGTCCATTGTAAATCTGTACGGCACAGACAAGCCACTTTAATCAGATCTTCGATTTATGTTGTTGCAACCCTGAAACAACAGAGTAACTGTTCAAAATCAGGCGCACAAAAGGGGCGATTCGCATTTTAAACTGTGCTGCAGTTTTAAAGTGATGGTACATAACATTCAGCTCCCAGCATGCAACATGTTAGCTAACCTTCCAACAGGAGGCCTTCTTACGTTTGATTCATTTCATGCTGTGCACGCAGCATGCGGTCATGCTCTGCAAATTCAAAATAACAGAAGAAAAATGTGACCAACTGCAACTGATTCACAAAAACTGTGCAAATACCTGATTTCAGAATTTTGACTGATTAACAGACCAAATGACTTCAAACCTTCTGGTCACAGAGCAAATTCAGACACACGAAACAAGGAAAAGTTGCAACAAAAAACAAAGAGTGAACAGCTCTGCTTCTGCTGAGGCACATGTGATTAAAACCGAGAATAACAAACAAGGTGGAATTGTGTCAGAGAAAGAACCAATCTCACAGCACAAACACATCAACATCATGCACTCAAGCATCTATTCTTATCTCAGTTCACAGTAACATTATCGCATCTTTGCATGACATTGTGCAGATTGAGGTAAACTGAAACATTAAAAGTCAACTATTCAAAAAAAAATACAAAGGCTGCACTGAAACACCGGTGGTTCATGGAATGATGCGATGTTTATAGCACCAAAAAAAAAAAAAAAGACAAAACCACAAAAAGTTAGTCAACAAGCCAGTACTTTGTCCTGAGAAATCTTATCTACGGATGATTTTAGCTCTGTGAGCCACAACAGTCCAGACTGATGACACAAGACACTCAGTCACCGCAGAAATATGCCAGTAGTCTTTGGCAGGTTACATTCCAGCATTATTACATTTTATTGTCGTCCTGCATACTGTCATTCAGTAGGTGGGGTCCTCTTGGATCATCTATGGTTACTTGCCCACAGTAAAGCTGGTGTGACAACTTCATACAGTGTTTCACACAAGACCTGTGACCTTAACAAAGTCATGGGATCCTATTTTAAACAAGAAGTTACTGTATCTGTCAGGGAGGCCGTGGGAGCTGTTATCAATTATCCAAGATGTACTTTTACAGAAGCCTGATTTTCAGGTTACTGATCAGATTAATAGAAATGTATGATGATGAGCAGGGGAGCCCACAGTGACCTCTGGGTCGCAGTGTGCCTGTAGGTCAGCGTTAAGCTCTCATTCCTGCTCATAGCTGGGGACATTAGCACCTCGGCTAATGACAGCTGTATGACAGCTAGCCAGCAGTTTACACACTTAAATCAGGTGTCTCTCTATGAACCAAGCTCACCAACACACAGTCGCCCTGTGGCCTGCGGAGTTTTCATTCATCAACATCCCCCACCACAGACTCACACTGCAACGTGAGTCCCAACTTCAGAGCTAAAGTTGTTGTTACAGATGTGTTAGCATCACACACAGACACGTACACAGTGAGCGCTGGCTCCAAGCACACAAAATCAGAAACGGGCAGTTGGCTCATAAATTGTAAATAGACATCGCTGACCACTCTGCTTGGACAACAACATGGAGAAGAAGTGAATTAGCTGCTGTTGAAAGCAGCGGGGCTCGCTAGCTAACAGTTAGCAACATTAGCTTCGCGGGGCTACACGGCTAAAAAGAGGTGCTGAATCAAAGCTAACGCTCTGTTAAAGTAACACACCGGCCGCAGCACACCGCAGCCCAAAGGCTCGTGTTTAGGCTGCTAGAGCGGCGCACAGAGGCTCGATGCTGGCCGTGTGTGCAGCGGCGGAGGGCGGGCAGCCCGTCCCAGACTGCCACAATAGCAGCGGCTCCATTGAGCGCCACCGCCGGCGCTCTTCTGAATTCAAATTACCTGGAGCTGAAGACTTTGGAGCAGCTGATGGAGCTGCTGACGTCGCACATGGCCTTAAAACTCGGATCCCGAGCTTTCTCCCGCTCGACGTGAAACGCATAGAGGGACAGCAGGATGCCCAGCAGGCAGACGAGGAGCCGGGCTATTCTCTCCCACCGAGGGGTGGACACTCTCAGGACGGGCGCCGCCATCACTCTCTGGCCTAGCTGGAGACACGCATACAGACGCAGCGAGTCCGCCTGTGAGCCGCGGCGGCGACGTGGAGGAGCGTCACGAGCGTCATGAGCGTCGCGACGTGAGCGGCAGAGAGGGGCGGGACCTCCGCACGAGTAGAGTCCAGTCCGGACCTCCTGGACAGACAGCTGTCCGGAAAAGGGATCGGACCAGTATAATGACCCCAAAAACCCATTAATAATCCACAAATAACAACTCCAAATGTGTTCCTTCTTATTATTAAATTAAAACAAACATGAGACATGAAAATTCTACAAGACTATAAAATTATATTAAAGAAGTCAAACGTCAATATTATGCATCTCAGAAAAGCTCCTGCTGCAAGATATAAAAATGTCAAAGTAGCGTGTATGTCACGCTTTAAAAAATGCAACTATGATTAAATTTTCTCCTTTTAAAGGTTTTCAGTTTTTTTCATACTCTTTGTTGTGTTCTTTTTTTTTTTTTTTTTTTTTTTTTAACAATGAGTTAATTTGATCCCGTCCTGGTTTATACACAGATGTCGTTATGCACAGATTTCGGTAAGATTAAATAACTTCTGGGACATGTTTCCTTATATTTATTGTTTTTCATGCAGTAATAGGTTTCATAAAAAATACTAAGAGCTTTGTTTTTGTGTGTGTGTGTGTGTGTGTGTGTGTGTGTGTGTGTGTGTGTGTGTGTGTGTGTGTGTGTGTGTGTGTGTCGTTTGTTGAGATTAATTAACCTCAGGAAAACTGAGACATTGTCTTAATTTATAAAAGCAACGACAAACAAATATTGCTATAATTAAGAATTTAAAATAGTACATGGTTTCACGATCATAACTCCATCAAGTTCAGAATAATACATCTTGTTTACACAATTCTAAGATAATCATCATTTTAATTTCCCAAAATCACATTACATTTTTCCTTCATTAAATGCATTGTGTTTCCACAGTTTTACATATCAGACATGTTATTGCATTTTGGGATAAGTCTGATTTTTTTACATAATAAACCAGCGACAATAAAAATACAACTTATTAAGTTTTTAAACAACTTTAAATCAGTGGTGAAAGGACTGCATATTTCATAAAAGTATTGTGTATTTAAACACTTTTAAAGCATTAATATTCAAAAGATTTACTCCGAAATTTATCTCCCATTATCAGTCATTTCTTCAGTGTATAAACAGTATGTAGCTTGAATTAATCTGATTTAATTTGATTGTAGTTTTCTGCAGCATTGGTAGAGTGTCTGTGCCTCTGCCCTCTAGTGACCAATATGTGTCATTACAACAATAAAGTAAAGTCAGAAAACATCCGATTTCCTTTAAAAATATTGGAAATAAAACGCGTATAAGACTGAATTTGGAAAGCATTGCCTCCGTGCAGTCATATATAAATGAGGTGTTTCCCTTCCTGACTGCAGTGCTTTTGCTTTGTGCCGAGTTTTTCCACTCAGACAGATGTTAAACGTTACATTTAAATCCAGTATAATTTAAGAGAACTCAGTCTTTCTACAATGACTCAAAGACACGCCCAATCAACGATGATGAAATACACAAATGATTATTAAATCTCGGATGTCGTGAGCGGATGTTTTGTGTATTATAGTGAATTTCTTGTTGTTACAAATTTTGGCCACTGGAGGGCGGCAAAACGCAGGATCCGTCATAACCATTAATATGTTTTTTACATTACTCACAATATTTTATCACAGCAATATGAAACTGTAACAACACCAAAGACAATTGATGAGGACATTATTTTTTTAATGCATAAACTAAAAACAAAAAGTTAAAAAAAAAAAGGTGTTACAAGCTTGTAAACAACATGCTCCGAAACTGCATGTGTGCCTCTTTATAAAGAGAAGCTGGGACTCAGAGGAATTTATTGGAAAATAATTACAGTTTGTTTGACTTTCTGGACTAAAGTTCACAGTGAATGTTAAAGGGAACAACTTGAACCCTCACAGCAGAGTTGGTATTTCTGCTCTTCGGCTGTATGGGAAAAAGCACATGTGGCATGAAGGTGTGTCAACAAGCTCAGATGTGAGTTTTGGCAGGGCTGCTATTATCTGAGGTATGTACACAGCCTCCAGTTGACCTGATTATTACTCCTGACCCCTTTCTATGACGCTTGTACTTTCTTATTCCACTGTGCGAATTTGAATGTGTGCCTGCAGTTGAGTTGACTGAACACCAAGAGTAACAGAAAAATGCACACACTGTGCCTGTTGCACATTTGTATTTCAATACATTGAGACTATAAATGCATTATTGTCTTTTAAATTCTGTTCTTGCTTTGAACATTCTATACATGATCAGCATTTTTGATTCTTAAATGACTGGCTTTTTAAGAGAAGGTAATCCTTTATCTCTTTTAGTGGATACCCTTATTGAAAAATGGAGATGGAGCAATACTGTGAGCCATGCTCGAAATACTAATTGTCACTGTGTATGTGATAATTGAAATAAAACCTAAAATTCATCTCAGGATTTAAATTTCCCTTGATCAGAGTGTAAGGATGAAAGAACTTTAGCAACACAAAAAGAGCTCACATCAGTTTATTCAACATAATTTTATTCAGTTAAAATACAGTATAATATCCTCTGTACCCATAGACACATATTCACATAAAGCACATCTACCAAGCACACACACACACACACACACACCACTGACCTATTTAGCTCAACACAAACTATTTCTTGCACAGCAGTAACAGGAGAGGAGCAGGTCTTGTTTCAGGGGAGTGGAGGACAGTCTGGTGACTGATCACTGGGCACGTTCCCACTGCCATATCACTCCAATCGCTGCTTCAGGAAAAAGGCAGGGACACTTTGGCCATGGTCAACATCTGAAATCCAACTTGGGTCCGTCTCTGGGTAGAAAACAGAGGACAAAACATTTTTTCCGAGTGTTTCAGAGTTAGCACCAAAGTGCCACTTATCTTAGAGGTGGAGATTAACTTCTCAAACAGTAATTACACTGCCCTTATTTTCTAAAGCTGCAATTATGTTTTTATCTTCTCGATTGCAAACCGTTTCTCTCTTGTTCTATTTTTTCTCGAAAATTTTCCATAAAAGCCAATCATATGATTTTTGAGGATTTCTTTTTCAATTTGGCCAAAAATCAATGATGCAGAACATCAAGCCTGGTTGTTCCAAACTGACAATAACACAAACATTTTGAATGCTCAGCGTCTGCACTGGATCTGCAGGGTGGAGCAAAGCACACATGAATGTACAAGCAGGGATCAGACTGTTCTGGAGTGCTGCTCACCTCATCTGAGTGTGAACTGATGCAATAATATCTCGCTTGTTGTGCAAGCATGCAAAAGGAAAGATTGTTGTTGTGGGTCTAATGCTGTGTGCGACTCCTGCAAATTCTGCCTGTTACCTGTAAACATCGAGGGAGAATCATCAAGACGAAGAGCTCTTGGTCCTCCTGCGTTTCATCTCGCTGTTGTGGTATTTTTCTGCAATCTTCCTCTCGTGGCCTGCGGGGCAATGGCGGTTGGTGTTGAGCTCGATCTCCCTCTTGGTCCTCCCTTTGCCTCCTGCGTGGCACGGGTACTCCAGCAGGTTGTAGTAGTCGTACTGGTCGTAGTGGGCCTCCTCGAAGGAGACGAATCTATCCATGTCTGTGGCCATCGGGAGACACGAACGGCGGCTGCGGAAGCTCTTTGCAGGATGATCGGGGCGCAAGTAAACAGATGATGTCAGTCTGTGTTTATATACACGCAGTCACGTGATCAATGCAACCTTATACGGAGTCACGTGACCACTGCAACCAACGCGGAGGGAACACGGAAGTTCTCAGTTCTTAAACTAACGCGCTTTTGGATAAAAAAAAAAATTGCCTAAATAACAAGGACCATGCAGATATGCAACGTGTGCAGCGACCAGACGCCAAAATACAGATGTCCAGCCTGCAAGATCAGATAGTAAGTCAACGTGTAGTGTAGCCACATGTTTCAGACATGCTAACAGGCTAGCTCGGTTAACTTTTTTATTAGGGTAAACTGTTTGTGAATGAAGAAGAAACGTGAGGTTTTTTTTTAGTATTTTCTCATGATATCCCAGGAATTGGATGTAAATACTGCCAAACAGAGCAGCTTTATCTACGATTGGAGTCTGAGCGTGTTAGCGTTTTTTTTTCTTTATCTTAAAACTAATTTAAAAAAATCGAATAAGAAGGTGTAGAATTTAAATATATCGTTAAGATAAAACACATAACAGAAATGAAATTACAGTAAATTGTTAGGAAAATCTTCACATGAAAACTGTAATGGGCTTCACCACATGGGACGGAAAGTCGTGTGGGTCAAACTTCGCGATTCGGCGTCTCACTCATTTGGCTATATTGTAGTTTATGTTTTTAAAGTGTGTTTGTTCACCAGAAAATGTTTAGTTACATCAGCATATTATAAAAAAGTGCACATACTCGGTCATTCTAATTTCTTCAAAAACACAATTGAGCATAACAGAAAATCAACCAAAGAACACAAAAACTCTCCCTAGACAAACCCAAACAGCAGTCATTAATAGTGGTGTGACATTCAATGAACAATAACATGTTTTAATAGCTATGTGCTTCAATTCTGTACAGAAGTAAACATCTATACATTTCTGTTCTTATTCACTGTGTCTCTTACAGCTGTTCACTGGGCTGTTACAAGAAACACAAAGGTAAACTTGTGATCTCTGCATGCACTAACATTCAAAGTGGTCTGGCTGCACTCTCAGTAAATGTGATGATTCAGTGATCCATGGAGGTGTTTTTTTTGTCCACAGACACATGCTCTCCTGCCAAGAAGCCTGTATCTGTCAGTGTTGAAGCAAGGGATGCTCAGAACACAGGTTGGATTTACTAATTGTTATACTTTACCCAATTAATGATTAAAATGTCCTCAAAATCAAATGCAAACCACGAGTTTGTCCAACACAGATTATTTTCTTGCACTTTTCTGATCATAAGAGCATTTCTCCTTTGTAGAGCCGTGGTGTGTTGATGATCTTTTACATGAAGATGACATCCTTGACAAAGTGCCTGTGCAGAGGCTCCAGCTGTTAGGTAATCTGACAACTTTATTTCAGCATTAGCAAGACTCCATGTGTTTAATCCAAGTTTCTTGCTTTGTCTGCAGGCCAGTCAAAGCAGCTCAGAGATCTCCTCTGCAACCCTCACCTCAGACAGCTGCTCCGCTCCATCGACAGCGCGGACCGTAAAGACGACGCCATGAAGGCCGCCATGCAGGAGCCTCTGTTTGTTGAATTTTCCGATCGGTGTTTACAGATTGTAGAAAATGATGCTGAGGCATTAGCAGCCAGTGATGAAAGTGACGCGTAAGAATTAGCACATACATTTCTTTTACATTTTTATGTTGATATTGGGTCTTTTTGGTTGATTGTTGTACTTCTTTTTTTTTTTTTTTTTTTGCTTCGCATCCAATAATGTTTGAATAAAAGCTGAAACCTTTTCAATTCCTGAATAAAACTGAAAGTTCAATAAAATTACCAATCACACACTCAATTTATTATAAAATTTCAAATTTTAATTAGAGAAAAGTTAAATGCACGATTCAAGTGTACAGGAGGATTTCGTGGTACCACACAGAACACCTGATCGGAGGTTACAAATCCCAAATCAGACACTTCAAAAAAAGAGAATCTACACTACTGTCCCTGAAGGTAATGTAATGGCAGAATAAGTTAGGAAGACAAACAGAAGAATTCAGTTACATGCACTGTTTGGTACAAGTGTGAATATCAACAAACTTAAAAACTACTTTGATTCCAGTCAAACAAGGGCAAAGCTCATTCTCCCATAAAACACTGTAGTGTATAAAGACTTTGGTTTGCTATATATAAAATCCACACACAAAGTGGTTTTGTCACGTTTTGCATATGAAACCCCTTTTTCAAAGAGCAGCGTATTAAATACAGCGCAGTTTGTCTGTTCCCTGCTTCACATCGGTGACGTGCTTGTTTTTTTGGTGTTGTGTGAGCAGGTTTGTGCGTTTAATGTGCAATAAGTGCCTTTCATGTGCAATATTAGCGTAGTTACCATTTCCTCCAAGCATTTGCCAATGCTGGATCTCCTCATCTGCTGTGATGGGAATATTCGCGAGTCGCCTGTGTCACAGAGCAGCTAATCTGTGACTTAAAGGCACTAATTACAAGGCCATATACTCCAATCTGATGTTTCAAAGAGACAAAAACCGGCTGCCAGTTCTCCAAGGTGCAAATGCTCCAGACGAATACATGATCATAATTCACACCTCAATCATACTGTGCAGACCGAATGGCACACATTCTAAAAATGGGTGAAACGCAACTTGTTTATCTGAAATGTAGCAAATTGAAAGTGGGCCAACTAAGATTTAACATTTAAAATTCATAAAAGGACTCTGAAGATACCTGCAGGGCGATAACTGACTGCCTGCTAGAACATTTTCAAAGCCAGGATAAAAGGGTTTTGGAAATTATAGTTCAAGCTGTAAGTTTTTACTTTAAAAAAAAAGGTTCATGGGCACTCTACACACAATGTAGAGTAACTATATTAAATGCCAATTTGGTTCCCTTTTGCAGTGAAAACTTCTGGTTTTTTTTTTTTTAATCAACTGGCACAAAGTCTGATTACCTGTTAACCATGAAAAGGAAGCTTTGGAAAAAAGAGAACTCCTATAAAGTTTTCTCCAGCAGGATCTCGTTGAATCCCGTCACATCATTATTCAGGCCCGGCTGCCTGTGGGCGTACAGGAGCGGAGATCGCTGATAGTGCAGCTTTACAGATCCCTGGGTAGACAAGGAAGACAAGTTTCTCAAATAAGTGGTCAACTTCCCCCATAATGCAGAGTTACAGTTAAAAAGCCTAAATCCTAAATTACTAATCTGGAAAAATAAAGCTTCCACTTAGAAAACACAAGCAAAGCTGTTCTGTTTTTTACACTCGCACAACCTTGGTTACTGGTCAGATAGCTAAAGGGCCGCATGTGGAGATGGCCCGCTATGTAGGTCATATGAAAAGATCCAGTGATCAGTTTGAAATGTCAAAGTTTTTGCTAACAAAACATTGTCAAATTATCTCCATATGAGAAATGAGTGAGGAGAAAATTCTTCTGATCAGTAAGATCTGACACATGAAACGTATTCGAGACAGCAGTGAGCGCCTCCTCACCTTTGGCTGAGCCCGTATGGAGGCCAGCTCCTGCGTGCACTGGTTGGTTTTCACTTTGTACTCTCCTTTCCTGGATGGCAAGTTGAGCGACGCCATGACGGACATCATCTTCTGGAAGCCGGTGGCCGTCAGAGACACGCTGATGGAGGGGGCCGAGGCCAGAGCCAGGCCCATGGGCCAGCCCCTCACAGTGACCGGCTCCTGGATGGTGGACAGCTGCACCGAGCCCCGCTCTCTGACCAGGGAACTCATCACTGGAGCGTCCTCTTCCTTCAGGTGCTCCGCGTCATCCAGCTCTGCGTCGGCCAGAGACTGCATCAGATCCTGCCACAAGAGAGGGAAAACATTTACTTGTTATCCAGATGGTGGCAGGAAATAACTACAAGCTCTTAAAGGTCCGGTAAAATCTCACCCTCCACTTGCGCCACGTGTTTTGAATGACTCCAGCCGCTCTGTTCCACCTCTGGACCTGCTTCCGGACCAGCCAGGAGCGCACCGCTGCAGGCAGATCAAAATCCTCACATTCAGTCCAGTTTAATCAGAGCAGTTTGTCTCATTGTGGGAAGATTTGTGAAGCAAAGTGTCACGAACTGTTAATCACATGAGCCGTGTTTGTGCGACAGGCTTCATTTTGAAGGGATAAACATGTTGCCAACAGCGTGTCCAGACTCAACCAGCTGCTCGCTGTTGGCCAGACAGTCGGGTCACAGTGAGCCGGGCAGCGCCTGGCCAGGGCATTAAGATTTACCTGCTTGGATCAGAGTAGCAGACTGCCGACGGGCGTGGCGTCTGCGGCACAGGTATCGCCGCCAGCAGCACTGAATGGAGAAGGCGCACTGAGACAGGATCTTCTTCCTCTGATCCTCCAGCAAATCTAGCTGTAGCCCAAATTAGACAGTCGGTTATCTTCCAAACAAGAGTTACCAAGGACAAAAATAACAAACTGAACAATGTGAGACTGTATCTAAACGACTGACCATGGCCTGCGTGAGAAAAACTTTGGTCTTTCCACAGTGCAGCAGTGACTTGTGTTTTTCCCTGGAAAGGCCTTTTAGCACCGCACTGACAAGTTTCTCCACCTCTGTGTGAAGATCGCTGCCGTCAGCCTCCAGATCTGAGAGGCAAACAGAGAAACACTCAGGCAAGACAGGCAAACATGTGGCAGAGAATCAAACACAGGCTGTGGTACATGTCAGACAGACAGAAGCAGTGTGGTGGAAGAAGCGTGACGGGAGAGAGAACTCCATTAGAACCAACAGCGCTGTACATGCAGACAGCTAAACATGCAAATGCACACGAGGACAACACGGTTCTGAGTTAGAGCTAAATCTGTGGTAGCATCTGGTGTGGGTGAGCAGGTGTGTAGAATTATCACACAAAAGGGACAAGTCCACAAACAAATGCTGAAGGTGATCATGATCTTTGTTGCCATCATGTTTCATTTTGATGTTCAGCTGGAAAGATAATGCAGCCAAAGGTGTCTGAAAAGAACATCCCCACTCAATCGGACATGTGGCATAAACTTTCAATCCATAAAACTTATAGATAATACCAGAAATGCTCAAATAAACCAATTTTTTCCACTGATGCCACAAATATTCCTGAATGAAGTTTTGAAACTTCTCTAAATCTGCTGCAGAACAAAACTTCCCGGCCATTTAACTTCTGCTTGAGCTCGATGCTGTTCTCAGCACCAGACAGTAACTCATTCCTTTTTGAATAAAAACTAGATGACATTCTCTTGATGGTTCCAGAGAAAGTTTTATCAGATCTCATTCTTCACAAGACCATCATGCAGCTCTGACAACAGCAGACATTAAAAGCAGCTGAATAGTGGCGTTATGGTGAATTAAAGATAAGAAGCAGGCATGGAGAGCTCTCACAGTCAAACCGGCATGCATTTACCTGGAACGTTCACAAGAAGCTGCATATTTTGTTAAAATGTCCTGTTTTTTATACACCAAATTTCAAAGTCCCAAGGAGAAGAGAGAAGTGAGGATCAGTGACTACGAGAGACTGAAAGGAGGAGAGGAGGAATAAATCAGCGACCGACAGAGAGGACAGAAACTGCTCATTCCTTCTCCACATTAAACATGCTGAAATGAAAGTGAAATCTGAAGTTTGATAAATGGATTATGAGGGAATTTGTCTCACCGACACTGTGGCTCTGTGACTTTGAGTGTCTTGCAATCAGTCCGTAACGCTGGATGAAACTTTTGAAAGGAATTCTGTATAAAAGGAGAAGAAGTCAACCAAGACCTAAAAGAAACCTGGAAGAAAACTGAGACTGAGGGTTTTAGGTTCACCTTATTGGAAAGCCAGCAGCACTGATGTGAATAGTTTCCACAATCCCACAAGCCTCCAGCTGCATGATGACCTGACGGCAGCACAGAGAACAAACGTCACACACTCTTCCTCTGGAGCAACACAAAGCAGAGCGCGTGTGAGGGCTTGTACCTCTTCCTTCTTGAAGGTCATGGGTTTGCAGTCCGGGTTCGGCTTGATGCAGCGGGTATAGTGAGGCGTCGTGGCGTGGAGGATCTTCATCAGGCTCTCCAGCGAGTTCTACGATCAGACGGTAACATCACCACGCCGCCAGGAGGAAGAACGCCGATCCCAGTGATGATGGCTTCAGTCAGATCCTACCTTAAATTTGGAGACCACGGTGACTTTACCAAGCCCCTTGGTAGTCGGGTTCTGTGCTTCCTTATCAGCAAATATCTGGTGCAGCAGCAGGTTTTCAGACTCCTGAAACAGGCTGATGAGCTCTGGTGGCACCGGGTCCTAAAACACAGCCGTCGGTGGAAGATGAGTGTAGGAGTATGTGGAAAACGACTTAACTCTGCAGCTAAAAGCTCGTCTGACCTTGTTTTTCTCCACCATGCCCTCTATCTGGTAGCTGACTCTGCCAGCATAATGGGCCACGGTGAAATGTGGCACCGTGCTGAACCTGTCCCAGCTGATGTTGGCGTTGCCACAGAGCTCCTTCTCCAGACGCAGCTTCAACGTCCTCGCATCCGACGCTCGGTTCAGACGACTCTCCTTGAAGGAAGATTAAATTACCATGTATTAATTTAATCAATTCATGTGGATCTTAGCCAGGAACAGGGATCACAGCAGCCTCTTCTAAAGATTCCAACATCACTGATGTCAAGATATTTGCTTTCCACAAGTTTATATAAGCAATTAAAATGACAGAATGATGCACTTTTATTTTCTCAGTCATGACTTTATTGCTGTCTTGCAGATAAAATAAAATTTGTTCATCTATACTGTGCCTCCCAACAATAATAAACTGTAATCTATGATGGAGAAACACATTAAATACCTTTAAATGTACCGATTCTAAAACATCTATTCATGATGTGTTACTGTAGGAACTAGATTGAAATGTTCGTCTGGATTACCTCATTGAGAAGAGAAAACACACTGATGGGGCTTCCCTCCAGCAGATCCAGGCAGCTCTGATTGTCCTGATATTTGACAAAGGACCATTCCAGCCCCTCTGACACATATTCCTCCTGAAAGAAGCCAAGAGAAACATTAACATTTAAACATAAAATTCATTCTACAAATTTTCAATTTATTTATATTCTGGGTAAAAAAAAAAAAAAAATCACAATAAAGAAATTATCAGAACATCAACAGAAATGCAGATAGTCGTGGCAGAACAAGTATCAAATTGTAACATGTAACAAAACTCATCTCTAACTTACTACATTGTATTTTGGAAAATTTTTGTACAGACAAGGTTGATGTCTTTTCCTTTGTGGTCTCACTGTATATGCCGGCAACTAGCCTCCACTCTGGAGCCACGCTAAGATGTCGGCTGGCTACTCCTGTGTCACTGCAGTCCTGAGTGTGTGTGTGTGTGTGTGTGTGAAAAGAACTGTCAGGCACTACCTGCTGAGCTCGGAGATAATGGGCCACGAAGTGCTGCTGCAGTTTCTCATTAGCGTAGTTGATGCAGAGCTGCTCCAGGTTATTGATCCGAAAACACTCGAAGCCGTACACATCCAGAACTCCTGAGGACCACAGAGGAGACTTTGTGAGTTTGTTTACACTCGTGCTATTATGTTCTGCTTGAAGAAACAAGTAGTTTCACCTATGAAGTTACACCATGTAGAGCGGTCTGCACAGATGCTGTTGTTGATGAACGTGACCAGCCAGTCAAATATTCTGTGAAAAGTAACACAGTCATTAATGACGATTAACCAACAGATCTTCTTCTGTGTACTGTAAACAAAAAGGACAGTAGTTCACATGTGGGTGTTTGGTGGAGAAGGACATTTGAGGACAACAGTCAGTCGCAGAACAATAATAATAACCAGCAGCCACCATGACTGAAACACCCGTTTATGATCAAATAGTCACTCTTACAGGGCGTAAATGACTTTAGCCAGACAGTCCCTCCTCACACTGCACTCTGCTTGGGAACACGGTTTGAGCACGCTTTGCTTCCCAGCCTTAAGCGTCCTCACTCTCAGACATGTCAGAAGCTCCTCGGCAGAGACGTGCAGCAGCTCAGCGGACCTCTGCAGGAAGTCTGAAACACAGGACGCAGTGTGGGACTTCTTATCAACACGTTACAGGAGAGACACTCAGCAGAGGAGCTTTGAGGATGATTATAACTGATACAGTTGGTGTTGTATAACTCATGCGCGTTACCTTTGGATTTTTCATCCAGGTTGCAAGGCTGTGTCTCATCTGTTGAGGGAGAGAACCTGACGTTCCCCAAATGCAAAATTCCCGCCAATATCTGAAAACCATGACAGAATTTAAATTCTGTGTATACAGATTGAAACAATGTGCTGATAAGGTGAAGAAGTTCATCTTCATGCTGAGCCTTACCCGAAATATTTGTTGCTGCTTTTCTTTATCGATGCCCAGATGAACCATTGCATCCATAGTCTCAACAAAACTGTCCTCTATAAAACACAACATCAGATTGTCACTTGGGTTTTTTTAACAGTACCAAAGTGAACAAAATCATATAAAACTAAACACAAACCCTCAATGGATTTTTCACAGTTTGGCAGCCAAACAAAACGTTGATCACGTGGCATCATCCACTCTTTTCTTTGCTCATCTGTTCCCCCCTTCATCATCTGAAACACAAATCAGTTCAGCACAAACGATACATCTCACACGAAACACATGAGATTTCTGCGTTTGATGAAGCACCTGATAAAAGATGTGAAAGTTCCTCTCACTGGCCGGCTGGCAGGCCACCCGGGTCTTCTCCAGCAGGTAGGTCTGCACAGACGCCCCCACTAACAGCTGACACCTTCATGTCAAAATTATAGTTTGAACCAGTCAGCGGCTGATCGGCTTTACGCGACTTCTTTAATCTGAATTAATGACGAGCGAGAGCTGCAAATACCTGTCCAGCTGCAGCTGGATGTACTTTCCAAAGCGACTGCTGTTATTGTTTCGTAATGTACAAGCGTTGCCTACAAGGAGGACACAACGGTGATGAGATTATCCACAGCTTTAATTTTCAATGTAACTGACCAGCTTCTTACCAAAAGCCTCCATTATGGGGTTGGAGTCCAGCACTCTCCTCTCGATCCTCTCCACCGTGTCCTGACTCTTCAACACTGAGCTGGAGGCGGCCACTGTGGCGTAATAATTCATGAGGCACCGAGACGTCCACGTCTGTTTGAAAATAAGAAAAAAAAAACATTAGTTCTCCAGAATGTGCTTTATAAATCAGGACTTTGCAACTCGTAATCCATCTTTTTGTAACAGAGCTGATTCAAGGCTACCAGGCAATACTCATTCAGACATCCTGAATAAGTAAGAGCTTCAGGCTTCACTTAGAAGTTTGTCTCCTAATGACGATAAATATTCATAAATGTGAAAAGGATAGATAATACAGCGAGTTGTCCTTACCTTTCCTGCACCGCTCTCACCGCTGACCACCAGAGACTGGTTCACCGGCTCCAGCTGACCCCGGACGTTCCGGTAGGCTTCTTCTGCCATGATGAAGATGTGTGGTTTGAACTCCTGTTGACAAAAACATCTTGATGGTTTCATTTATGTTCTTACTGAAAATCCCCAGGTCATTAAATACAATACCACATTCCCATCTGTAGCCCTGTGTATGTCTTTACCCACAATGCCTTGTCATGATCAAACTGTAGAATACCTGCGGCTGTGGGGCACAGTGGTATTCCTTCATCACGTCCAGGGAGTAGAGGTCAGGAATGGGCTGGAAGGGGTTAAGAGCCACCAAGGTGCAACCAGCATGAGTGTAAAACACCTTCACACTGTACCTGGCCTGCAGGCATTTCAGCACTGGCAGGGGAACGAAAATAAAACATCATTAGACAGAAAATATCAGCCAGTCTGAATTATACTGAAGTTAACTGTGAGAAATAAATTCCATCTGATCGTGTAATCTGACACCGTGGATCAAACAAAAACTCCCACAAACCTCTGACCTTGAATTATCTCTGCTATCTGCATTGAAGTTGCTCAGGCAGAAAAAAATATCTGGCAACATAACAGCTACACAGAATAAGTCACAAGTCTGGACAGGGCGATATGTCTGTCCTTTAACAACACATCTAGATCAGCAACAGGACCGTTATTAAAATCTAACGTGACTCAGAAAGGGAATCACAGCTGTTCATAAAACAGAAATCAAACCTGCAACCTTCTGACTGAGACGACTGCTCTACCAACCATGCCGCAACCACACAAAAATATTAACCCCACGAAAGAGTTCCTAATGTGGGATTATTCAAGTATTTCTGTTGCATGTTATTCTAAATAGAAACGGTATTAAATTGTCCCTGATTCACCAGAGCACACATGTTTAAATGATATCAGCCACAACATAATGACGGCCTACGTGGTGTTTTAGTCCTCAGTGATACCTGTGGTCGGGGTGACTGGGTTGACTTTGGTCAGGTCATCATAAGTGTGAAGTTGGTCTTCATCAGTGAGGAAGGCCTGAATTTCTCCCTGTAAGGAATCATTCAAGGACGGGTGGGCAGAGCAGCCTGTGTCGATGGATCCTTTCATCTGTGAACGTGAGGCAAGCAAACACAGAAACATTATTATCTACAGGAATTTTTAACACAAATAAGATCTTGAGAATTTATTTTATTCATTTCTTGAGCGTATAAACCCCTTGAGATGAGATATCTTGTTTTAGAGGGGTTCGTCAAGTCTACGAGTGAAACTCAGCTCTAAATCTAAATAGTTGAAATCACAATAGAAGACTATTTCTTGGTACAAACCTCACATGGCCCGGACCTGCAGCCCACCTGACGGCTGTCAGCAGTCCCCAGTGCTTAAATGTGTGCAGACTGATTTAATCCAATAGCAGTTAGCCTACATCCCATCACTCCAAGGCCATTTTTAAACCTGTAAACAATCTTAATGTAATTAATCTAATACCTAAAGCTACATGGCTAATACCCTGAGAACAGTAAACAACATGACGTGTGGCTGAAGCGACCACAGAGGGGCTTCTGAATGGCAATCCTAAAGTATCAAGAAAAATAAAGCCTTTTAAAGATAGACAAGCAGTAAAATCAGCACTTTGAAAACTTTATGGCATCAGTGTGAGTAGTACACCTGTGATTGGAATAGCACATCCTTTCAAAGCACACATTTCAGGAAATGTAGAACCATAAAAGTGATAACCATGAGCAAACTAGTGATAAAAAGCACAGTATGAATATTATGAGCTACTGACATTCACTCTGCGGATCTGACTGAACTAATGACTCCAATGTCACCTCAAAATGTGACACAATTTGACAGAGTAACTGCATGTGTTTCATTGTTTGTGATTAGTTTGAGACCTTTTCTTCACCTTCAACCTTTTCTGGGTTTTATATAACTGTATTTATATAGTCACTAATTTTAATTCAACTTTCATAGCATCTTCATGATGATGTTTTCTTTCCTCCTAACTACTCCTATTTATATAATTTTGCTTATTTGTATCCCAATTTCAGTTTGACTTTCCATTGTCATTAATAATGCAGAATAATGCCCTATGTTCATAAACCTCCGTTTTATCTTTCCCTCCTCATAGTAACTGTATCTTAGAGAGATGTTTAGTTTTGTCTGGTTTTCAACATCTTATTTTCTGGCATATTGATATTTTTATCTTATTTAATTGCTGCTTGAAAGCTATTTTGATTAACATTTTTCTCTCAGTTTTAATATTCAACTCACATTTTACCTTTTAAAAGTAACTTTTCATACACCTTCGTCTTTAATTTTCTGGTTCTCTCCTTGAGGTGTCAGGTAAATCTTCCTGTGGAGAACTTCAAACTTTGGGAGGTGCTACATGAATAAGCATGGATTGATTGATTAATTAATTAATGGAGTTCACATATTTGTTCGGACTATTTTCTTGTGACGCAATAAACCTCAGTTTCAGGATCGAGTCGTTATTCGGTTTCAGGTACGTAGACATGACGTGACAATGACGATATGAAACAGTTTGAAAATAATAATGAAAAATATCTAAATAAGGTTTGAGTACAGATTGAGAAAGTTTTACTTCGACTTCATAAACACGCTTGATCATTCATAAACACTGGCGAGCTGAGTAGTTTGACAGTGTGGTTTGGACTCACCGCAGCCCCTCCATTTCTGTATCCTGCGCCGACGTTGTGGTCGTCCACAGAACTCATTGATTTTACCGTTATCCTCCTTTCTGTGTAAAAAAAAACAAAAGTCAGTCTGAAACCTTAGGAAAAGTCGTCTTTTTAGTTCCACTCTGACACGCAGCTATTTCACTCTCGGGACTGAAATGTCAGTGTTTCCATGACTGTCAGAAATTCCTCAAGGACGACTTCCCGTGGCGGCGGGCGCTCCGACTACTTCAGCCCCCAAATAGCTCACTCCGTCCCGCCCTGCTGAGGACGCTTCACGGTCCCTCCGCCTCTCGGCGGCATTTATACCGGTGTTTCAAATGCATTGGTTGTCTTGTTAACTGGTGACAACTTTCTTTCCGTTGCTGAGAGTAATAACAAATTTTAGTATAAGGACCACAAAACCCGTGACGCTTCGAAACTTCATTGTAAATGTAGCTAAATTGCATCCGTTAGGATAGCTCCAGCTTTTTGATGGTCTTTTAGAAACCGTTGTTACTTGTCGCAACAATGGCCGCTGAAGGAAGTTGGTGACCAGCTAACATGTAAACCAGTTAATCCGAAACACCAAAGACATGCGCTACCGGCAAATAAAGGACGGAAACTGTGTATTTTTATTATGCATATCCATATCTTACTAAATGAAACAATTCGTGTAAATTCCCTGTTTTAATATGTAAAACCCTTTCCAGCATCTATTCAGAAGATGTAGCAGACATATAAAAATTCTTAAAAGTGGGACTAACAGGACACATGCTTCAAAGTACGGTATTATCATTAGTAGTAAGTGTTGCAAAAGCGGTTGTGCAAATGCAAATTTTTGAAAATCGTGTTAATTCCCCCAAAAAAGCATCCAAATTGAGTTCATGCTATCAAATGTGATGGATTTTTAGCAAGTGCAAACAGTAACAAAATGTTTGAACTATTTAGAAGACTTAATTTGCTGTAGACGGTTATCAAAAATAAAAATCTTACAAACCATCACTAATATGCCATTATTTCTAATTTATCGATCTGATTTTGGAATAAATGTGTAAAAATTATTATTTTTTGATTGCGCTGTGGCCGAGCTTTCCTGAACGCCTCATGGCACACAACACGGAAGTGAGTGACTGCAAAAGGCATCATGGCCAGGTTAGGTTCGTCTGGAAACCCCTGTGAGGTGTAATGTTGTTAAACAGGTCTACATTCACATACCTTACAGAAAACCTCGATGTAGGAGCGGATCCGTCGACAGGCAACTATTGTAGTATCAGCTAAAGACGTTGAACAGCCAGACGGCTGAATTACCTCCGTTCACTTGCAAGTTTTGTTAAAGATCAGGGTAAGTTAAGAGAAACAAAGCGTCCCGAAAATGGTCTATTCATATTGTTCTGTTCATGTGCTCTGTGTGTGTGTGTGTGTGTGTGTGTGTGTGTGTGTGTGTGTGTGTGTACACTTCAGTTACCTTAGCATCTAGTCTGCACCCAGTCCAAAAGGGAATTACAGCACAGGCCAACACTGACAATTGGCATCTGTGAACACAATTACTGATGCTCTTAGTGGCTACAATACGTCACACACACACATGAATAAATAAATAACACCACATTTGTTGTTAGAGGTGACTGATTACAACAGTAACTCTCTGTTTAATGTAAAAATGTATCTGAATTTTGGTAAATTTAACTAAAACTGATATTCCAGTGTATTTGACCCTAATGCAGATTAACCCTTTGTTAAGTGCAGGGATTTTCCTTCCACAGCTATACATAATGAATTGTTATATTTTCAGGCCATGGCTCAGAGGGAAGTGAAGGAGGCGTTTGTCAGTAATCTCAATGGGACCAGTCTGGAGGAGGTTGCACTTGGATCTTTTCTGAGTCCCATCTGCCTCATCAACAGAGGACTTATCCTGATCCTCTACCATCGAGCCAAAGGAACTCTACCGCTGCCTGTTCCACTCATGTCTCACATGCTTCTGGACTTCTTCGTTCTCATTCTTCCCCTCGTCTTGTCATGCACTGTTTTGAGCAGTGTTCTTCACCTTGTCATCATGGGTCTGACTTTATTTTCCTCCTGCTTGTTATGCTACGTCTACCGTGCCAGCAGACACAGCTCTAAACAGCACCCACAGAGCACTGTCAGCACCTTTCTTCAGAGTCACGTTGAGGCAGACCAGGTTCCATTCGTCACCCTGTTTAGAGTTTTTGTGAACGTGAAGACGGCAATCAGTATCCTTGCCGTAGACTTCGCCGTTTTTCCAAGGCGATATGCAAAAACTGAAACCTACGGGACAGGGGTTATGGACTTTGGAGTTGGAGCATTTATCTTTGCGAATGCCCTCGTGTGTCCAGAGGCTAGGGGAAAAAACATCTCAGGATCCAAGATGAGCTATGTCCTGAAGCAGCTCCTCTCCGTCTGGCCCCTGATTGCTCTTGGTATAGGAAGGTTAGTTAGTGTCAAAATGAGTGGATACCATGAGCATGTGTCAGAGTATGGCGTCCATTGGAATTTTTTTTTCACACTTGCCATTGTCCGAGTTGTTGCCTCCATGCTTTTGGCTGTTTTACCCGCTAACCATTCGTGGATTTTTGCTCTCATCATCAGTGGATTGTATCAGTTCACTTTGGAGACGTCGGAGCTCAAAGCTTTCCTCATCCACAACAATGACCGAGAAAAGGGATTTCTGCACGCTAACAAGGAGGGGATATTCTCTGTAGTCGGTTTTGTTGCCATTTACCTGACAGGAGTTCGTATCGGACTTTATGTGATGCAGCCAAGGTCCCAGGTCAGAGATTGGCTCAAAAGCCTTTTCAGCCTGTTGATGGGAAGCCTGGTCCTGTACACTGCTCTTTGGATGTGCCAAACCCTCGTGGAACCTGTATCTCGACGCCTGGCTAATTCATCTTTCTGCCTGTGGAGCGTTGCACAGTCTTTGTTTTTCATGTCCTGCCTTGGTATAGCTGATATGGTTTTACTATTTTCTAAAAAAGCATCAGATTGTCACTTTGTGCCGTCATCTTGGAGTCTGTGTAAAAAACAGTCCGACTCTGGCAAAGTGTCCAACTTAAAGAGAGATGAAAGAGAAAGATTCTGCCTCATTCAAGCTGTCAGCCGGAATCAGCTGCTGTTTTTTTTGCTTGCAAACGTAATGACGGGACTGACCAACTCCATAGTAGACACACTCAGCTGCAGCAGTCCAGTTTCAGTGTGTGTTTTACTGTTGTACATGTTCACTAACTGTTTTGTAATTTATGTTTTGCATTTCAGTGGAACAACAATAAAATTCTGGTAGGCTTCATGGAACTAAACCTACTGCCTCCCAAAATAAAAATGAAAAAAAAAAAACAGTGGTTCAATCTTACATTTTACAAAGTGTGTTTTGCAACAATCAATATGCTTGATAAAACTTTGTATTTTCATGTATTACACTTTGCAGAGAAAGGCAACTATTTTGATTTTATGTAAAAAAAAAAAAAAAAGATTGTTCTTTTAATTCATGCTTTCACTTGTAAATAACAAGAATAAAAAGCACAATAACGAGGTCTTTTTTTAAATGTAATTTTTTTTCTCCATGTCTCATCAAGAGGAGGGATCACAGGAACCCAATGGTCAGGTGTTATCAGGTCTCTTCTGAATAAAGAATCATTAAATCCTGCTCTTAAAGAGTCGCTGACTACCCTGCATGTTTTCAGTGTGTTCCCACTCCAATTTATCTGAGTCTAACAAATATTGCCAACGATCCAGTCATTACATTCAGATAGGTCAGAGCAGGAAGAACTTGCATATCTATAAAGCCTGCACAGTTTTTACAAAGTTCTTATAAAGCACACAACTTCAACTTGTCTTCGGGGTTGCGGGGCTCTTCAAGGTGATCCCAGCTAATTCTGGGTGAGGGCAGGATACACCCGGACAGGTCGCCAGTCTGTCACATACAACCAGACACATTCACCCCTATGCAATTTAAGGTCACCTCTCATGCATATTTTTGGACTGTTGGAGGAAACCAGAGTATCTGTAGGAATCTCGCGTAAACACAGGGGGAACATGACAACTCCACACAGAAATGCCTGGCTGGTATTTGAACCCAGGACATTCTCACTGTGAGGCCAGAGCAAACCACTGCTCCACTACTCCACTCTAGATGCACCACTGGAAATCATCCCAGCTTGGAGCTGTTATAATGACATTTTTTTTCAATGTTTCAGTGTCCAGTTAATGTAATTCCTGCACAGATGGAGTCAAAGTGAACCAATTGCGAACCAACAGACCCAAAAGCTGAATTTCGAGTCAGTCCTCTTGTAGTTTAGTTGATTTATTCGATGAAAAAAAAGATGAAAATAGAGCTGTAAATCTTTGTCTAGGTTGTCTGTTCCTGGTCTGATGAAAATGTGCCCTCCTCTCTCCCTTCCAAGTCTTTAGTGGGTAATATTAATGCGTTCACTTAAAAAGAATTTTAGCAAATTTAATTTAACCAGACTATTACAAATCAGTGGAAACCAATGAGAGTTCATGCTATCCGTGTTCGTGAAGGCCTCGCGCCCTCTGCAGGCCAGGCTGCATGACGTCAGAGGGTAAAGGTGAAGCGAGTGAGGATTCCGTCGCTCGAGCTGCTGACAGTCTGTCGCACTTGTTTATTATTTAAGAAGAACTTTGAGAAAACGGTGAGTAAAGCAGATGTTTATCTCAGTGCAGGGTTGCTTTACCTCGATAGGACGGTGATATGCGGTGCATTCTGTGAGCGAAGAGGAAGCGAAGCGACAGTCGCTAAGTAGCCTGTCCAACTTTATATTAGCCGCAGTCGAAGCTAATGTTAGCGCTGCTAACAAGTGAGTTAGCCAAGTTTGCTGACATCGACATGATTCACGTCAAATTAGATATTCACACACCAGGATATTCATAGTTCTTTACAATTGTACTCAAACTGCATTTCACACACAAAATCGTTGTTAGTATTGTGCAAGAAATAGGCGAACCGGTTTCGTCAGTTTCGGAAGTTAGGAAACGAATTTAGCTAGCAGGCGGCTGTTAACCGGTTAGCTACCGGTTACTACCAGATTTTATTACGAGTGTGACTAAACATTCAAGCCAAACGTCGGTAAGCTTACCAAATGCAACCCAGCGATCTGTCCCAGTCTAATGTCAGGCCGGTGTTGAGGTTGTTTTGCTAACTGAGCTGGTTAAATCTAGGTCAGGACAAATCTTTAAGTTACTGTCGCGCTGTGTGAATTGTTATCGATTCCAGAACGTCTCTGGAAATTGTTAAAGATTGCAGTGCGTGTGCTTCCAGGTACTGAGTTTATTTCAATGATAGGGATGTATGTTATAGTTAGCCCCGCGATGACCTGGAGTAGGTTAGCATTAGCTTGGTGTAGCCTGTGTTAATGTCAGATTTGGTGAATTGTTGTGAATCGCGCAGGTGATCTGCACCACAGACAGGCCTGGAAGAAGTCATGGCACGTCTGGTAGCAGTTTGCAGGGAGGGGGAGGAAGACTACAAATTCCAGGCCAGGCAGATTCCCCTGTTTATCGACGACACCATCACGGTAAGAATTATGTCTCAACGAGACGCAATTTTGTTTAATTTTAATGATGTGACGTTTAAATATGATGCGTATCTGCCTGAAAAACGTTGTCTGTAGAAAAAAGTAGCTCTTCTGTTCAGTTAAAAGTTGCATGTAATCTGTTTTCAGATGGTGATGGAGTTTTCAGAAAGCGGTCTGGATGTTGACAGCCAGGAAGTAAACACTTCCCATTGGAAACGGTTTTGTGAGGTAGAGAAAATAATATATCCTCTCACCTTTCAATCATGCTCACAAACTAAACTCACCTTCGTGTGACTCCTTCACAAAGTGATAACACATGTTTTTGATTTCCATGTGTCCCTAGCAATATTCCAAGCTGAAGTACCAGGACTTGAATATGGCTCTGATGGTGACATCCAGAGAGGTGTACGGTGCGTTATCTCAGCTGGTGCCATGTGTGGGCTGTCGACGGAGTGTGGAGCGGCTCTTCTCGCATTTAGTGGAGTCGGGGAACCCAGCTCTGGAGCCTCTCACTGTGAAACCCTCAGGCATCCTCTCTGTCACAAAGACATGTTTGGCTGACGTGAAGAAGCTCTACTCCCTCTTCTACGTCCATGGGCAAGTTCTTCAGAAATGTGTTATTTGTGGTCATTAGACTTGTCAAAGTTATAGTATGCAAAATGTCTGAGTATTCCAAGTATATACTGTGTTTTTGCACTTGTCATTCACTGTTTACTTTTTCTTTTACAGCTCAAAATTGAATGAGATGATTGATGCCATTCCAAAAAGTAAAAAGAACAAACGTTGCCAGTTGCACTCTTTAGATACACACAAACCGAAACCACTGGGGTGAGTCATGGTTCCATCTCCATTCATTTATTCCTCAACTTGTATCATTCTAAGTATTAGGCATGTGAGGTAAATGCATGAATGCTGTAATTGTGAAATTAAATAGCACTATTATATAATAGGACTATAACACATTTATATGTCCCTCCAGATTGTTACGAAGGTTTTCGTCTATTGTTTTTGTGCACTTTATCAATCCCAGTGTCGAGGCCGCTGGACCCGATCCTATCTTACTATGGACAAAGACTGTATACCCTGGACATGTCGCCAGTCCATTACAGGCCAACAAACACTCATTTTTGCAGCCACCTCTGCAGGACTTTAATGAGACATTTCTTTTCTGATGGAATTTCATTCAATAGAACTACCACCATCCATGGGTCACAAAGGATAGCCGAGTGGTTTATTGAGAACAGACAAAACGTCATGGAAAATAGAATGAGTTATTGGAAATTCTGACCGTGTCAACAAAAGAATAGCCTTCATACATCAAGTAATGAACAGCTTGCCAGTCCGTAAATTGATATAGACACACAAAAGCTGTCATAACAAATGACCTTTCTGTGAAGTTCTTAAAAAGCATAAGAACACTCTTCAGGGTTGCAGATTGCTGGAGCCAATCCCAGCTAAGTATGGGCGAGGGCAAGATACACCTGGACAGGTCATCAGTCACGAGAGAGAGAGAGACACACACACACACACACACACACACACACGCACCCGTAGGAGCAATTTAAGGTCACTAATCAACCTCTGGTACATATTCTTGGACTGTGGGGGGAAATTGGAGTACCTAGAGGACTCCCATGTGAAAACAGGGAGAACATGCCAACTCTGCCTGTCTGGTATTTGAACCCATGACATTCTCACTGTGAGGCCAGAGCAAACCACTGCTCCACTGCTCCGCTCCTCAATGCACCACAGGAAATCATTCCTGCTTGTAGCTGTTGCGACAGCAGTTTTTCAGTGTTCTAGTGACCTGGGGGGAAAAAAAAGTCAGAAAAACATATCAGACAAACACAGTGCATACCCTGGGAAGGTCACCAGTCCATTACAGGCTGAAAAACACAACCTCACTCCCGCTTTCAGAAATGTGTGTTTTTGCACTGTGGGAATAAACCGGATTACCTGAAAAAAACCCACAGATACGCAGACAGAACTTGTAAACTACAGGCAGGCCCTGAACCCAGACCTATACCAGGGACTCTCGCTGTGAAAGGAGAGCGCTAACCAATGCTACCAATCACAGCTGTTTTATTCATTTTTGCTTCAGTGACTTTTTATCTTTCCAAGACTCGTCAGTCCACACGTCTACCCCCTGTACCATAACACAGTGTCAATGCAACAAGAGTTACACTATTCACTTTGCATTCTCTGTCACACGGTAGTGATTGGCTGCAGCCAGATGAGTCCATTTTGATTACTGTTGAAGTGGGAATTGAAAATGAGTGATGGACTGATGACTTTTCCAGGTTGTACCTGTCTTTGTCCATATTCAGCTGCGATCAACTGCTGCTCTGAGTTGGATAAAGTGGTAAAGGGAACGATGGTAACTGAAGATAATTGTTTGGACACCTTGGTTTATTTTTTTTATTTTATTTTTTTTTTTTTTTGGAGGGTGGGGTATTGAGACAAAGTGGCCAAGTATAAAAGCTTTGGACCCATCCTGAGGAGAGATAGTGACTATATTAGACCAAATATGACAGGCTGAAGAACAGGAAGGCCTCAGAAGATTCATGATTATAGTGAAGAATTTTTCATATTCTTGGATTCTGCCCCCTAGAAGGCAGCTGTGAGTTAGAATAAATTGAGGCAGTCCTTCCCTCGAAGCTTTACAAGATCCTGTTTCAGTCTCAGGATCAACATGAGCCCTTTTCTAACTGTTCCGGTAGTAATATGTGCAAACAAGTTGTTGGAAAGGTTGTTTGTACAGTAAGTCTCATGGATAAGAAGGCAGCATTATGAAAACATTGCTACTATTGATCATCTGTAGCTTTTCCAGTAGAAACTAAAGGCTTCAGCTGTTTTGTATGTTTACCTTATGTTTCGAGTAAACATTTGAACAGCTTTCAATTCTGTGGGAAAAACAACAGATCGAGTCATGTTGATCCCTTGAAAATGATAATTACATTGTCTTCTGAATAAAATCATGGCTACATTTTTGTCTGGTCCAGGAAACTCACAGTATATTAGCAATAGTAGCAGTTGTCCAATCGTTGGTGCTGAGATAGACAAGAAGAGGTTTTGGAGAAGCACAAACTGATTTCAAAAGGTGTTCATAGAGGTGCCACAAAAAGACCCTGCCTTCATCCTGGCTGAAGTCGTCATGGCTTAAATACATGTTTTCTTACAGCGGAAGCTGGATGGACGTGCTGGAGCTGATGTCTCCAGCGTGCAGGGATGAGGTGGTCGTCATTGATAGTGCCTGTCTTCTCGAGACACTGGAGACATACTTGCGCAAACACAGGTGACTATGATGGCTTTGATTTGATAATAGTTGCCCTTTGTTTAGAAGTTGAAGGGAAATGTGTTTATTATTTTATTTGTTTTGTTTTTGTCCACAGGTTTTGCACCGACTGCAAAGGCAAAGTCCTGAGAGCGTATAACATCCTGATCGGAGAGGTGGATTCCAGTAAAGAGAAGGGATACTACGCTGCCTTGTACGAAGGACTGTGCTGCTGTCCTCACGAGCGTCACATCCACGTGTGGTCAGATACAGAGTTCCTGGCTCAGCTCCTTAGCAGGGCAGAGCCCGAGTTTGCAGGAGGATACGAGTAAGTTCAGTGTGAAATGTGAAACTTTCATTTTGTTGTCTAATTTTTTTCTTCCATGTTAATTTAAAATATTTCTTTGCTCCTTTAATTACAGGCGCAGAGAAAGACATGCGAAGACTATTGACATCGCACAAGAGGAAGTGCTGACCTGTGTGGGAATTCATTTGTATGAGCGGCTGCACAAAATCTGGCAGAAGCTGCGAGCGGAGGAGCAGACCTGGCAGATACTGTTCCATCTAGGAATCGACGCTCTCCGCAAAAGTTTTGAGGTATGTAATACAACGCAGAGAGAGTCAATCATACAGTTGTGAAATAACGACTTGCTTCTGTTGCGACTGTAGTACGTATTCAACAATAAGATAGAGAGAATCCAATAAAAGTTTATAGTCGATACTGTCGGCAGAACATTTTATGCTTATATACAAAGTATCAGTATACCATACTTTGACTTGGTGTTCATCAGAAAGGTGATCAATACCAGAGGGATACTTTATACTGGGAAGAATTTGAGTGAATTCTACCACACTCTGTTCAGTGCCTTTTAAATTCAGCACATTCTTTGTTGTGGTATATTAAGTTACACCCTTTTTTTCTTAATTTCTCAGGTTTTATTCGTTATAGCTGTTAATAATGCAGTATTGTGACTTTCCGACCACATAATGCTTATCAGATGTGCATTACATTATAGCTGATGGCTGATGGATTTACTAACATCTCCCTAGATGGCCGTGGAGAAGATGCAGGGGATCAGTCGGCTGGAGCAGTTTGTGGAGGAGCTGTCTGAGGAGGAGAGAGCCAAAGAGCTGAAGCAGGAGAAAAAACGGCAAAAGCGGAAAAATCGGCGTAAAAACAAGTGTGGCTTTGACGTGTCTGAACAGGAGGGAGAGGGCAAGGACAAAAATCTGGACGAGGTAACGAGTCTGCCGCACAGGCACGCCCTTACTCTTTAAGACGGCTCGTTTCATTTTGACCGTGGTCTTCTGGGATTTTTCAGGGATCTCTTGAGTGTCAGGAGGGCAGCTGCAAGACCTGCGGAAGCCACCACGATGAAGAGGAGGACGAAGAGGAGGCCGGCTGTGAAGAGAGCATCGCCATAAATGTCCCCACATCCTGCAGCTGTCCAGAGAACACCAAACAAGGTATAGTGCACACTCTCAGAGAACTTTGTTTTAAAATGCAGATGAAAGAAGAACTTTCCGAAAACATCCCTTCTGCCTGCAGATTTGTCCGGTCACGGCAACGCAAGCGACTATGGCTACTCCTCATTCAGCGAGACATGTACTCCAGAGGGCTCTGACGTCGCCTGCTCCGAGGGGATCTGCAACCACGAAGCAGGTGGGGCTCACCGCAGCAGTCGTCTCGGCCGCCTGCGAACACACGGCGTGGTGAATGTTTGACTAGCGTCGGCTCACGGTCTGGGTTTCCTTCCCTTTCAGAAGGAGATGATCCAAATGTCCAGCACTGCGCCGAAGACGAGGAGAAGGTTGAACTGCCCAGCTGCTTGGACTGCTGGTCACAACCTGAGGAAAACACTCAGTGCAAGAGTAAAAAGAAGAAAAAGAAGAGCAAGGCTTTCTGCAGCAACCAGGTGAGAGAGAGCAATCCGAGGGAATAGTTAATGCACAAAATATTCAGACATGTGTTAATCGATGTGCACGTATCTGCAGGAGGAGAAAACTGACTGTTTCAAGTCGGAGGGGAAAGCAAAAGACCACGTTGCGACATCCACACACAGCTGTCGAACCAAAGAAATCTTTTCCTCTTTACGTGGTGACAAGCTTGCCGGTATCGCACTGCGGTTGCCATGGACGACACATCAAAAGAAGCTCAGCCCTCCAGAGGAAAACAAAAGTCTGGAGGAACTTCTGGTAAGTCAGTAAAAATCAGGTAGCTGTCCTTAAATAGAAATAAGATAAAGACGTTTGAGTGCATGTATTTTAGTGTCCAGTGAACAAAGAAGTGTTGCTGTGTGTGGAATTGAAACAAGTTATATTCTGGTCTTACAAACCTGTTTTTTTTTTTTCTCTTCTCAGGATGATGTTGAAGTCACCTCAGATGAAGAGAATTGTCTCTCACAGGATGAGATCCAGGCGTTTCGAGAAAAAAATCGGTCCTTCTACAACAACCGCCACCAGTACCGACAGCTTCTGAAGGAGAAATTCACCGACTACTGCCGTGCCACCGAGAGAAGCAAGCCGGTCTGTGGGAAACGGTTCACCACAGCCTTCGCCAATGAACTGCAATAATGACGTCTTCCACTGGGAAAACCACTCATGACCACTACTGCTGCGTTGTTGGAAAAACACACTTCTGGTGTATCTCTTGGTGTCTTGTTCGGTCTCTTCTTTAAAGTAAATGTGATTCTCGCTTTCTTTTTGTCACAAATCTCTTTTTCTCTATCTATCTCGCACAAATTCATCAACACTTTTTCACGTCATCGGCCACTCTGTATTTGTTCTCTTCGACCAAGCCGAGCTTTCTGTTGTTGATCTTGTGTAGGGTTGTTGGGCAAGAGTTTAGTGGAATCAGTAATCATGCTTTGCAAGCTGTGACAGTAGGGATGCAGCTTTAGAAGTCTTATTATGATTTTTTTTTTTTTTTTGTTTCTACTTTGTTTCTCTTTAACACTTCAATGTAGTGATACAAGTTGTACCATTTAAATGTGTACAGAAATTCTAATGAAAAAGATTTTACAGAGAATAAACATCCATTTGTAATACGGATCTGGGTGTTATGTCAAAATGTGCGAAATTTACTAAATAAAGAATATTTATTAAATATGCATTATATTTGTAGTTTATTCCACTTGATACTGATTTGCAGGCCAGTTTGCTTCAGTCATTACAAGTTAAACTCTAAGTATAGGATTTAACAGTCTGGTAGCAGGTTTAGGGAAACTGGTTTACAGCAGGTTTCAAATCCATAATCCAAAATCTTTGGATTATGGATAAACCCTGCTCGTGCTGTTCCGGTTCCGTCCAGTAGGTGGTGGTAAGTGACCACACAGGAGCTCCTCCGAGCTCTGGAACTGGGGGGAAAAAAAAACAAGTGGGAGGTGATGTGAACCAAACATTTTACGCGCTCCTGGACTGACTCCTCATATTTCCACCGGAGGAGCGCATGGATCTGGATGCTGCATTGACTCACACAGCAGGGCTGGGAGCTGGTGCATTCAAAACACACCGTAACTAGTCTGCTTGCTGGCTCGGAGAAGCTTGGAGAGAGGCTCGGACCGGGCTCAGAGGCAGTGCAGACGGGCTCTCGGTTCGTGAAGCGACCACGGCGCCGGTGCAGATGGAGCGGTGGAAAGGCAGAGTGGCCCTGGTGACCGGAGCCTCGGTGGGAATTGGAGCGGCAGTAGCCCGGGCACTGGTCCAGCAAGGCATGAGGGTGGTGGGCTGTGCCAGGAATGTGGACAAAATAGAGGTGGGCCATCAAATTTGAAAATCGTTAATCACTACTGTGAACTCGGAAGCTCTTTTTTTTCTCTCTCTCTCTCTCTCAACAACAAACTAGCTAACTAACGTGAACCGCTAGCTAACATTAGCGCCACAGTTGGAGCTACAAACCTTGAGCTGAACACCATGTGGGTGTAAAATGCGTGTAAATACCGCCTTTTTCTGGATCAAGTGAAGCTCTGTGTGACGGAGGAAACCGGCTTGATTAGAGATAAGAGTGCATAAATGAACCATAGTTGTTAAACTGCTTGATATCGCCTGTTAAATCCACCAGAAGGTCACAGTAGTGTCCAAAAGAAGCTAAATCCTCACGAGATCAAATGTCAAAAGTCCCTCTGCTGCATAATATGACACTGATATTAACATATCCTGGACCTCGAGATCGTATTTATTCCTCTCACGACCTGTAAGTGATCATTTCAAGATACTCGGCATTACTTTATTGTATCATCTCCTCCACGATGGTGTCACTTTCTTGTACGTTTCGCTCCAGCTGGTCAGATCCAGCTGCAGCATTTCCACTTTGACTTGATCCAAATAAATTATAGTTGTGCAACTGCACGTTATCTCCCGTTTAACCCACTGAAAGGTCACTGTAGTGTCTCAAGAAGCTAAATCTTAACGAGATCAAATGTCAAAGTAGCACTGCAGCAGCAGCACGGTGTAACACTGTGTACCCTGAGCCTTCAGAGAGCGTTTGATGCTCTGTCAGTGATCACATGCCCAGATACCTGATTGAATCATCACCTCAATGAATTGATCCGCGATAAGTGCCACTTTTCTGGTAGATTTATCTGCAGAGAGGTCAGATCCAGCTGCAGCTTTTGCACCATGGCTTACCAAATGACAGTGAAGTAACTGAGATAATAACCTCATTGTGTGGGACAGCAGCAGCAGCAGTGGGCGACTGTGAAGAAAGTGTGTAGGAAAGTCTCTCCTGATCACAGATCCAAGCCTCTTCTCATTTTTCTACATGGAGGCCCCAAACATAAATAACAGAAACTTCAAGTTTCCACTTGTTTTACAGCACCATCAATTAAAATCAATCCACAACAATCTGCAACAAGCAGCCGGACAAAATTAGTATCTTGTGCTTTGAATCCAGCACATCTTGATTCACATGATGTCTCATATTTGAGGCCAGGAGCTGTATCACAGGAGGCCTGAGTCACACCCATTATTATTATAATAAAAGACTTCTCCTGGTATTAAATCCTGCACTCACTGTAAATAAGTAATTAGTGTCAGTCTTGATTCTGCTTTCAAATTGTTGTTTATTAAGTGTGTTTTATCCACCCAGAGGATCATGACAGTCTAAAATACTCTGAGGTGTGTGTTCCAGCACAACCGCTTTGAGGGAGTATCAGTAGGAAGCCGAGTGCCTCCTCCGGGGCAGGTATTGCTGGAACTGACCCGCTAACCAATCCATAATCTATAAGGCACTGTCCCTTTGCTTATCTTGTCGGGCAATAATTAAGCCTTTCTCTCCTCGCCCCACAGATTTCAGAAGAGTCCACTTTAACCAACTTTGTGTCTTTATATCTGATTTTCACTCCTTTACACGTGTGTTTGTGTATAAACTTTATTTCCGTCCTCAGGAGAGTAGTTAGTTTGAACTATTTATAGAATTTCATGCCCTTGATGTGAGCTCATTCAATCAATATGGAGTGACTTGTCTTTTTTTTTTTATAGAAGATCAAAAAACCTTGTTAGAGGAGTGATTGAGTAAGAATGTGCACAATGATTGTCATGTTTTTCTGAAGAGGTCATCCACATGACCCCGTCACACATGATGACCTGTGATGTCTCGCTGTCCGCCATGTGCTGCTGCAGTTTGATTATCTACACACTCTGCATCAATCATCCCGTATTGATTTGTTTGCTAATCAGCCCTCTGGCTCTGACGCCGCTTCTTCGCCCGCTGTAGGCCGGATCATTGTAGTTTCACAAAGAGGATTGTGGGTCAGTTTCAGCCACCGTGACGCTAAGTGACAACTCCGATTCCAAGCCACGGCTTCGTCTGAGCGTCCCCATTTACTACTGAATCACTTCTTGACATTTTTCCCCACCTTGCCTACACACACACACACACACACACACACACACACACACACACCCACGCCCGCAGCAGTCAGAATTGTGCAATAGATGCCTTCATTCATACTCTGATCACGTGGCCTCCCCTGTCAATAGTTAACTGCAACAGCTTGTTTCAGCCCCTGTCTGTGACTTCTGCATGACTAAAACAAGGTCATAGCACTCAAACACTGCACTGAATAGGACAGTTTTTTCATGTGCTGGATGCAGTGTGAAGAAAAAGAACAAATTGGTAGATTTAATGTCAAACATGAGGTGTATTTAGTCAGGTAAAATGTTAATTTGATTTCTGTTCTCCAAGTTATTAACTGAAGAATATTCTGTATTGATAAGTCCTCTACATAGGAAGGAACAATATGTATTTATACTTGATTACTTTTAAACCTTGTTGCATCAATCAGACATCAAATGGAGCTGAAGCACAAATGTGAAGTTGTATTGGTGCTATTTTGTCACTTGTGTCAGACCTGAGAGAGTGCAGAGCCACAAAGCCAGCATTGTAGCCTCCCTGCTATGTAAACCGGCTGCAGTCGTGCCAAAGCTGGCATGCTGCTCGTGCGGAATGCAATTGTCCATGCATCACCAAGCAATTGTTCCCGACTTCCTTTTTTAGGCTTTATTACTTGACTTGGGGGGAAATAAAGCTCTTATATTCGCAGCAATATTTTCTCCCCGCAGTGAGGAAAGGGCGAAATATATTCCGAGCTTATGGGCTACTGTTTTCTGTGTAAACAGGACTGGGAGAAAGTGGAGTGGAGAGTTGTGGCGGCAGCATTGTTTTGCTGTCTGTGAGACTATGGCGCTGGCAGCGGGGGAGTGGCGGGCTGTGGGGGGGGGGAGACGTGTGGTCACCATGGGTTCTGTGCAGGAATGGAGACACTCGGTCCGCATCCAAGAGGCCACAACGCGCGTTCTAACTGTAGTGAAGCCCTGAGACAACCAGTGGCACAGAGATGTGTTTTTTTAATCTTTCGGCGCACACACTGCTTTAAAGTTACTGAGTGTGTAAAAGTTGAATCGCATTCTTGGAAGTGTGCCTATCATAGCTTTGCATATGGAGTGTTACCAAGGTTATCATGCACTGGAGTTTGAAGGCATTGAAGTGAGAGAAGAAAAAAAAATTAAGTTAAAGTTTGTTTCTCACCATGAAGTTTTTCCTGAAGCGTTGTGGTTCACATCTCCCACACTCATATCTGCATATCAGGTTTTGGTACAGTTATGGGAGCACGAGCATGGATGCTGATCAGGGCCTTTCATACATGTCAGTTCACTTTACATGCGTCAAACTGAAGGCCCGTGGGCCAAAATCCGGTCCCCGTGGACCAAATCCGGCCCCTGTTTAGTTCATGCAGAATTGAGACGATATTCAAAACACGTCGGTGCCAAAATGTCATCTGAAAACACACGTGAGTGAGGTGAGCTAAATTTAGCCTCCAAGAAAAACATGAAATCCTCCCAGTTAAAAGGCAGGATGTCGTCTCAGAGGAAGCAGTTTTTAATGGTTTCTTTTTTTCTGACCTTTGATAGTCATGAGGTGCTGAATCAAGAGGTTTGTTCAAGTTTTTCAGATTTCAATAACAGATATATTTATTTGACACAATTAAAAAGGTTAATTTCACAGACACTTATTTACCGCTGTGTTATTTACCTTCAGAACAATCATCGAGGTGATTTTTTTCCCTTTATGAAAATGAGTTTTGAGACCCTTGACCTACATTGTAGTCTTTCATATCTAAAATATGAGGTTTAGAAAACTGTTATATCTGTTTTTTGAACGTAGAATTACATCAGATTTTGGGTGAAGTGTTCTTACTTTTGGGGATTTTTTTTAGATCAACATATTTTCATATACTGCTATAGCTGCTGTAACAACTTTAAATTTGTTCCAATGGATGTCATTATATAAGAAAGACATGACTCTATTTGAATTGTTGTAGCAAAGTGGATTAATTTCATGGAAAGTAGATGATTAACAGGTCACCAGGTAGTTTTACCACCTTTAATCATTAAGACTACTGTTTCAAATTCAGTTGTCTTCATATCATATCAGTATTTCAGCATGTATCAATAGTGTTTATCTGTTTTTATGAGCTTTTTCCGTGTTGGATCTATAGTTTCAACAGAAGATTCAAACTGACTGAGTCATGTAATTGTGTTTTTATAGCCAGATCAATCCACCTCACAACTGGTTCAGATGTCACGATGACACCAATAAGAACACCGGCGGTTAGTTATTGACTTTCTTTTAATTGCACTGGGAACAGAAATGTACAGATACTTCACAACTCAGGGAAATTGAACTTGCAGGACTTGTAGAAATACAGTGATGCGGAAACACTGTGATAAAAAGCTTGTGGTTCTATTTGTTCTAATTGTGGCATGATCAAAACTCATTGTTTCTATTTTTGTCATTCAATAAATAATGTTCATGTCACTGTTGCGTAAAAGAAACGTCACACTTGAGTGTGATTATTTCTTTGATAGCATAATATCCTAATAATGCCGATTAACATAACGTAGTTTCTAATAGGAAATGTTCATATCGTTTTCATCTAATCTCCACCTTTGGGGATTATGGATCACCCTGACTTGCATTTTAATGTTTAACAGTGATTACTGATTGAGGCTGCTGCACAGGAGATTTGCACGCCGCAGTCCGTCTCCTGGAGAAGAGACCGAGGTGGGAACAGGGCGGCGTCTGTCACATAATCGATCAGATTGAACGGTGGCCGGTGTTGGTGCATCAGCAGATCTGCTAGACGTATCAATAAACACACCACGGTTTGGGGAATGTGGGTAAAAATATCCCCTTTCGTTCCTGTTGTGGGAGAGCGCTCTGCGCTCGGAGCAAGCCGTCACATTTCAACTCCGACTGAAAGCAGAAGGAGCATCGCCCTCGAGATCCTGAAGAAAGCTTTCTGTGTTGCACATAAGCTCATTTCAGACCGACGGAGTGAAGCAGACTTGTGCTGGCTGCTTTTAAAGCAGATAAAAGTAGATGTCTGGCAGCATATTTCCAAGCTTTTATTTATTTTAGTACAAATTTGTAAATTTAGCTCATTATTCGATCCAACATTTAAAGAAAAAGAATACAGAGGAGTTTAAATGACATGTAGGTCACGCAAATCCATATATGTGGCCTATCAGTGCAGATAGACTGGAAAAATTGACATGCTAGTGCTCTACCGATGTTCAGATTCTCATGTTTGCCTGTTTTGAAATTTCTCTCCGCAAACCAGCAAATAAGCTTGTGAGCAGTCACACAGCCCCTGAGCAAGGCAGCAGCCTCGGCCGGCCTGCAGACCCTTCGCTCGCCGCCTCTTCACCTCGCCCGGGCACCTTTTATTTGCGTGATTAAATGGCGGATTAAAACTTGAGCGCTTGGCAGGTTAGCCCTGAAGGTTAATTTCAGACCTTGGCTGACCCGCCTCCACTCGCTGCCCGTTCTGAGGGAAGTAAAAGGTGCTCAGTCATGCTTCAAAATCCAGAGCAGCACAGTAAAAAAAAAAAAAGTTACGCGGCGTCTCAGATCTGAAGCCGTCTCGCCCTCCTCCTGCAGGTTGTGTCCAGGCAGTCTGTCCTGCTGATTTACAGTGAATAGAATTGAACTAGGTCAGGTCACACAGATTTACTCAGTTGTCTCATGCCCTCCTGTCTCACTTGGTGCTTTTATCTCTCTGTCTTTATCCTGCTTCTGACTTGGATGTTTGTTGTTTCGTGGCTTCTAATTTCAACGATTTTCAAGCATTTTCTTTAATACTTTGCATGCGTCGGCGCGTCACATCCAAAATCTAATAATAGTCGAAGTGATGATTTAACGTGAAGCTTTCTGCTGCGTCACTCTTCATCGCAGCTTCCACGGTCACTGTTTTATTCCGCGTGTCAGTTTTCAGCCGAGCTTATCGAGTTCCCTCTCGGCTTGTCGGGCTTTTGTCTTACCTCTGCAGAAAGCTTTTCCACTGACTGCATGTTTTCCACGTGAGCTGTGAGCTGACAAAGACATATACCTAACTCATAATCCATGGCGTTTCCATGGATCTCCCCCCTCCCCCCCCCCCACCATCCACCCTTCGCCTCCACCGCCTCCCTGGACTCGCGTCGGCACAGTAAATAACAGCATTTCCTCCTCATACATCAATCCTCCCTCAGTCACAACAGCGCAGGCTCCACTGGACTCAGTAGATTTGCAACTCGGCGTTGGTTTTAAATCACAGCTGTCATGCAGTCTGTGCAGGAGATTTCTGGAGCTGTCCAGTCATCTCTGCCTGCTTTAACAATATAAACGGAAATGGACGTTACAGTAAGTCGGAGTCTGATGCAAAGATCCTCAAGGAGGTGAAACCGTTTAGTTTTTTTTCTGTATTAATTCAGACTGGAGGTCCTTTAAAAACTCCAACCGTCTCGCTGCAGCACAGGCCGGATTCCTGCAGATTAATGAAATATTTTAATGACCTATTTTTCTAGATCACTGGGCTTTTTCCTGCTGTAAACAGCGTGATGGATCCGGACAGCTCAGTGACCCCTATGATCCGTCCTCCATGCACCACCACTGCGCTGTCCTCCCGGCGTTTATCATCGTTCAAGGTGTAAGGTTTACTGGCACTGACATTCCCTTCCTGGGCCTCCTGTTACGATAGGTGGAGCATTTCCTGTCCTGTCCTGTTGAAGACTTGCTGAAACCTACTTTATCCGCGTACGTAATTTGTAAAGTGTGTGTATTTGTGAGAGCAGACGCGATGCACGAGACGCGGGGGGGGGGAATGTAAATAACTGTAGCAGCAGGTCGGCGCCTGCAGCAGAACGTTCTTATAGGTGAAGCGGAGAGAGACGAGTAAGAGAGGAAGTCTGGAGGTGAATGCAATTTATTGAATCTGTTTCATAAAAATACAAGTTCACAAAGTTCAGTTTTCCCCGGGGGGGGGGGGGGATAAAAGAGAGAATATCTTGTGGAGTGTGTCGGATCACCACCGTCCACACAAACCTCTCCTCTGAGCTGACTCTGTCGTGAACCCAGTGAGTGATATGACTCACAGATAAAACTGGCAGGAGTACATGCATTCTTTCCTGAGGTGGTGGTTATTTACAAATGAAAGGCTCGATGTCTTCACTCTGATGTATTCAACATGGATCTGTTTACATCTGAGAGGATTCCTCCTGCGGACTGTGATGGACCGGTTTGTCCCCTGCCTTCACACACAGCTCAGAGCAACTCGCCATGATCCTGTGGTGGATAAAACAGACATGGAAAAAAAAAGTTAAATTGATCTCTTCAGTTTGATAAATTCACTTTCTCTCAGGTCCACTTTCACATGGTGTGCATACGTGTGTTCTTACATATGTGGCTAGTGTAGATATTTGCATTTTGTACACCTTTTATTGCACAATATTTAGATAATACAGCTGACATTACTGATATTGATCTATTTATAGTGTCTTTGTCACATCATTTTCTTTTCTCTTTTCTTTTTCTTGTTGATATTAATAAGCAGTAATGTATGTGTTTGTGTATATGTGGTTGCATTATTCCTGTCGTCTGTTCCGCCGCAACACAACAGTTTCCCACAGATGATCAATAAAGCTTGTCTATCTAATCTGTCTGAAAACATAAATACAGTAACAGTGTTCACTTCCTCCTCTGCTTGTAGTTTGCGTCAGGGCTGCAGTGAAAGCCTTCGCCGCTTTAACAGCAAATAGGGCGATGGCGCAAATAATTCCTGCTGCTTCCTCACGTGAATATGGAAGTGTCGCTGAAGGAGTTTTCTTTCCCTGTTGCTTTCCTTTTACTGCTTTGTGTAGGAAAAGTAAAATCTAACCACACTGGTTGCACCAGTCTGTTGACCTGACTGTGGTGCCCTTAACCTGAGGAGGCAATAAAGCCTTTGAGTCACATGACAAATACCAAGCACGGTGCACATGTGAAAATTGAAATGTTTGTGCACGGCTTGTGCGGAGTCTCTAATCGGCCCGCGGCCTTTTTATTGCCTGGAACTCCCTATTCTGTGCATGAGGGTAGTTCCCAACAAAAGAGGTAATTGTTTTTCTTATCTCCTCGCCTAGATTAGACCGTCCAAAGGAAAGCACTATAAAACCACCCCGTTCAACCTTTAGACCTTTTAGTGGCGGCGTTCAGTGTAAACAAGAGATAATCAGGCAACCATCCCTTCTACCTTGCTGCAATCCTATTATACAGCCGCCTGTCACCTTCGACCCCGCAGCCTGCACAACTGTGTCCAAAGAATTTTTCTTTTTCCCGCATCACATAATAGCAGCTAAGCTAGTTAATGAGTTTTAGTCAGTGTTCCCCACAATGAAGCGTTTCAGCTGGAAGCATTTCTCAGCCTGAAATGAAAAGACTGAGTGGTTTGTGACTCCTTAAGGTGTGTCTACCAGTTAAACTTTATGGCATTGCTTCCACTTTAACTGTAGTATGAAGTATTGCTTAAATTTCAGTGGGTGGGTGTTTCTGTCCTTGAAGCCGCGCTGGTACAGCATGTCCCAGAGAAAGTGCGGTGTACCCTGAATGTTCTTCAATAAGTTTTAATGCCTTTTTTTCCTCAGTTTTCTCTTCCTCTCAGCCGCCTCCCGTTTCTCTCTGTGGCTGCCAACCCCCCCCCCCCTCCCTCTCCTCCCCCTTGTTCTCCCTCCTTTTACACACTTTTTGTGATCGCTGGACGTCACTCTTTATAATGAGGATGAAAATGCTTCATGACAGGCTAAATAGTTGTTTGTACCTCAGACTTTTAATAGAACATACGGAAAGAGAAACGGCTGCTACCTGGAGTGTCGCGTCTATTTTTTTGCCACATGAACAGGCAGGATAAAGAGAAGCCATGACACCCTACAACACAATCCTCCCGTTGTAAGGCACAACTCCCGAGTCGACCTGAGACAAATCTAATTTCTCCGCTGTCTCCACTCACGGTTGCTGCCGTGTGCAATCGATCTTGGCTCGCCGCTGAGAGCCCGCTTGCCTTCAGCACTCTGGCATCCTTCTTCTTATCTCTCTGCTCTCCTCTGGCGACTTGTTTTCCTGGACGATTTACAGCGTCTTGCCGTGAATGGGTGAATGATTAATGAAAATGATGTGGGACAATGATGTCCATTGCATTGTGGAGCTTATGTAACAGCCCCCCGCAGGGGCTACAGGTCAGGAATGTGACTGTGTGGGTGTACGCGAGTGTTGCAGAGGTCTTTGTAAAGAATTAATGATCTGCAGTACAACATCGGTCAAAAGAAGTACCGTACATGAATTTCTACCTTTGTGTGTTGATCTTATCTAGACTGTGAGGTTCATTGACTTTGAGTTGGCCAAGAATAATATGATATTGAAGTTACAGATAAACCAGGAACCATGAAGATATATTGATGTTTTAAAATGATACCTTCAAGATTTGTCTCTCTGCACGTTTTCGGCAATTTGATGGCATCTAGTGGAGGAGTGGGAGATTACATCCGAATGAACAAAGTTCATTTTCTCCTGAAATATATACAAATGCACAAGATGACTCTTCTACAGCTGCTGTTTGGTGCGTGTGAAGTTGTTTTAGCTGCATGGATAAACTCTGTTTCTGTCAATACATTCAGAATGCAGTTTTTCATAAAAGTGTGTGTGATTGCCACAATTTAAGAGACAGTTGGGTTGAGTTGACAGTTGAGATGTGCTCGGAGTTTAACACCACAGCTTCAAGTTGCTTATTTGTTACTTTTTTTAAAAACTGTAGCAGGATTGGGTCACGATCATTGTGATCTGACGTTTTCTTGCCGTTAAGTGTGGGGATGTGACCCCGCTGCTGTCGGGCCTTGATTATCAGCTTTACAGGGGTGTCGCCCTGAGAAAGCGAGGAGAATCACCACAGTTCAGTTTGAGCCTCATTGTCGCCGTACTGCTTGGTACGGGCCGCTTATCTGTCGGGGGGGAGCTGGCTGCAGCGCTGTAGGCGTGGTGTGAGCGTGAGGGCTGGTGCTGATCACTGCGGTGCAGCTGGTGCCAGATACACACCCACTTACACAAACACACAGAGATTCACAGCCTGAGACTTCCTGTAGCTGGACCCAGATCACAGCCGGTTCGCGCTGCTGCTCTCGCTTCAAGCTCACTGGCAGTAGTAATTCTTCCTCCACAACAAAAGAGCGGCCCCGGCTTCCCCTTTACATTAACCTCCTTTCTGAATAAAGAGGAACCTCTTTAAAGCAGCAGGCCCTGCAGGGATTCAGGCGAGTGTGAAGCAGAAAGCTCTGGACTGACGGCAGGGCAGATGTAGAGCTTAGAAGGCTTCATTATATCTGAGCAGGCCCAGACCGCCGTGGAAACCGCTCACCTGTCCACGCCATTCATTTTTGTGGTCCTTACAGGGGGTGACACACGTTTTCAGTGTTTTAGCGTTTTGACAGCTTCGTTCAGGTAATGCCTCCTCTCTGGATAATCCCAGTTAAACAGCTTAGAGGAGGAGCAGAGAAACCTGCACACTCGCAGTGAGCGACGGGATGAATTCTCTCTGTTACGTGTGTTGTTGGAACACAAAGGCAAAGTGACTCCTCATTAATGGCTTTTGCCCTGCTAATATTAATAATTAATGACCAAACAGTTGTGGAAAATTTTGAGATTAGTGCTTCCTTTCTTCCTATCCACAGCATTCAGATGAAGAGAAATGCTGCTGTTATATGCAGTTTCCTCTCACTTGCAGCTCTTCTTCCAGTTTTTGCACCAGATTGATGCATGATAATACCTCTTCTAACATGATGCACATGAAACTAGCGACTGTATGTAGCTCCCATCCAGTGATTTTTTTTTCTGAGTATTTTTTATAAATTATATTGCATAATTATTATGTCAAGTAAGGAGGAGGTTTTAGCAGATATCAAGAGGATGAACTGCAGTTCATCAAGTATTTAAAGATGTCAAACATTTTTTTTTTTTAACTATGATATTCTCTTACAAAATGTTTTAAGATGTGTACTCATAAAGGTTAAGCTCAGGATGTTTCTGCTCAGGGACTCGGGGTCGTGAACAAGTGATCATTAAATATGTGCCGGCTACCTTGATACCTTGACACCACACACCGCCGTCTCTATAAAGCAAGGTCCAGGCCTCGTTCTGAGTGGGATTGGGTCTTTATTGCGCAGTAACGTGCTTCAGTCAGCTGACGATGGCTCTGTGTGAACTGTGTGTCTATATATATATATATATATATATATATATATATATATATATATATATATATATATATATATATATATATATGTTTACTGTTGTGATTTCTCAAGTTTCTCACCGTCTCATTTCAGGATGTGGCTTTTTATCTTCAATGTTGTGCAAAAAGGACCTTTTTTTTTTTTTTTTTTTTTTTTCCTTTTTTCTAGCTGGTATAGACAACAGCACAAAGTGATGGTGTTTCCTTCTCTCGGGAAGAAGAGACTGAAATTTACTGTTCATTGTTGAAATCAACTGAAGTTGTTTTGAATATATTTGGAAAGATTATATTAAAGAACAAACAGTGATTTGTTTACGCTTTCAGGATATTTTGCATTATTTAGAAACCAATAGGAAGATAGTTGTACTTTTTCTTTGCTCTGCTGGTGTCACGGTGGGTGGAAAAAATATTGATCTTTTGTGAACTTTGTGGGTCTTTAGTTGGGCTGTAGTGAGGTGGAGCCCGGTGTTCACAGCCGTGTGTGCCGGGTTCCTGGACCCCGTCGGCGGTCTTACAGCATCCGTGCCACCGGCCCCGCCCTCGTCGCCCACCGAGCACCCGCAGCGGGGCGTCAGGTGACCGGAGCCGCTGTGCGTGGCAGGAGCAGATGTGTCACCCTCCATTATCACCAGTAGCGGTGGATGTGTTTGGAGTGCAGCCTGCATCACTCAGCGTTTCACCGCAGAGCAGGGCTCCTGTCTGAGGCCTGAAGTTTGATTTGGAGTGGAATTGAACTTCCTTCATCTTTCTCCGGGAACATCCTCGTCGGTGTGCTGATTTGAGCAGTGGCGCTGACAGATTACCTCTGGCCCTCAGCTGATGTGCTGTTGGTTTTATGGCTGCTTGGCCTGCCGACGCTCCCTCCGTCGGAGCCGGTAGGGCGTTTATCAGTCGGCTCCATCTCCGTTATGGTGCCGGGAGTTAAACATTAACACCCTCTCAGTCCAAGAGATCAAAACAGGCCCGTTTTTCAACGGCGTTCAAAATGACATTGAAATTAAATGGCGCGTTGTTTTGTGTTTTTCAGAAACTGGCGGCAGAATGCCAGAGTGCGGGCTACAGCGGCACGCTCATCCCTTACAAGTGCGACCTGTCGAACGAGGAGGAGATCCTGTCCATGTTCTCGGCCATCAAGACGCTGCACAAGGGCGTGGACGTCTGCATCAACAACGCCGGCCTGGCCCACAACGAGCCGCTGCTCAGCGGAAAGACGGAGGGCTGGAGGAACATGATCGATGTGAGCCGGTCACACACGCCGCTCAGCATACTCTATATTAGCTGAGAAAAACGATGCTGCACACCTCCTGCTAATGTCATATTGATTTGTTATTAATTCTCCCGTGATAAGAAAAGCAGAGGGAAGAGCTGAAATGGGTTCTTCGTCGTGTTAGTTGATGTCTTGAAGTTGAAGCAGAAAAACGGTGATGCATCCCTCCCCTCTCTCTCACACACACACACACACACACACGCATCCAGCTTCACTGGCTCTGAGGAGAAGCCCAGGCCTGCTAATGAAAGCCAGCACTATTTCTCTTGTTTGGACTCGACATTGTCATTCATTAAGCCCTTGACCACCGAGCAGCCCCTGCTCTAAAAGTCTCTTTTCTCCCGGGTCCAGCATTTGTAACACTCGCCCATCTGTTGTCATGGCAGCCCTCACCAACGCGTACAGCAGCGTGTATTTTTAGCCTGTGTTTAATCTGCCCACTGACCTTGTTTGGTCACCTCCCCCCTATCTTTGCTACTACGCCGGCGTTAACCTGCTATCTATCAATGTCGCTCCTGCGAGCAGCTTTGAGACCTCAAGCTGGACGGGAGCAGCAGGCTTCAGATGGTTCAACACGGTGACCCGGTGGACAGGACGGAGACGTCCGCAGCGTCACGTCTGCCAATTCTACACAAGAAAGTTCAACTCGAGATTTTAATTTCGTGTTTTCAGAAGCGTTGTGTTCGTTTCTGCTCGTGTTGTTTCAAATTGTGATCCAATGGTGGTAAAAGGTGCCAGCAAACATGAACTCTATTCACTGGGAAAAATAAAGCGCGCTCCTTCAAAAATGAAAACAAAGCACTTAATTGCGTGCGTCATGTAAACGGATCATTGTCTCTCCGGTTATTTTTCCGTCGTCCTCTGAACGGACAAAAGAGCAGCTGCAGTGAGCGGAACGAGAGGTTCAAGAGATCGTTTGTCCCCCGACGCCATCAGACAGTAGAAAAACCACTGACCTCACTGTGGGCCAGTATTGGCTGCCACTGCCCTCAGCTCCTCTTTATTTTAATCATTTATCATTTTTACTGCTATAATATTGGATTTTTCTCATTATTTTCGGTGCTGCTGGCACGCCTTGAATCTCTCCCTTGGGATGAATGGAATATTTTCTCTCCTGTGTTATTCTACTGAGGGACAACAGAGGGACGTGCAGTGGCTCGACTGTACTGTTGGTGCATTTTTCTAGTGGTTTTGTGATTATATGTGTGATCATATTTTCACAAATGTGCAATTCAACTTAAATGTCAAATTAAGGCAACAAGGGAACGATTACTGTTGAGGAAAATATCGTTTTCCTTATTTTTTCCTTCGACTCCTTAACAGATACGTATCACCTGAGCTTGCAGAAATCTGCTCATGAAAGTGTTTTGACGCACGCGTTGCTGCAGCGTTCTGCTGTCAGGGACAGACTTGTAAAACTGAATTATTTCTGCATTCTGATTCACACAGGAATGGTTAAAGTTTGTGTTTCGCCTCCTCTGCAGGTGAATATCTTAGCCTTGTCTATCTGCACCCGCGAGGCTTACAAATCAATGAAGGAGAGGAACGTGGACGATGGCCACATCATCAATATTAACAGGTGAGTAGTTAAAGCGATGCATAATGCAACAGATAGGAAGCTGTAAAGCACAAAGTATAGAGCTTTATCTCATTTCTATTTCAGAATTTCTCTAATAAATGAACTGCAAAATGTGCTTAAAAGCTCAAACACTGTTCGTCTCACACGGCCTCATCTTTTCCTTGGCGTTCCAGTATGAGTGGGCACAGAGTGCTGCCGAATGCCGACGTGCATTTCTACTCCGCCACCAAATACGCCGTGACTGCGCTGACTGAGGGGATCCGGCAAGAGCTGCGAGAGGCGAACACCCACATCAGAGCCACGGTGAGTCGGCGGCCGCAGAATCCCAGCGCCTCTGTTCTGCCGTCAGGCCGGGTCCTGTCCGTGCACGTGCAGACGGTGAACTGTCTTCTCGTGCCCGGCAGTGTATATCTCCCGGACTCGTGGAGACTGAATTCGCCTTCCGGCTGCACAACAGCGATCCAGAGAAAGCAGCGTCGGTGTACGAGAGCATCAAAGTACGTCACGTTTGACTGATGGATGGAGAGACCGTCCGTCTCCTGGCTCCCTCCTAAAGTCTGGTCTCTGTCTGGTTTCAGTGTTTGAAAGCAGAAGACATAGCCAGTGCCGTCACATATGTCCTCAGCGCTCCTCCTCATGTCCAGGTATCCACAGCTCACTCTTCTCCCGTCCGGCGCGTCGGGAGGAGGACGGCCGTTGATCAGACTGTGGTGCTTTTCAGATCGGAGACGTGCAGATGAGGCCCGTGGAGCAGGTGTCATAGCAGCGCAGCAGGAACCTGCAGGAGGAGCAGACACACGGCGGCCATGGTGACTCCTTAGCGACCTCTGCTGGGCAAAGGGGAGGGGGAGGGGAAGTGGGGGTAACTCAAATCAACCACAGCTGTGTTGGCTCTGCAGGGACGTGACCAAGGAGGGCTGGAGCCTTGAGGAGGCAGAGCGGAGGTAGAACCGAAGGGCGTGGACTTTGTTAACCACTACAAAAATACTACTGAATGCAGCAACCCGGCATTTGTGAATTGTTGGGCTCGGCTCCCCCCCCCCGACCACCACCAACACCAACACCACCACCACCACCACCACCACCATGCCGAGCTGACTCCAAACTACAGTAGGAACAAATAAAGCGAGAGTTGCTGCTGTGCTGTGGTCGTCTGCATGACCGTCACTTCAGAGGGAAGAGTATGCCATTGATTGCACATGTTTTTCTTTTTTGTTCTTTTGTTTTTGTAGGTCATTACAACATATCTTTTTGAAATTAAATTGAGAATAATTGCTGTTTATAAGATTTTTTTTTTTTTTTTTTTGTTCTCATTTTCATTTTTATTAAATATTTTAGCATTCGATCCTAGATAGATGTGGTCTCACATGAACTAACCCGATACTATAACATGTCGTTCCCACTCTGAGTAACCGATGAGTCAGTCCATTCTGCCACCTTTCACGTCACAGAGGTTTCCACAGCTCCATCTGGTCGACGTGGTTTGGATCTATTGGGGAAAAAAACCTCCTCTGCGGATTCGGGGAAAAACACGAGGAGAGACACCCGTGTCTGTGAAGCGTCAGGAGTTCTTTCGCTCTCCCTTTCGGCCTGTTTGGTTTCAGTTGTTCTGCGGTTTGAATGGCGGAGGAGTAACATGAGGGAAACACTTGGCAACTGGCGTCGGGGAGGAAACTAACTGTGCACATGTATGTTGTAGAAACATGTACCCTTCTGTTGGAAATTTCACATTAAACAAATAAAGGAAGAAAAACCCCCATTGCCCAGAACGAGGCGATCCTCTGTGTCGTGTTTATCGTCCTGAGTCCGTGAAGAAGAAGACGCAGAGTCTGGACTTTGTGACAGGTTTTTATTACATGTTACATATTATACAGTCGACTTGACCCAAGGGCTCATTTCATAATTATCTGTATGGTTGATTATCTGCTCCAAGTGTGATTTTGACCTATTACACGAGTCTGCATCAGTGCAAAAAAAAATGTGATTCGTGGTTTTAAAGGAAAGAGAAAGAGCTGGTTTAGCTGGAAGAATACTGAGTAGTGGCATTATGATTTTTATTGAGGAAATCAGGATAAAATCTGAAGTGGTGTACCTGGTTCCTTGTCTGAACTGACATGGCCAGGAGATGGCACTGTCTTCACTTTGGTCCTTCAGGTACAGTCAGACAATAAAAATTATGATACAGTGCAGAATATCATGTTTGTCATTTACAGCTGAAATTCTGTATATTTTAGATCATTACATACAAACTGAAATATTTAAACTTTTGATTTATCTACAATTTAGCCTTTTAAATCATAAAATCACATATCAATATTTCATAGAATCAGATATTTTTCCTATTTTTTAAACAATCTATCAAAACATTTCACAGTGAAGAAGTGTATGAAATATACAGCTGATGCATATAAATAATTCTAAACGCTCTTTTCTCAATGTGATAAGTTCACTGGCTCACAAAAACGGCCGTTCTAGGTTATCTGCATGGCAGATATGTGGCATCACATTTCCACAATCAAGTAAAGAGTTTTTTCCTTTTCTTTTTTTTAATATCTTATTTGTTCAATTTTCTGACCAGAACTTCATGTCAGACTGGAAAACTTAACAGCAAACAATGTGTTGGAATTACCCAGAGTTTAAGAGTGACGGGCCATTGATGTAGAAAATATTGAACGTATCAAAAGTAAGTCTGATGCAGATCTTTTTCGGTTGAACTCGTGCTGAGTCTGGACGTCCAGTCAGAGCCGATGACGGATACGGCTGGAAGCATGTCTGTCTTCTTGTCGTCTGACTTCTCATTCAGCGCGAATGGAGTGATGGACAGCTTCAGTTTCTGCAAAGACAAAAGGCAGCAATGTTAACAGCTGCAGCATTTCGGTTATAACAATAAAGCAAAATATCTGAGGATGTTAGTCTACATCACCTCCATCAGGGAACCAGGAAGCACCCACAATGTGTGAATGGCACCCAGTGGGATCCAGATGATGGAGGCCAGAGCGATGACCCAGCCCACACCCTGGGCCCACTGAGGGAAGACGTAGTTCCCATACCGGGCCGGGGTGAACTGGATGACGGAGAAAACCAGGAGCACCTGCAACAAAAGACACATTCATCAATCTTCTTTGAGTTCTCTCTATATGTTCGGATTTAAAGAGAAGCTGTTGAAAAAGGCCCGTCAACTCACAGTGATCAGGACAGGAGCCACTATGAGCCAGCAGAACCTGAAGTAGATGTTTGCTTTTTTCCCAGTCATCTCCTCAAGGTTGTCTGAAAGTCGTTTCACGCCTGCACATGGAGAGGACGTGACGTTAGAGCGCATCCGCTGACTTTGCTTATTTTTACTATCATTTTCAACACTTTTCCTCTCAACAGTGACGGATTCGGTCCTGAGTAATGAGAATGTTTTCTCACCGTAACACCAACAGGTGGCTAAGATCTCAAAGAAGGCAAGAAACATGATGGACACGATGGCAGTGTAATGGTCCATCAGCTGGAAGACGTAGATTCCCACCTGGAAAGAGAAACACTCTTCAAACTGCAGGTGGAGGTCGGGGGAGGTCGGGGGTCATGTGATCTGCTAACAGTGTGGTTTATCTAGCTGGAGATGAAACAGGAGATTATACCTGCATCACACAGGGGATTCCAAAAAGAAAGGCTACGGCACAAACTGCAAGCACAAACAGCTCCTTCCGTTTGAAGAATTTAATCAGGGGACGATAGAATTCATCCATGAGACTCGTCACCATCACCTCAACCATTGCAAACTGTGAAAAGAAAAAGTTTATTTTATCAGATTTTTTTTTCCTCGAATACAGAATATATGTGGATGATCTGGGAATATATGTACCTCACTGTCCAGCCCCAGGCAGAGCAGCATGAAGAAGAACAGCACAGCCCAGAGTTGTGAGACCGGCATGGTGGAAAAGGCTTGTGGGTAAATAACAAAAACCAGTCCTGGACCTGATGACACAGAAATCACAAATTCACTCACTGAGCATAGTCGTGTAAGAATGCAAGCTTTTCTTCTTGCAACCTCTATGTAATAAAATTTAAACCAGATATCTCATATGCCGTTTTTCTTCAGATTTCAATCATGCAATCCACCAAACAGGACTGGAAAGCAAAGAAAAAGTGTTTAGGAATAAGATCTAACTCATTTTTCCAAGGCTGCAACCCTCATCCCACAAATGCATAACGCGTGACCTGTGATCACATGTTGCTGATTCAAAGGGAATTTCATTCATCACTCATTTTTATCAAAGGTAGATTCCATCACCTCCATCAGGGTCTGAAGACTCACATCAGCTGGAGATCATCTCTGGATTAACTGATCTTACATCTTTTCATGGTTCATATTTTGTTATTTGTAACTGGCTCTTGGCTGAAGCCGTTGTGTTGTAGCGTGAACAGATTCATCACTGATTTGTGGATGAAACAATGAGATTGTGCCTAAAAGAAACCCTTTGGCACTTGGAGTGAGATCAACACCTCCTGCTTCAGGATTTGGATATCATTAACAAATCATTCTTATTTTTGGCTTCGTCACTTTGATAGAAGATTAACCCAGCTTCTATTAATCTTTCAATCAGTAGCATTCGATGTGTGAGGCCTGTTCAAGGTAATGATCAAAATAAATACATACAGAGTCAAACAATCTTTTTAAAAACTAAATTTCTTTTACCAAATGGTTTGTCAGTATAATCAAGACGAATAGAGACAAGATAATAAGTTTTGGTGTGAAAAAAAAAACCCCAGCAGTTTCAATGAGAGCTTTTAAGCCTCATCAGGAGCTTTTATCACCTCATCATGGCAAAACACCAAGTTCTTAGCAATTAGCGAAACTACAGCACTATTTCGTCACACAGTAACACAGGAACAAACCCTTTTAATCTTTACCCCTGAAAGACCCTGGAGGGAGTTCTCTCTGTACTCATTAACTCATGTTAATGATCAATTCACCTCATTATTTTTCACTATGCAACACTTCCTCTATTGCTTGATATAAGAATGAAAACAGATTTACATCCAACAAATTTGTTATTTGATATTACGTTTAAAGGGATTCCACACAATTAGAGTCTGATGTGGTTACAATATTTGAAATATTCAAGTGTTGTGCACGATGAAAAACAGCCACCAACCATCTACAGCCAGCTTGTCGACATCGACTCTCTGAAGATGAGACATGTATCCGAAGGCCGAGAAAATGACAAAACCCGCCAGGATGCTGGTGAGGGAGTTGATGATGGCTATAGTCAGTGTGTCTCTGCAGGAGAAGAGAGAGAGAGAAGAGCTCTGACTCTTCTGCAAAGTGAAGAAGAAAAACCCCCCAGCAGATAATCTTTGGGTTATTACTTGAGGACGTTGTTGTTGAAGGAGTTGTAACTGGACATGGCCAGGAGCGAGCCGAACCCAATCCCAATGGAATTGAAGATCTGAGCTGCAGCGTTCACCCACACCTGCAGCTCAGAAGGATGAGTGTTTCTTTTAGGAGCTTTTATCAGCTGGGGACACAATGACCCTTTTAAATATTCTCACCCACCGTCTCATCCAGCAGCCTGTGCCACTCTGGTATAATAAAGAATCTAATTCCAGCCATGGCTCCAGGAAGCTGCACGTTATTGATCAGCAGGGCAATCAGGATAATATATGGGAAGAGAGCGGTGAAGTATACCACCTGGACACGGAGAAAACCATATTAAAGAGCTGTGGATTGATTTCATTCTCTTGGTTTCGCTCTGTTTATTCACCTTTCCCGTGGATTTGATTCCTTTGAAGATGCAAAAGTAAATGAGGATCCAGGAAAGAATGAGGATGAGGAAAAGTTCCCATCGCAGCACTCCTGCATCCTCCACTCCGTTGGTCTGTTCCAGCATTCTGTACCTGGAACAAAACAGGACAAACAGCCGTGGATAAGTATTGCTCTGAGAGGATTACAGTCCGATCCTGAGATTCATCAAAACTGAACAACACAATACTAATACAGATTATAGATATTCAGATGATGAGAAACTTTCCTAGAAATGTGTTTGAATGTTTGAGATGAACAGAAGTCATTCTCATTTATTAACATTGTTTAGGTTTGAACCTTGAGTAGGGTAACCTACATTCTCCCTCCGCTGGCATTATGTATGAAGATCAAACTACACTGAAAACATGACCTGGATATCAGGATCAGAGATCACTGCTGCTCTGCACTGCCTGGATGAACTACGCTCAAGCTGACAATACACTGTGATAAATTTGCATATTTTTTGAGTGACTGACTGAGGTATACTCTCAAGGGATTGGATGGAATGTCTTGCTTTGTGCAAGTACAGTGAGAATAATGTCTGTTGAGTCAGCTTTTAACAGATATGTGGTTTAAAGCTACAGTGCATGTAATAGATTGACATTCAGATCATAAGATTATGGCTTTAAAGGGGGACAAAAGTGAACTCAAGTCTGAAGCATGTGTCTTATCAGCTGGAAGTGTTTTACATTGAGAATTGATTAATGAACAACTGACTGAGCTTTGGACTTTCAGTTTTGTGTTTAAGCCCTGATGGAATAATTAAAATGCATTCCACTTGTTAATGTGTTAATGTTATTGATTTTAGAGTAAATTCTAGAGCTGAACCACTCAAATAGTTCTCACCTTAGATGTGAGTTTTGACACGGTGCATTTTTTACAATTCAGCAACGTGATGAAATTGCGTTATGAAATTCTTTGGCCCACAGTTTGTGAATCTGTCCAGAAACTGTGGAATCAATTAAATGTTAAAAAAAACACCACTTTTGGGAACACGCTAGAGCTTCTCAGTGACAAATCATTTTAATTAGAACAGCATGTTAACTGAAACGCATTAACATGTAATGTTGACTAAATCAGTTCGTCTTAATTTATATTATCTTTGCCATTTTTGTTACTATAGGGGTATCAAAGTGTTCTTCCAGAGGTAGAGAGAGTAAAGTGTTTAAAGGAATAGTGCTCTAGGAGCTGGAACGACAAGGCATTTGAACTCTACCAGGTTCATTCCAGTACTCTATTTGGGAGTGTGTACTCTGTGTTCAGACCCGTTCATTGTCTTTCCTCTGAACTGCCCTCTGAACCCACTCTGCACTTCCCTGCAATCTCCTGCATACTTTTGCATTGTCATGGTTGTATCAATGGTTACCGGTGCTTTTCTGTAACACCCGTCTCCTTATCTGCTCCACTTGTGCATCGTAATCTTTGCGCTTTTGCTCTTTCTTTTTTTTTTCTTGTAACTGAGCTCAGCTCGCAGCAATGCAGATGTGTACCAAATGATTATTACTGAAAACGACTACGATGTGAAGATTTTTCAAACAAGTATCTTTTCAACACACCTGAAGAACTCTTGGCTGGCTGTGTATGTATCGCTGTCGTTTGTTCTGTAAATGGTGCAGTTTGGAGTGTTCCAGGTGTTGTTGCAGCTATGCCAGGGCAGTGGATCCTGGAAGGAGTTGAAGAGGTAGTAGAGGGCCCAGGTGATGACGACGTTGTAGTAGGTGCACATGATGAAGGAGATCGCTACTGATGCCATGCCCACTCCTGAAATCAGAAAGAAACCCCGTCCAAGTAGGAGAGTTTACAATACTGTGTATCATTCACTTTGGTCACAGTTGAGTGGAAACATGACGTTGATTTACCTTTCAGCAGTGGGCAGACGCTGGTGAGAGCGTGGACAGGCCCTCTCCTGGTGTACTGGCCCACTGTCAGCTCCATGTAGAGCAGAGGAATCCCCAGGACCACCAGCATGAGCAGGTACGGCACCAGGAAGGCACCTGCCACACAGAGACCACACAGGTCAAGGTCAAACTGTCACCTTTACCTGTAGTGAAATTCATCCTACAGCTGAAATATTTATCCAATTATCCTTTGAGTGTTTGGAGTTTTACATAATTACGATTGTGAAGGAGGCCAAGCAGTCTGCTTTTATGACATCCTCTAATATCTAACAGATGTGAAACTCATCCTACCTATCGATGTAACAGTCACAGGAGGTATACCACTTTAATCATTTACAATTGATTACAGTAAATCCGTCATCATAAAAGTGATAATCACATCCATAAAATTGTTTATTTTTTATGAATTTAAAAATCATAATAGGCGTTACTGTACAGACACGTGTAAAATGAATGTGTTCACTCAGAAAGCAGAAGTAAATGAATCCTTCAGAGCAATAGCAAATTAGCAAAATATATTTACAAAACAGAGTTAAATAGAAAGAAAAAGAAAAAAAGACTACAATTTAAGTTTCAACACCATAATATAAAAATCCAACAGAACTCTTCTGACGTATTTTTCTGTTCAGGATCAAGTCAACCACAAGGGTTCAGTCAACCTTCAGTGTAGATTCAGTCTTTTTTGCTTTTCCACATTTTTCAAAATGATCATATTGCAGAACATTAAAAATAACATTTCTACAAAATGGTTCCAATGAAAGTAGAGAAATGTATGTGAACGTTGTTCTGTTTTCCTCCAGCGTTGAGCAAAGCAGACAATTTGATGAAAACAGTCATAATCATCTTAAACACCGTTTTCTGGATGAGACTTAAACAGAAAAAGACAACTGAACAAATCACATCCAGCAGCTCATAAATGGCCGTTAGATGTCTGTTTGGTTTTACATATCTGAATAACAGACTGGCAGCTTCACAATTTCATTTAAACTCTCCTACTAAATTAGCCCCAGTAGCAGTGCTGTAAACTGAAGTATCCTTTTTCATTTCAGAGCCCTCCGTCCATTCATCACCTCATATCCGGAGTCTCTTCAAAACAACATCCCTGCTCACAGTTCGTGTCTGGTCAGTCAGGAAGTCAATGCTTCAGAAACATACATTAAAAAAAAAAATTTTGCAAACAATGTCCAATTTGCAGTCAAAGATCTGTTTGTTTATAAACAAGATGGAAAAACCCTGAACGCATCCTTCATCCGTTTTGCTGCGTTCAGCTTGGGGTTGCGCTATGATTGGTCCCAGCCGACTTTAGGTTAAAGTTTGACTTTACAGCACCTTTCAACTTCAAATGCATGTTTTTTTTTAAATTGCAGGAGGAAACCAGACGATCCAGAGAAAATCTACAGAATGCACAACTCACAAACCCACAGAAAGGCTTTAAAGTCCTGAATCGAACTGGAGATTTTCTGCCTGTGAGGCAAGAGTGCAAACCACTACACCACCGATTTAGCAAAGGCGTGTATTCCAGTCCCACTGTCGAGAATGGAGCATTATAAAGCAGCTCATCACTTTTCCATCACTGTATTTGCAGCCCTGCTCTCTGCAGTTCTCTGCTTGTTGGTCGTCCATCTCAGCTGTTTCTTTCTATTGACATGAATCAATTAATCAATAATCCTAAAGAACAAATATACTGTGAAATTGCATCCCGCTTGAAAGAGGGAGAGAATGCTTTTGAAAATACCTGATTTTAATAATAGTCAAATTACTGAGAAAGGCCAAAATAGCATGTTTGCAACATCATTTGGCTTGAAATTAACTGAACTCAATGAATGAGGCAGTCGCTGGTTGACCCAGGATTGATCTCACAGCAACACTGATGCTCATTACTGAGAGAGAGCCAGTGCTGTTATCAAGCGTTTTCATAAAAGTAACTCAACTACTTGATGTAGCAAGTGAGTTCAGGAACTTGGACAACACTGGACCAGACGGTTAAATGAGAAGTGGTCTGGACAGTGGTCTCCGCTGCCTTGTATTAGATCCAAATCCAAACATGTAGTTGCCTCTGCAGTGGTAATCTGTCTCCAGTTAACTGTCACCCAACAGACATCCCAAACATTAGACTCAGTCTGGAATAATTTGAGATTTGTGGGTTGCAGCACATTGACTATCTTTTAGGAAAACAAGCCTGTACTGACTGTGAAGTACAGTGATGATAATGTTAGATTATAAACTTGCAGCTGACATTGACCGACATTTTTAACGTCATATCAGACAGACCCTCAAGATATTGTGAATCTATCTGCCAAAGAAAAGTTTAACTGAATGAGACAATCATTTTGAGCACACTTATAAATCATCCAAATCAGAGTTGGAGTCATATCTCATTTAAATATTGTGGAAAGTTTAATGAGTGAACCATTGTATATATGAAAAAAACACATGCTTCAACTTTTTACAAGCAAATGTCAAATATCATAAAGTCTGTTTCAGTGGCTGCTGAATAATTCTGCAAAACATCTTTTTTTTTTGTTCTTTCTGCTGTCAGTCCCATGACTGTTCTTACATTTTTCACATTTCAAAGTCCAAAGAGGTGAAAAGGGGCAACAGCTTTCAAAGCAGACGTTACTGAATGCTTATGAAAATGCCCTCTGAAGCACCTTCAAAAATACCGTTTTCTATACAGTAACAATGACCATACACTCTTCAAACTAACCCACAGCTTTGTGTCAGTGTCCTGAAAGAAATGTACAGTTTTGTTTTGCTCTGTTTCTCACCTCCTCCGCTCCTGTAGCACAGATAAGGGAATCTCCACACATTTCCCAGACCCACAGCGCAGCCGATGCCAGCCAGGGTGAACTCTATCTGCCTGCTCCATGTTGGTCTGCTGGGTGCCGGATCCATGTTTGATGTTTGCTCCCTGCGTCGCCACTCCTCTCCGTTTGGGCCCAAACCTCAAAGAAAGCCTGACGGGAATTTAAGTGGACGTGGCTGATATAACCTTCCTCTTTTTTATTATCTTTAATGATTAGCCGAGCAGAAACACCACAGCCTTCAGCAGCTCCAAGAAAGAAAAGTTGTTCTGAGTTAATATTTGTTTTGAACGGCACAGGTTTGTGGTTAAATTACTGAGGGTGGAGAAGACAGTGGATTAAAATTATTATTATTTCACTGTGATTTAAAAATCTGTCTACATTGTAAACCATTTATCCAACATCTGCACAATTTAATGTAACAAATCAGCTTTCAATACTGATTGAAACATATGTCTGATTGCTCTCTTTTGGGGTAAAGAAAAAAAGATTTCCTTGTGATTTCATTTCTGTTGGAATACTTGATCCTCTTTCAGGGCCACACGTGCAGGGTGTCACATACGCGTTTCTGAAACAGCGACACGTGCTGCTGCGGCGCTATCCAGCAGGGTCATCTCCGACAAACAAACAAGCGCAGTAATCTGGGTTTTTTATGGAGGCAGATACTCTGCTCACATTTAACTGCGAGCTGCGGTGTGCTTCAGCAAATCACACCCCACGAAGAGTAAAGGGCTAACTTCGTCGAAGGTCAAGGTTCATATCTAGGCCGGCTGTGTGCGTGTACGTGCATTGTTGCTGTTGTCAGGGCTGCAGTTACACAAGTAGGGGTAATGTCTGCAATGCATGTTTTATGTGACTCTGCATTAACACACCTGGCTCTAATGATTATATCGTCACCAAGCTGCTAAGGAAGCCTCTCATTGCAGTTTTGTGTGTTACAGCAGGATGAGACCTAAAGCATGCACGAAACATTATAACACATTCCCCCAACTGCGGCAGAGGAATGGATGAACAAAACAAGATGACGAATATCTAAAATAGAAGAGAAACCACAAACCCAGCCACGAAACTGTAGATCTAAGAAGAATTTCAACAATACGAATGGGGCTCCAACCAGTAATCTAGAGACAGACAACAGCCTACGTGATGCAAGGCATAAAGGATACACCAAACCTTCAGAAGCTTTTCTTTGTAACAACTGCATAAATGCTACAAACAAGTAGAGACAGTTAAAGTAAAGAGCAGTTCCTGTCCACTCCTGTTGAAGTTTTTCTCTTTGAAGAGCCAAAAGCCTGTTGACCAATGCCCATATGGAAAAGCTATAGATGCATTTTAGAAAGTTTGAATATGTTTTATATGGAACTTGTAAGAAATGTATTTGACACTCAAACCACATATGAGATCATTATAAAATATGTACAAAATGCAACTTGTATGATTTTGGAGCTTATATGAACTTATATGAAGTAATTCCAAAAACAGAGCCCTTTGTAAATGTGTCTAAGATGAAACTTAAATGAGTGAGGAAAAACCATCAGTGAAACTAGCATCTTGCAAGTGTCTGCAAATCTTGCAAAAACACTGAAACGACTTGCGTGCAGTGGCACATGATGCGTACAATATTTCCCAAGACGTACATGACTTTTCAATAAAGTTACATGGAAACCCACAGGAGGTTACACAAAATCCTTTTTTGAACAAAAACACTGGAATTTCAAAAGTTTGCTATGGTTTGTATTTTCTCCAAGCTCATTTTCTCTCATTCCAAAGTTGTTTAACTTCATACACAAAGTCTGTGGTTTTTATGCTGCTACTGTAAATCTCATGGGCTGACATAAACCACAGCATACAAAAGACGTGTATCTAATGATATATGACCCTTATATGTTAGAGGCCATTTTAAACACACATGAAATATAATAAACTAAAAGAAAACAAACAAAAATATCATAAGATCTGCAGACTATTTACACTTTAAATGTAGAAAACCTATAAATAGTGGTGGTGCAGTGCAGTGGTGCTCATTGGATCCCACAGGTGGACAATCAACCACAAACACAACCACACCCGAACCAGACACAGACTCTAATCTATGTGAAAGTCATCCAACCTTAAAAATTTATGACATAATCTTCTGTAACAGCCACAGGAGGAACAGCCCTTAAAATGTTATACCCTTAATGATAGTTAATCATTGTCTAAAAAACAATTATCACATGAAGTATACTTCGATAAAGTTTTTAATCTTTATGATTTTGTAATTATCATAAATGAGCGCGAGCAAAATGAACATGTGCAATCAGAAAGAAGAAGTAAATGAAATATTTCTACCTTTCTCTACCAATTGGCAGTGTTAGACCATATAATTAAGAATACATTTCAAAACAGATTAGTTAAAAACCTATGAAAACATCTACATATATAAAACCTCTTCTGACTTACATTACCTCTCTTCTCATGATCTTTTAACCAAGTAAGGTACAAGTGTAAAATAAACTTTAAATGAAGACACATTTATCAATTTACTTTTGGACATCTTTAAGATATTAACATTGTATGTCACTACATTTAAAATTACACTCTAAGAGAAAACATTCCACATTAAAGCCCATGGCCTCCCCGAACTCCGCCCAGACCCAAGTTTTTCCGCCACAACCATTCGGACTGCAGTTCGCTTAGCCTGCCTGTACTTCTCAGCTGCTTCTGGAGTCCCACGAACCAATAAGGCTCGATAGGACTCCTTCTTCAGCTTGACAGCAGCCCTTACTTTCGGTGTCCACCACCGGGTTCGGGGGTTGCCGCCACGACAGGCACCGGAGACCTTATGACCACAGCTCCGAGCAGCTGCTTCAACAACGGAGGTGGAGAACATGGCCCACGGCACATCTCTGTAACATTGCATGGCGGCTGACGACAGTGCCTCTGTATTGGCAGACCTCAGCCTCCCTGGGAAAGTCTATTCCAGGGTACTGGAAAGGAGGATTCGACTGATAGTCAAACCTGGGATCCAGGAGGATCAATGCAGTTTTTTACCTGGTCGCGGAACACCGGACAGCTCTCTGTGGTTCGTGGGAGTTCGCCCAACCAGTTCACATGTGTTTTGTGGACTTGGAGAAGGCGTTCAACCGCGTCCCCCGTGGTGTCTTGTGGGGGGGGGGGGTGCTTTAGGAGTCCGTGGCCAATTCTGAAGGTCCATCCGGTCTCTGTATGCCCGGAGTGGGAGTCTGGTCCACATTGCCGGCAGTAAGGCGGACCTGTTCCCGGTGCATGTTGGACTCCGGCAGGGCTGCCCTTTGTCACCAGTTCTGTTCATAATCTTCATGGACCGAATTTCTAGGTGCAGCCAGGGGCCGGAGGGGGTCCGGTTTGGCGACCACAGGATTTCATGTTTGCTTTTTGCAGATGATATTGTCCTGTTGGCTCCATCGAACCCAGACCTACAGCATGGACTGAGACAGTTTGCAGCCGAGTGTGACGCGACAGGGATGAGGATCAGCACCTCCAAATCTGAGGCCATGGTCCTCGACTGGAAGAAGGTGGTCTGCCCTCTCCATGTTGTTGGTGAGACCCTGGCCCAAGTGAGCGAGTTTAAGTATCTTGGGTTCTTGTTCATGAGTGAGGGACGAATGGAGCGTGAGATTGACAGGCGGATCAGTGCAGCGTCTGCAGTGATACAGTCATTATATCGGTCCGTTGTGGTGAAAAAGGAACTGAGCTGAAAGGCGAAGCTCTCAACTTATCTGTCAATCTACATCCCCACCCTCACCTATGGTCATGAGCTTTGGGTCATGACCGAAAGGACAAGATCCGGGATACAAGCAGCTGAAATGAGCTTCCTCCGTAGGGTGACTGGGTGCTCCCTTAGAGATAGGAGGAGGAGCTCAGTCACCAGGGAGGAGCTCGGAGTAGAGCCGCTACTCCTCCATATTGAGAGGGGCCAGCTGAGGTGGCTCGGGCATCTGGTTAGGATGCCTCCAGGACACCTCCCTGGGGAGGTTTTCCGGGCATGTCCCACCCAGAGGAGACCCTGGGGAAGACCCAGGACACGCTGGAGAAACTTTGTCTCTCGGCTGGCCTGGGAACACCTCGGGATCCTCCCAGAAGAGCTGGAGGAAGTGTCTAGGAACAGGGAAGTCTGGGCATCCCTGTTGAGACTACTGCTACCGCGACCGGTCCCGGATGAGCGGTAGAAGATGGATGAATGGATGGATGGAGTAAGCCAAGGTTCTGCTCAGATAATTACATGAAAACAATAGAAATCACCCTAAATGCTGTGGTCCCAAATGCAGGTTATTGGATGAAATCTCAACAGGAAAAAGACACTGGAGGAATTTACCTCCAGTCGCTCCATGCAAGGCACTCAATCAATCCACTGGGAGCAGGTTGGGGTTGTCAAACATGTCACATGTGGGCTCAGAACAACAACCTTCCGATTGCAAGATGGCCACACTACTAACTGAGCCAGAGAAACCCATAAATAAATACTGTACTAGAAGTCAGAGCTTTGAGCTATCAGGCTCCTCTCATGTGGAACCAGCTCTCAGCTTCAGTCAGAGAGGCTGACACAGTCTCTGCTTTTAAGGTCGGACTTCAAACTTTCCCATTGAATAAAGCTTACAGTTCAGGCTGGTTCATGCCACTCTGGACCATTTTCTAATTAAGCTGCAGGTTCAGACTGCTGGGAGAGCTTTACTGCACCGAGCTTCTTTGCTTTTTCACTCGCTATCATAATCACCATTCCATGTCACTGACATTCTATCTCTCTCCTGCAGTCTGTACTCTCTGTTCTCTGTCTGTACGTTCCTGCAGGGTTGCTGACAGTGGAACTGAAAGTTCACCTGAGGCTCTGGCACTCCTCAAGTCTGCAGTAACAGGATTTGCTGCCATATTGTAACATTCTGTTTGTTGCCTTCTGTCATTCTAATTTCCTTTACTTTCTTTCTATTCCTTTACCCCAGCTAGAACAACAGAAAGTCTCCACCTCTGATCAAGGATCTGCAAGTTTCTTCCTGTTCAAACTGAGTTTTTCCCATTTCACCAGCGCTCATGTGGAATTATTGGATTTTCCTCTCTAAAACTGCCTTAAAATGACTGTGTTGAATTTGGCACTATATAAATACAACTGAATGGAACTGAATTGAATATCTGTAGATGAGTAGCTCCTGTTTATTGCATAAGTAGTGCAGTTTGCAGCTTTCTAGCTGTTGCTGCAGTTTTGTCATTGCAGTGAATCCTGGAGGAAGATGAAGAGATAATTCATCCTTCATTTGAAATATTTATCCAATAATCCTTCGTAACAGTCAGACTGAGTAGACGTCTCAGGAGGTTTACATAATTATGATTGTGAAGGAGGCCAAGCAGCCTGCTTTTATGACATCCTCTAATATTTAACTAATGTGAAAGTCATCCTACCTTTGTATCTATGCTATAACCGTCATAGGAGGTATACCACTTTAATCATTTTATACCCCTAATTGATTACAGTAAATCCATCATCATAAAAATGATTAATCACATAAAGTATACATCAATAAATCACTTTATCACAGACATACACAACTAAAAAATAATGAATGCGCTTAAAAAACAAATAACCTAAAAGTTGATAAAATTGTTATTCATCTGTGATTCAAAAATAGTGTTTTAAGTCAAAATTTGTTTCATGCTTTCTAGTACTTACATTTTCGCTCTCGTTTCAGACCTGACCTCCTTCCTTCCTTCCCATTGTGATTTTTCACTCCGAACCTGATTGGTTTCACCTGTTCCCTTGAATTTTAAATGGACGGACAAGAGAATCAGGAGAACTGCCGATAACATGCAGAAACAAATCACTGCAGTAGGAATTGCAAAGTTAACTTTTTCAGATAGTATTTCTGCAAACATGGCTCATGTCAGATGTGAATGCAGACATTTGCATGTGTAAATAAAATATATTTGTGGAGGGAAGATCTTTGCTGACAAACAGAGCATGATAAACATAATAGTGCATGTTATGAGTTTTAAGGTATTTGCTCATTATGGAAGGACAGACTGCAATGGCCTGTTCACAGGATGTCTTTATTGTTTATGACTGTATGTTTTATTTGTCTTTAAATGGAGGCGTCCACTCTGAGGTAGCTGTGTTGAAGCAAGGCAAAAAGGTGTCAAGGAGGCCAAACCAATAAGAGGTGGATTTTTTTTTTTTAGCCCTTATTCAACCAGGTAAAGGATAGAGTCCCACCTCACCATCAACAGACCAAGGGAGGGGTGGCAGGATCTGCATAGCATGACGGACGTCACTGGCGTGTGACTCCAGGAGACCTGAATGAGTTTCTGTTGGAGGAGTTCAACTGCTTCTTTGCTCGATTTCAGCCTCTGCAGCGACACTGATCTGCTCCAGCACTAGCACCAGCAGGAGGTCAAGAAACCCACAACCCGGTCTGCCGAAAACAACCCGAAGGCCTCAGGACAAAGGAATCCAGGATAGACTTCAGAAGATGCAGAACAGAGCTGATGTACTGTCTCTCCACCTGGTACGGCAGATGCACCCATGGAGAACGTGGATCTCAGAACTTGCTGTTATTTTCTCAGGTTAATTTGTCTCTATTACACACATATCACTCTGATTACTATAATAATTCCATCCTCCACTCAATTGATCTCTTGTCAACAATATATGGAAAAGATCGTCTCTTCCACCTCCAAACCCACTCTTCTGATCATCTGCACTATTCTCCTTTGGATGACGTTTGAGTTTGAGCTCCATTCCTAAACAACCTAAGTCCTAGAAGTATCCTGAGCACCAATAATTGGTTGAATTTTGTTGGTGTCCCATTTTGAATTGGAGTTCACAAAACCAAAGCCTGCTTGGAGTCAGGCAAGTCCAGAGTCAAGTCTCAAGTCAAGTCGCAAGTCCCACACTTTCAGTTTCGAGTCTTTTCAAGTCATTTTAACAACACAGTATGATGCATTGAATTTACACAAGGTTTAAAGAAACTTCTTAACTATGGGTGCTTTTTGGTGTGGGATGTGTGTAGAACCACCCAGAGGATTCAATGAAACAGGTGCAGGATGGGTAAGATAGGCAGGTTCACTTTATGTTCTCCTGCAGTATCCTGCGCCCATGGGGAGGAAAAAAAGCAAAAAAAAAAACTGCACTGCAGCATAGAGCACAACATGTGGTGGTTATTATTATTCTTATTGTTATTTTGCTGTTACTACAAGTTTTGGAGACTTTTTTAAAACTGTACATGGTGTTTAGTCAAACATGATTTTCTTCACTGTGCTGTCCTTGACACACTAAATAACACACTTCTTTTCTTTGTATCTTTCTGAGCAGACAGTCACACACACACACACACACACACACACACACACACACACATCAAAGAGAGGGCTCATGGGCCAAAACCGGCCCACAAAGACTTCCAATTTAGGCCTACAGTTTGGCAAATAGATATTAAATATAGTTTATTCAATGAAAAGACAGGAGTCCTAGGATTTGGACCATTTACTAAAGACAGCCTAAGAATAAGGGAAGAGGGCTAATGGATATGTCAACATATCGTGTGAAAACTCTGTACTACAGCTAACCCTGCTGGAGGAAGCCGACAGGTGCAACAGGACAGATGTGTCAAAAGAAATGACTTGATATTCATTTCACCGTCTGAAAGACTTCAGTATAGTATAATTCATAATACCCACTTCTGGGAACCAGCATATGCTGTGTTTCTCATCTGTTCATGAGCTTTAACTTTGTGTATGTTATCCATCTTTACTGGAAAACCTTTTCAATGTAGTTGTTGTCTAAAAGAGCCTTTTCTTGCATGTCAGTAACTTAACATCAGCCAAAGTCCTTTTGACTTTTAAATTTCTCTAATCACAAAATTATAACTATTAGGAAGAAAACTGTAGTTATCCTCAACTGTTACAGGCCAATATCCAACCTCCCCTTCATTTCTAAAATCCAAGTGAAAGTTGTTGCAAATCAGCTGTGCAACATTTTATGTACAAACAACTTTCTTCAGTCTTTTCAGTCAGGTTTCAGAGCTCATCACATCACAGAGTCAGCTCTGGGAAAAGTGACGCTTCTCACGGCCTCAGATAAAGGACTGGTCTCTGTTCCTGTTAGATCTCAGTGCTGCATTCAGTGCTATTGATCATGGCATCGTAATGCAGAGACTAGAATACTTCGATTAATAGAAAATGATTAAGCTAGTTTTGATCATATTTAGCAGACAGGTTCATGTTAATGATGACTCTTCAGTTCCGACTACCATTACACATGGAATTCCACGGGGTTCTGTCTTCGGACCTCTACTTTTTGGATTCACATGCCTTCTGTTGAGAATATTATGAGGAAACACTCCGTTAATTTCCATTACTATGCAGATGATACAAAAGTCTATTTATCAATGAAACCAGATGACACTGATCAATGTCCTATGATGCTGATATTGAGTCTGACTCATTGGCACAACTACATTTGTTTAATTGTACGCAGTCCTCATACTGTACATTTAAGATTCACCTAAGTGTATGATAGAATTGAGCAAATTGTAACTGTGTTAATCGCAAATTTGGAGATTCCGGAAAGGAAAGTTCCCATACCAGGAGTCGAACCCGGGCCGCCTGGGTGAAAACCAGGAATCCTAACCGCTAGACCATATGGGACTGCTCATAATAGGCTTTAGCATCAGTAACAGGATGAGTTTACTATTTGTGGGGCCCATGTCTGTCTACTGGTATAGATATTATGTTTGCATAATAAACTTTTCTGCACCTCAGCTATATCTTTCTGTAAATAAATTGCCTTTATATTCATAATAAACAAGTAATTGTTCCTAGCTCATCACCGGAAAAGCCAGGACAGATTATGGAGATTATTTTTGGCTCAAAATCAACAACACAGCTTTAATTGTGTCTTCTGTGTTTGATGATACTCGTCATATTGAGAAGAGGACATAAAATCTTGTACAAGGGTGTGCTAACCTCTTGTTAAAAGTGAAAGACAAATTATTATTAAATTAAATCAAATATTGAGTGTGTGTGTGTGTGTGTGTGTGTGTGTGTGTGTGTGTGTGTGTGTGTGTGTGTGCGTGTGTTTTGCTAAAACTCACATGACTGATCAAAGCCAAACTGTTCAAAGTCTAAATAAGTCAGCCTGATGAATTTATGACTTTATATGTATCATACATGCAGAGGCAGGTGCTGAATTACAATGATTGACCTTCATGATGGCATTTACTTTGGATTGTCATTTAGAAGGTTCAACGGTTTATTTTAAGTATGCAATTCCTTCTTTCTTTCACGTTTCTGAGCGAGTTGTCAGAAAGCAAGATTACTATTGCAACAACAAATCATCCGTAGGGTAAAACTAACCTGTCCAACGACGGTCAGTGGCTCTGAGTTACAGTATTGAGAAAGTCTGACCTCTGCTGGATGTCAAGTGTAGTGACCAGGTACATTTCCACACATTGTATGAGTGAGGAGAGACTTGTGACCACTGCATTACTCTGCCATCACTGGGAGACCATTAAATTGACTGATTGGAAGATATAACAATAATTACGGACAGTATTTATACTTTTGCTTATTCAGTGAACTCTAATGTGGTGGACAAGCCAGTTAAAGCTTCAGACTCTAAAGTTTTTCAAAGAAAAAAACATGTTAGGACTTTCCTGTGCGTAACAGTTTATCACTTTTGGTTGTACAAATTAAAATAATTATTATACATTAATAATTTGTGATTCATCAACAACAATGATTCATCAAAAATGCATCAAAACATCATCAGACTGCTGTCACATGCATGTACTATCGCAAGGTAAAATCTGTTGTATACAACATAACACGAACATTTCTATGCTCCTGAAGTGACCGAGACAAAGCAAGAGTTTGTTGTATTTCCTGTGCTCAGAAACAAAGTTACATTAATTTCTTTAAGTGTCGAATAACACTCAGTTTTGTTTTGTTCTTTTTACTGTGTGGTAAAGTGAACCTCCCAGGTGCAAAAAAGCTGAACTTATATAATTTCAGTAATCCTGTTCCTGTATTATGTTTGTAATACTTTGACATTTGGGTGTGATTTGTGAAATACCAGAGCATAATATTACTTTATACTTGTGGTATGTACCCAGCCAGATTCCCAAATCCAGTGTGTGTGTACAGTGACAGAGTCAGTGAGTAACTAGGTTCTTGGTCAACCCCATGCCCCCCCAGGCTGCATGCTGCCATTGGGCCATTTTCACAGCTCCACTACTTCCTGAAATTAACTGTGCACATTCATTTCCTGTCTTGCATTATTGGCCAAAATGATTAATCCAGGTGTGTCTTGTTGCAGCAGTCTAAACCAGACACACCTGGATTAATCAGTTTGGCCAATAATGCAAGACAGGAAATGAATGTGCACAGCTATTTTCAGGAAGTAGTGAAGCTGTGAAAATACCCCATTCAGGGAGGAACCTTCTTAAACTGTAATTTCATCACTGTTGGACACTTTATCCATGCACCACCTACGAAAACTACAACTACTACAAGAAATGAATCACATGAATCTAACCCTAACTCACAGTTGAACTCACATAAACTTGAAACACTGAACATGCAGTCTGATGATAATTCAAGAATATGTTTGTTTTACACCACCTCTATAAAAGGCAATCTGTTCTTGTCTTTTTGAAACTCTTATGTGCATTTTCAAAAGAAAAATGTTTTTTGTCTGTGTCTTTTCCTTGGACATGAGTTTTAGAGTGGGACGCATTGTTGTGTTCTTGAATTTTATGTACCACCCCAAGAGAAGCACATATTTCAAAAATAATATTTCAAGTTCTTGAAAATGTATTGATTTTGCTGTCTTTGGTTTTTTGCTATATATTTTTGAATCCATGACTGATGGAATATAGTGAACTGCACATGCTTCAGTATTGGACGCAAGACTGTTTTCCCTAGGTCCATTTCATCCACTGTGGACTTGATCCTGTTGCATGTAAGGCCCCTTGATACGTGATGTACAACTCAATCAGGCACGCCAATGAGTAATGCATTTCAGGAAAACAGTACAATTGGTCTTGTATGAGCTCGGTATCATGTGATCCGGTCAGTGAAAACAGAAGAGATTCTCGTTTAAATCACTTGCGTGAGAAAGCTGCTTTCCAACCACGCCCATTTTATTATTGTAGACTCGTAATCCTTTGCCTAGAAGTAGGGGGCCGCATTGACGGGAGGGGCAGCAGATCAAGTTAGTGAAGTTAGAACTAAAGCAACTAAACCAATCCAACAATGAGCGAGTGTTCAAAATAAGGAATAAAGGTGGTTTGGAAACGTGTTTACTCGCGGGGCTTTATTTTGAAAGGGGTTTGACGGAAGTAGTACGTCACATGACCGCTGTCTTGACTCAGTGCTCGTTTCCACGATCCATTTTGAAAAAAAAAAAACGTAAAGCGGTCGGTAGGGGCGCGAGGGAAATAATCCAGCGTCAGCGACACAAATATTAAGAAAACAGCAGTTTGGTTTTTTAAAGTGGTTGTTTTTTATGCGTCGAGTGAGAGAGGATTAACGTTTCGTACCGTGTGTAAAATGGGAAACTGCCACACCGTTGGACCGAACGAGGCCCTTGTGGTTTCAGGTAATGTGGACGCTTTTCCGACACTGTGCTTGAATATCGTCCTCATCTTTCCTCGAAGATACTCTGGCAGACACTGTGTTCAAGAAACGACGATATAACGTGCTATATTCCCCTGAATCCGTCGTTTAATGGGCTACTGTGTAGTCGTGGGTCGCTCGTGACCCACCCACTCGGCAGAGGAAACCAGGCGCCTTTCTCAGTTAAATGTCCTCATATTTTTTGTATTTGTCAAAAATGTACTTGTTCAACAGTGAGACAAGCCACGATAGCCCTGCTCATCCTCTCTCCAAAAAGTGTTTCTAATGTAACCACCTGGTTTATCTGTCAAATATTTATTATGTGATATTTATTTACCATCAGGTAAAACAGCTTTGGTTTGGGGCTATTATTCATACTCACGCAGCTATTTCGAGCTCCTCTTAAACTGGTACCGATTTGGTACAAAACGTTTGATTCCACTGTTTGTCTTTTCGTGGTTCGATGTCTCTGCTGCAAAGTTAATTACATTAGAAGGGAACGGCTTGTACAGTATCCTGCTTCCACTGTGGTTTGTCCGTATAATGATATATTTCAAAACCATCTGTTCGAGTAAATAAATCAACAAATCCTTGTCAGATCTGATTTAAATATAAAAACCTCACACCACAGTGTGATATAAATTTATCATGTACGTTAGTAAAGAGAAAAGAAAAGTGAAAAATATAGTTCCCAAGACAGAACTCTGCTTTAGTTTGAGCTGAAAAGTCATCATTAACGCGATCGAAGTGGTCTACTGTATATCTGATGGATATGATGGAAACCGCTTATTGCACTGTTACTGTACTTTTATTCCAGATGGCGTGTTCCAGTCTCTGTAGTAATGATCTCTAAAACGTGACTGAAAAGACTCCAATAGATCGTTTGTACATAGATGGTCACACAGTTGACTTTAAGCTATTTTTTTCTAGGATTTTAGAATAAATGGAAGATTGGATATTGGCCTGTAGCTTGTTAAAACACCTCGATCAAGAGTGGACTTTTTAAGATTTAAGGATTAGTAATATATAGGAGTGAGTCAAAAGTGTGTTTTTCATGTGACTGTGTTCTCTATTGATCTGATGATTCCCTGGTTGACCTCATTCAGACTGTGTTACTTCAGTTTGAAAACCTTCCTGTACATTAAAACTGTGGTCTGGCACTGTTGAGCAGTAGGAGTTTGCCGTGGTGCTTCAGTATCTGGAGCTGTAAGCTCCATTTCCTGTATAAATCCACTTGCTACGAGGAAGAGGTCGAGAAGAGCAGCTTTGGGATTTTCCATTGTGTACAAACTTTTAAGAGCGTGTCAGTCGTCACATAGTGCAGTGTAGATTGAGACCAGAAGTGCGTGGGCGTGCACGCTAACTACCATTTTGACCCAAGACTTGTTCATTCCTCAGTGATTAAACAATTTGCTCAATGTAAATACAGGCACTGCTTTTTGCCACATTTTGTCGAAGACCAGTTGCGAAATCATATGTCGATGTGGTCTTGCATTGAGTTTATCTCTCCTATTCACGCATTATTTCAGTGACTGTGAGCTTTCTTCTGATCTTGCAGTCATTCATTCACATATGGCCCCCCTCCTCTTTGCCCCGAATGCTTTTAGGAATCTCAGTTATGCTGCTGGTAAACTAGTGGGGCTAAAATGGTGTGTAGTAATTCCAGAGAGGCGAGCACAGGAGAGAGTTTGATTTTTATATATAGTAAAAGCCTGTCACACCTACATTCCTTCCTTAAATAAAATGACTTATATTAACTTAATTATCATCTGAGGCTTCAATTAGCCTTTTTTAGTATATCAGTGAAAGTTAAGTTCAAAGAGTGCGATGATGAGTGTGGGGCCCTCACAGCTGCCTTGTTGGTGTTTCTCCACCGACTCGCTTACAAGACCAACGTGATGAGTGTTCACTTGTCAATTGGAATCTTATGCATTATGCTCAATCTTGCAGGATATGCTTCAAGTTATTCCTGGTTTGTGCCATAAAAAAAAAAGGAAAGCTACCGTTTCCTGTGAGATACTGTTCAATCACAGGAAAGGTTATTGTTTGTGTGATGTAAAGAGCTGGAAAGATGTCAGAAAGTGATTTTCCCGATCTGGATGTCCTGTTGTGAGAGTTGCGATGGTGTGTCCTGTCTGGGGGTGTGCATTAGTAAAGATAGTCCAGCTGCTCCCCCTCTTCTTAACGTCTGTCAACAAGTGGCAGCTGGGAATGTCACACCAAACTGTACACATTAAACTCTGAGCGTGAGACTAGTGAGGCAGGTCATTCTGTGTCGCTTCACTGGACTCGGCCTTGTCCAGAAAGATCTCACCTTTGTCACCGAAATCTTGTCAATATATATATAGTAGTTTGAGGTGTAATTTTATTTTATTTTTTTAATTCGGAAATCGGACATTTGTAACCTGAAACATTTCAAAATGGAAGCTGACTTAATTGAATTAATATCTGGGTTGTATTTTACCTCATAACCTACCACAATCTGATAAACCACCTGCACCTGCAAAGTTGGTCTCAAAGAGAATCAGAGTTAAAGTGGATGGATGTGGCTAACACTTTTTCTTTTAGCGCTTACCTACTTAATTTAAAAAAACAAACCAAAAAAAAAAAAAAAATACTGTTGATCGGAAATGTGACATCAAATGTTCAATCACAGCTAAAGCGTTGCTGAGAAGCAGTGAGAAACTGTCTCTTTGGTTTAACAGGCCAAAGACTGCGGGAGATGTGGTTAGAAAATGAGGTGCAGTGCACTCTGAAGTGCACCTGATCATCCTGCAGAGAAACCCTTGAGAGAGCATCAAGCTCAAGTCACTCTTATAAACATGTTTACTGCCTTGGGTTCAATACAAAACTTGACTTCACTGCTGGATTAAAGGTTAGATCGTGATGAGTGACAACAATTTAAGAGAGAGAGAAACAGGCACAGAATCAAAAAAGAGGCTGGAAAACAACAACAGACACAATTTTCCGCTGGAAATGTGATTTTACTCCTCTACTTCGTATCATTCAGGAAACACTGTAATTCAAAGACTGTCAATTCTGTTTTGTGTTTTGTACACAAAATGCCCATCTTCCTTGTGCGTGTTGCATTTCAAGGGCCCGTTGTTCTCCACTTTACTTGTTTATATTGGGCTGTAAGCCAGTAAATTGAAAAGTCCAACACATCAGTTAGTGGCTGCCATAAGGATGGTTGATTGCATTTCTCACCACGTGACATCCGGTTCTTCTGTGTTCCTTTATAGGCGGCTGCTGTGGATCAGACCAGAAGACGTATGTTGTAGGGGGCTGGTCCTGGGCCTGGTGGCTCATCTCTGACATCCAGAGGTAAGACCTGTCTGCAATGAAATGGTAGCATTTGTTCACAAATTTAGTTAAAAAACTTGTCTGAGGGCTTAACCAAGGAGGTTTCCAAAAGTTATTTAAAAAGAAAAAGGAAGAAAAATGAGAACAAGTGCTGTTTGATTTTATAAAATTGTTAGCTTGTTGTGTAGTGGGCACAAGGCATTTTAATCTTTTTATTAAAATATCAAAATCGGTTTTTCGTTATGTTTATGTAAAAGACAACTCTTATTTTATTTAACCGTATTAGTTGAACTGAACTTTTCTGTTCGTATGAAACAATAATAAATCTGTTGACCAGTTGATACACGTGATCAGGCTCTTCTGCGGTTTTTCCTTTTGGCAGTCTTTGCATTTCAAAGCTTGAAGAACCACGCCTAATGACATTTACATGATTCCAGGTTATTGTAGGCATTGTTCTCTTGAGGTTTTCCATGTTTTGATTCTCCTCATTAGTTTAATTGTCTGATATCCACATAGTTTTGTGTGGCAGATTTTCATTGTTGATCAAAAACCATTCAAGGTTGAATCATCACATAAGCATAAGTTTTATGTTTAAATCATATTTATATTGTTTTAATGTGCAGATATACGCACACCTGAAAGTATTTCTCACGCAGTAATTCAAAAGTGCCTTAAAATGTTATTGAACTTTATTTACAGCGATTGATGCATTTTGTTTTAAAACATTTCAGGGTTTTTTGTTCTTGTTTCACTTCATTTGTCTGTTCAAATTGTAATTTTTTTTTACTCAAAATGATAGTTTTGGTCAGTGTAAAAGTGTGCAAACGTAGCTACTCAGCAGAGTATGCTGCTTTTAACTTAAGCCCCAAAGAATCAGTTTCACCGATTACAGTGGAAAGATAAACAGACGCAGCGTAATAACGGTGCAGGACAGGGTACAAACAGACTTGCCAAACTAATGGAACATTGTAGAGGCCTGAATTCACGTTTTAAACTGCTGAAGCAAATTTTAAAAACAAAGATTTAGATTGTGAGTGTGTGTATATTATTTAACTAAGTCAGGACGGGAAAAAAAGCAAATACAACTACTTTACTTTTAGCTTCTACAAAGTCAGTCCTCACCAAGAACCAAAATGATTCCAAAACAATGACAACACACACTCTGTGTGTGTAGTGTTTATTAAACTCAGCCGCTCTCAAAATGTGTCCAATAAACCACAGAACTGTGAAACTTTGTTCAACCTTTGTTTGACTTTATGTTTTCTTGTGATCAGCTTTATGGATGTTTATGGAGCTTCTTCTGTTTTTCTTTTTTAACCCAAGAATCAAAAAGTGAAACGGAACGTTCTTCAGGAAAATCTGTAAATCCGGTGTATTTTCAGTGTCTTACTATTGTTTAGAAAGGCCTGTAACCCCTAAAAGCTGAACGCAATCTAACTCCTCCAAAACTAACTTTTTAGAGATGAGCTGACAATTTTTCTTATCTGTGAGTTTTTTTGTATTGAAATAATTGAATTGTTCTGCTTCTTCTTTATTTCTACTTGCTAACTTGCTTTGCTTTGTCTGGTATTGATCTGGCCCTGTCTCAGCCCTTGTTTTTCTCCTTCGGGTTCCTCATTCCACGCTGCCCCTTATCTAGAGTTGCCAGGAAACATATTGGTAGACCTTGACAACTAAAAGAAAATGTTGCCACCTGCCCAAATTCATCTCCATTTAAAGGGATAGTGCTCCTGTAATCTCTTCACATCTATATTTATTCTTTCTGTAAGCATCTTGAATGCTTCCTTGGAAGATCAGAACAGGAAAGAGACTCTCCAGAGTAATGACCACATCTGCTAAAAGCCCTGTGTGCATAAACCAGTGGCTGCCCAGCCTTATAAAAGCGGTGGTGGTGGGGTGGGGGGGGGGAGCGCGGTGTCCTGTTCGTGATGCAGTAATCACGTTAATGTCCAGGCCTGTGACTCATTGATCCAGTTCTTCTACAAAGAAGAGGAGGCGGAGCTTTGAGCCAGAGGGCCTCCTGTTCCGAGTGTTCCTGCCTGCAGCCTGTGTCTTCGCCTGTAAAACTGACATGAACAACAAGGCCTCCAACTCGGCCGTGTCTGTTTTATCAGCGCTGAAATTCAATCCTTTATAAGCAGCGCAGTACTGAGGCGACAGTATGACTGTTTGTGGAGAACATTCCAGAGTAATCTCCATGCTAATATGCCTTGGAGAGCCTCTGGGATTAAGAATCCCCCGCAACATCGATCTATAGCTTCGTCCACGAATGCTGCTTTTTCACACAGTTCAGTTAAAGACCAGATTAGCTGTGACATTTCTGTTTTTATGAGGAATGTCGCCATCGACACTCCACATATGAAACAAAGGGTGGAGCAGAGAGACAGAAGGTCAGGTTGTGTCTTTTGCCCCCTGTCTTCCCTCTTCCTCTTGACCTTGGTTACTGACATTCCTAACAGCTGTTGTCCAACTTACTGTTTTGCCTCTGCTATTCCCGCTGCCTGCCTGCCCGCCTGCGTAGAATGTCTCTGGAGGTTATGACCATCCTCTGTCGCTGTGAGAATATCGAAACCTCGGAGGGTGTTCCCCTGGATGTGACAGGGGTGGCTCAGGTAATGCATTCAAGACCCCACCCGAAAAGAAAAAAAAAAAGGAAAAAAATGCAGTGGCCGGCGCTCGACAGCAAGGGACGACAAAGGAAAATGGTTGAAACTACAAGCTAACCTTGTCTATGTGTGCTCTCATCTTCATTTCTTTTTCCCCTTGCAGTCTGAAAGGGAGACAGTCCGCTGACACTAACTTGGCTTCACCTAAAAACTGAGCTCTAAGTCACCTTTGGCAACGCGGATCACTAAATGAATGCTTTCACAGTGTCTAAAAAGAGAATCTGGGAAGCTTAAAGCTGAAGAAAACTTCTTTTATCTGATGATTATGCAATTCAAAATGAGGCGGAGGCTCAAAGACATTGAGGTCTTGGCAGCATTTCATTTTTGCTCCGTTGTTGGTGATCTGGAGTCCTTGGGTGAATGGTTTCACTTTGTCTTGTTTTTTTCCCCCACTGTGTTCTGTTCATTCCCTTCATTTCCTCTCCCTGCGAACATGTCAATTTTTATTTTATATTTTTCCACATTCTTCACAGGATAACGCTTGAGATTATGACCCTGCAGCCCAAGTGTGAGGATGTAGAGACAGCGGAGGGTGTAGCTATTACTGTCACTGGGGTGGCTCAGGTAAATCACCACACTTTTCTAGGAATGCCAGTTCAGACTCCACTAACCCAACCTTCCCCTTCCTTTCTCTGGCATCAGCCCATAATCACTGAGGTGAGGTGGTTTCATTCAGAGGGCTCATGTTCCCATCTCTCCCTGTATCTGTTGTGAACATGCTCCGGTCCGTCTCTCCAAAGGTGCTGGATCAAACTGTTGTCTGCATGATTCACCGTCAGACCCGAGTACAGACATTCTTAACCACCCAAGCTGCAAGAGGATCAACAGTAGCACTGTGTCGCAACTTCTCATTCATTCCAGTGAGACTGCTGGGTTGGATGAGTTACAGGTTTGTTTTGATTGCGTTGTTGCTGGTATTTACAGCAGCATGCAAATACAACACAAACCCTACGTGTTGCTGACACAGTGACTCTGAGTCTCGGTTCTAGTTTGACGGAAACGTCAGTCCCGATATATCATAATTTTGTTTTTATTGTACTTATTTTATTTTGTTTGTTGAACCAATTTCAGGACAGGCTTGATTTATGAGGTTAAACATTTAATTTAAATCAAATAATTCAGCTGATGAGTGAATCAAACATTCCTTCTATTCATATTGACCTACAGCTGCCTTCAGTGGAGGACAGCACGAGTAAACAAAGCAAATATTGATCAAACCAAAGCATCTCGTGAAGATTTAAGGTTCCGTAAGAAAACTCTCAAATCAGTTGAGCTTGCCACAAATGCAAAGCACTGCCTCGCTCCAGATCAGGGCTTTGAAACTCATCTTAGCTGACGGGCCAGAAATACGCTCAATTCGTCTCACATTGACTGGACGAGTCAAATCTTTTCTTGGTAACCAACCGAATGAATAACAGCAGCTTAAAAGAGTATTGCTTTTCACAATGCCTCCCCCTGTGCAAAACCTGTGCAATGTCCAAATACCACGAACGTGACTCAGATTTTTTCTTTGAATTTTGCTGCATCCAAAAATGCAACAGAAGACTTCTCTTTGCTTCATTTGGCAAATCTGCTGAAAGACTCTAAAATCCTGTCTGCCCCAGCATTTCTTTTCCAAGTGATATTGGCAAAAACCACCTGTCCCTTTGAATTTGTGACAACAAATGCTGTTATAGCAGAAAAGTATCTCACATTTGTCGCTATGTCACTGACCCCCTGGCCCAGCTCTCGTGGTTATCAGTTATTTTTACTAAAGCAGTGAAATTAGGGGACTTCTCACACTTTGCAGTCATCCTGCATTCTTGATTGGATCTTCTTTTGTGCAGTCTTGGCCCATTTTCTTTATGCCATTGTTTTATAAAAGAATAAAACAATTGTTTCTTTATTGTATTGAAAGTAATTACACTGTTGATTCCAGTCCAAAGTCCACCTGATTGTAGGGAAGTGGCGGTGTCTGTCTGTTTGAGATCTGTGAGGAGAAAATCCATAAAATTCACCTCTCTATCAGTTTCATGACCTCTTTGGTAAATGATCTTGTAAATGTAAGCAGATTATTAATGAGTCAGAGCTCCACAGGAATGAAGCCACATGGAAAGATTCACAAATATTTAACCATCTTATGTGTCCGGTATGCATAAAAGCTAACGACAGGGACGAGTGCCCCACAGCCACGTCGTCGCTCCAGTGACTCTGTAGACGGCTGATATGGGGTCACTGTACAGTGAACTTCCTACTACTAAAACAGTTTAGATTTCTGTTGATAACTGCTTGTTCCTCTCATGGATTTACAACTAATTAAGACAGAAAAGTGTAACGCATGTTCGTGCCCTCGGACAGATCTCACAAAACTATTCCCTCAGTCATGTTAGGAAACAACAACTAGAAAGCCAAGCTGAAATTATTTTTTCCCCCTGGCAAGTGACCTTTAGCAGCGTTTTTTTTTTTATTCTGTTGGCACAGATCAGAAGGTGGTGTTTTTGCAAACTGGTTTGTCAGCTTCTATTGCAAACTGGCTAAACCAAATAATGTATTGAACTTTCAATGAAATGCCAAGCTGTGCTAACAAAGCAGACCAGTAACGACCTGTGTACAGCGCTCACGTGTGCTGCAACACGAGTGTGTATTGAAAATGACTCTAGTTTTAAAGAATTGACTCATCCCTCTCAAAATGGCCATACATTTTTTTGAGGATTTCTAATTCTGTACTTTTATAGGTACTAAATACAAAAGTTTCACATTGTCGATGTGTAGGAGGGAAAACAGTGCACGGTCGTGCACAAGTCCACCATAAAAGAAACTACCAGAAGTACACAGAAGTCAGTCCAACTTGTTTCTGCTTTCCTCCATGAACGTGTGATGTTTGAAGAGGCTGTTGATGGTGAAAACATTTGGCCTCTTGACCTGCAGCAAACCACCTGCTCTCTGTGACTGCTTCAATGTTAACAATACAACGTTCACAATGAATGTCCTGGTAACCACAGTAGTAGATAATAAGGGATCTAATTTGTCACATTCGGTTCGTTCGGAAGGTGTGTATCACTCACACTCAGTGGTAACATTGCAGTTTAATATAGTATGAGCAAAACCTAAAAGAAGCAGAAAAGTGGACAGGGCTGTCGGTTGGTGAGTAGAAGTTTGAATTGAGTTCACTCTCACTATTCATAGTTTAACATTTTAATCAAATGACTGACTTCAGTGAGGAACTAAAGTCACATTTTCATCCCGTGAAAAGTTTAAGGCCAAAAAAAGATGTTGGTTTTTTTTTTTGTGGTGGATTTTCTCCTCAATGACTTCTTAGATGATACACTACTGTGTCCTGCATTCCCATTTCAGATGATTTCTTCCTGTTAATTTCCCTTTTTGTGTGTCTGCATGTCAGTATTTGGTCTGGTGTTTGAAAGATGTGCCTCATTATCAGTTCCCCATTTTGACCGCAGTCATGCCAGTGTTCTTGTCCTCTGTGTTTTTTCCTACATGCATGCAGACAATGAGCCCACTGTCTGGAGCTAAACTACCCCTCACTTCCACACAGTGCACTTCACAGAAAGCCTCGTCTCGGCCCGTTTGATTGGTCCAAAGCTAAATCAATGCCGCTGTGGAGCATGTGTCCCATGGCAACTGGAGTTGTTTGTCCTTAAGTGCAGCAGTTATAAATATTGGGAGTGGAATGAAGGCACAAAGCGGACTGAGCTTTAAGGAAACTCAGCGTCGCTTGAATTAAAAGACATCTAGAACAGATATTGAATCTGGTGTGTGAACTTTCCCTCTGTGTATTTGTGTGATGGAGTAGTGGATCTGGAGTGAGAGCCAAACACACCTCATAAAAGTGCTTTTTCCAGTCTTAGCCGTGGCATGGCTCCCCCTGCTGTCTGTGGAAGTTGGCCTGTGTGTTTGGTGTGTCTGGCTTGCGGCCTTTTCCTGTTTTCAGACGAGTGTTCCATCGGAATGACAACCATCTTTCCTGATTTGTCTTCATTTTCTCTCCTGGTATGAGTGCATGAAATAAAGTAAACCATGTGCAGACCTTCGCCTAAGGACCCAGCTCACTCTCTGTTTTTCTTTACAGCTCCAGTGGACAGCTCCAATAGCCAAAGCCTTCTTACCCTTTTAATTTTTTTTTTGACAGTATTAAGTGAGCTTTTTTTTTTTTTTTTTTTTTTTTTCAGATCCATGTTTTGTAAAAACTCAGGTCATGGTAGCCCTCCACTCGATTTTTCTCCCTTTCTTTCATTCACTTCAAATTGTAATTTTAAAGTTTGTGATCACGACTGGACTCTCATAAAGAGAAAACATTAAAATTGATACCAGCCCCTTCTGCAATGTAATGTGATCTCTTACAGCTGCTGTTGAATTCATACCTTTTGTTGAGCTGAAAGACTTTCCTGGACAGCAGAGTGTGTTTTACGTGGCTTAAAGAATAACTGCGCCCGTTCAGTAGTCAACACCAGAAATAGAAGGTTAATGTCATACATCAAGTAATAAATACACAGTGCTTAAGACTGACCTTAGTTTGAAAATGTGTTTGGTCCACAGAGAAATTAGTCACCAGGAATGGTTATTAGTAATTCTTTTCAATATTTTAACATTCGAGAGGCAACTTGTTATTATGAAGTTGAACTTAACTTCAATAAAAGTAACGCAGCCTTCGCCCTTTGCTAGCCTGGACTGAACAGAGCGGTATAGAAGATGAATGGAACACTAAATTAAAAACCCTTCTTTGTATCTCTACAACTGCCTGAAGGTCATTACGTCTGTATAGGCAGGTTTGTTGTTGGATCACATTAGATATTGCAGAAGTGCTTCATAAAGCGGCTGGTGCGTCTATCTTTACACGATCCACTCGATTTGTCATCATAAACGTTTGAAGTGAAATTATTATTTTTTTTGTCTTCTGTTGTTGAACACCAGAACACAACAACTGATTATTAATATTCTTTTAACATTCAGGACCGCAAGGATGCCGTTTATTTCACTGAGCATGCCCTGACAGTCGTATAATGTGACGATCATAGTGTGATGCATTTTCAGCTCAGAGTACAGAAATGTTTATGATGATGCAGCTAACTTTGATTGAATATAGAGTTACTGCAATCGCATTAATTCTATGTGTAGCATTTAATTAACATGTAGATATATATGAATATGTCATCGAAAACAGTGTTGCATTACCACAGGTCTGGCACACTTGAGCTAAGAGCATATTTTAAATGTAATTGTCACTAAAACGGTGCAATCTTGATAAAGAATTTCAAAGTTCAATTTCTCTGAAACCATGATTGAAATTCCACTTCCATAAGCATTCAAGTATATAGTTTACCAGGAGAGAATGAAATATTTAAAGTGGTCAATAAAATGAGCTGGGTGATCTCACGAAGCCAGTGTGTGCCACACCTGTGTGTGTGTGTGTGTGTGTGTGTGAGTGTGTGTGCCTGTCCTTGGTATTTGTGCTGGTGTGGTGTCTGTCTGTGTGTTCAGCTGATGATCCCTGTTTATGTTGGCGCCAGGTGAAGGTGATGACGGAAGACGAACTGCTGGGCTATGCCTGCGAGCAGTTCCTGGGGAAGTCGGTCATGGAGATCAAGAGCGTCATCCTGCAGACCCTGGAGGGCCACCTGCGCGCCATCCTGGGTGGGTTTTCCCTCCAAGTGGACATTCACTGCTTGACCTGTGGCCCTGTCGGCGTTGATTTCCACTGCAATGACCGTCGTGGTTTTCAGATTGCTCTGTCGTACGATCTTGAACGTTTCAGGCACCCTGACCGTTGAGCAGATTTACCAGGACAGAGACAAGTTCGCCTCCCTGGTGCGAGAAGTGGCAGCGCCTGATGTGGGCCGTATGGGCATCGAGATCCTCAGCTTCACCATCAAAGTATGAAACACAGTTGATACACAGCACGATAGAGTTTAAATGAAAATTCACATCCTGATGCTCGGTGGTATTTTGGGTCATGTAATGACAAACCGCGCCACGCCTCAATTTTCATTGCTGCTTCTGACAGGATGTGTATGATAAAGTGGAGTACCTGAGCTCACTGGGTAAAACTCAGACAGCTGCAGTCCAGAGGGACGCAGACATTGGCGTGGCGGAGGCAGAGAGAGACGCTGGCATCAGGGTAAGAGGAGCCTCACCAGGCAATTAAAATCACATTTCATGGCCAATTTCTGTAACGACTGACTGCAGGACGCAAACAAAATGCCCCTCGTCCATTTCTCTCCCGCCGTCTTCTACAGGAAGCCGAGTGTAAGAAAGAAATGATGGACGTCAAGTTCGTCGCAGACACCAAAATGGCCGACTCCAAACGAGAGCTGGAGATGCAGAAGGCTTCATTCAATCAAGAAGTGAACACGAAGGTATCAGGCTGAACACACACCGTTTAAACTGAACGTAGGCCTGAATGTTTTGGTGATTAGGAATTGTGCTGCTTCTCTAGAAAGCGGAGGCGCAGTTGGCGTACGAGCTGCAGGCGGCCAAGGAGCAACAGAAGATCCGTCTGGAGGAGATTGAGATCGAGGTGGTGCAGAGGAAGAAGCAGATCACCATCGAAGAGAAGGAGATCGACCGCACTGAGAAGGAGCTGATCGCCACCGTGAAGAGACCCGCAGAGGCTGAAGCCTACAAGATGCAGCAGCTCGCCGAAGGACAGAAGTGAGAGCGCGACACACACTTCCCCCTCACGGCCTGCAGGACATCACTCTCACTGTTACCTGCACAGGGCCAGAGGAGGAACACTCATAGTGTCTCAGTGGCTTTTCTGTGCTGGAATAGCTCTCATGACTTGAGGGTCATTCTCTTTAAAGTGGTTTTGGAGTTGGCTTAACATTTAACCACAATTCCTCTAGTAGAAGCCACCTTGCAGCAGCGTCCTGCCGTCTGTAAAAGATTCATGGTGCAGCTGCTGTTTAGAAACGGTGTTCTGAAGAAGAAGCCCTTTAGTTTGGCACTTTGTCCAAAGACATTCCTGTTAGGTTAACAGATAACTGAGGTTTCAGTGAGTGTGTCGATGATTGTGTGTCTCTGTGTTTGTCCTGTGATGGACTGTTGACCTCTTCAAAGTACAGCCTGCTTTTCACAAACCATAAGCTGAGATAGACTCTATATCCTGCACCTTAAAACTGTATAAAACCATTATAGAAGATTTATGAACGGATGTATAAAAGAGTTTAATATTTGTTAAGAAAGAGGCATTATCCTTTAGTTTAGTTTGAGCAACCCTTTAATGTTTAGGCACCTTAAAGACAGGTAATTCACGCCACAATTTCTATTCTCAACACACAATTTACAGCAAACAACTGCTTATCTAACCTCACTGTATCTCGACGGCAGGATAAAGAAGGTGCTGACCGCACAGGCCGAGGCCGAGAAGATCCGCTGCATCGGAGAGGCTGAGGCCGGCTCCATCGAGGCCGTGGGAAAAGCCGAGGCTGAGAAGATGAGGCTGAAGGCTGAGGCCTACCAGCAGTACGGCGAGGCCGCCAAGACGGCTCTGGTCCTGGAGGCGCTGCCCAAGGTCCGTAGCGGCGTGTGATTTACCTGCTGCTTGAAAGTTTCATAGATTATTCATGAATTACCTTTTTTTTCTTTAAATTCTGAGGCTGATATGCATTTTTATTTTCGAACATGAGCAGAGAAACAATACGATACGAGAGACGCAGTCCGCTGTCGTCATTATATCCAAACAGCGCGGATCCAGTCTGGCTGTCAGCTTTCCACATGAATCATTTAAAGCGCACTAACTCTCCCACCTGGCAGATGCCACGGGCGCTTCCCCGCTCTCACACCGGCTCGCGCTGTTCCTTCTCGGTTTTAATAGCCGGCTGTTCGCTGTGTTCTTTCAGATTGCCAGCAAGGTTGCCGCTCCGCTGTCCAGGACCAACGAGATTGTCATCCTGAGCGGAGAAAACAGCCGCGTGACCGGAGAGGTGAACCGCTTGTTAGCGGAGCTCCCCGTCTCTGTCAACGCCCTCACTGGAGTGGACCTGACTAAGGTGGGAGTCTGGATTACAGTCATCACACATCTGACCTGAATGTTAAACACTTGGTTTTGTTTCCTGGGAAAATGTAGGTGTTTGTATCCGATGAGCTAAAAAAAGATAAAAAAACAGACTGGGTATCGGTTCAACAGCTGCTGGTCATCCATAAATTGACTTTTCAGTGGAAGGAAGCCTTACTGCACCACACGGCCACAGGGCTGTTAACTGAGCACAACCACCCACCGACACTCAGAAACTCCCCCTCCTGCCAACCTGCAGCCTCCAACATGTCGGTTTATTGTTCACATGTTGTCCTGGCGCCGTGCAGAAAAACGGCACAGGCATCCTGGACAGTTTCTGATGGTTTGAAGTGGAGAATTTAACCTCCCACACATTAGCAGAGTACTGAAAACTGAAGCTCCTGTTGTGTAAATAGCCGACTGTTTGCTAACACGGTCACCATAACAACTTAATAAGGTGATGAGATGTTAGTGTTATCCTTGTTTTTAGCTTGCTCAGCTGCTGCTGGGCTCGTGTTTTGTAGCCAGAAGTGAAAGCAGGAGCAGTTTAATGTGGTTACCAGGACATTTCAGCCTTTTGCGATCATATTTTCTCTGTTTATTGCTGTCAGTCATCATTCCTGATCCAGTGCTATTCTAGGCTAATGCCAGAGGATTCTAATACTTCTGGATTGCATCCATTTCATTTGACATCGCATTTCCGATATTCCGGTTAATCACCTGACATGCGGTGATTTGCTGATGTCGCTGTGTCGTCTGATCCCACAGATCCCCCTGCTCCAGAAGATGACCAGCCCACAGTGCCAAGCAGCGGTGTAATCCATCAGGCCTGAGACTCCTCACTCTTTCAATATGTATCTGCCTCAAGCATGAAAACAGTTACTTCAGCCTTTGACCCCATATGCAACTGCCTTTGACCAGAAACACTTGACACCAATAAAGAGGTTTTTGTTTTTGTTTTTAAAGATTTTTAAGACGTTTTTAATTTTCTACAGGAATTGTTTCTGGGCCCTTTCTTCTCAAGGACCAGACTGTATAGATCTTCTGTTCTTAGTTCGACTTGTTGTTCTGCACTAGTTAGCCAGGATTATATGCTGTAGCTCGGTTCAGGCTAGTATTGATCACCAAAGCTGCAAGCAGCAGCATAATTTTAACGGTAGAAGTTAAGAGTTATGAGGGAACGAAACAATCCTGAATTTTGAAGGACAGATCTGAATATTGGACTCCAGATGTGTCTGAATTCCCCCCGCCCCCTCTGCAGCGTGCCGATTTCCCATCAGGGCCGTTTCACCTGGTTCTTCGTTTAGGGGAACAGCTGGGCACTTGCTGCCTGTCCCCCTTTAGTTCCACCTGAAATACAGGATTAGTTCAGAAATAGTTCTGTTTCCCAATCAAATGATCTTGTCCGGGCTGATCCAACCTGTACTCACTGTGATTATAAGATGTGTTATGTGGGTGATCTCCAGGTCACTTTTAGGATCCTCTTTACCTCTGTCTGTCGTCACGTCGCCTGTCCCCTCGTTCGGATGTGCAGTGCCTGTTCATCACTCAAGTGCCCAAACCTGATAGGACAGCGGTTTGGCTTCAGATGGATTTATGTGTGTGTGTGTGTGTGTGTGTGTGTGCGCGCGCGCGCATCAGTGTGTTATAGAAAGACAATGTTTAAATGTGGCTCCTTGTTCTCGCAACATCTGCTTCCACTAACAGCAGCGCTTCACTTTAGACACGTTTGAACACATAAAGCTGCGCAGACGTCTAACACAAGCCATACGTAGAGATGATTCGCCTTAATATAGACCCTGAACACTATCGTATTACCTCAAGTAGACCGTGGTGGACGTTCAGGGTCCGAGCTTTAGGTCAGTTTGCTTCTCCTCTCCATCACTCATGTTTCTCGTCACATCATGTCAAACTCCCGCACTCCTGCAGTCTGTCCTCGTGTCTTATATCACCTCGGCACGTCGGGCTGCCGTGTGCCCCACACACTCGGCGGAAGCCGTGACAAAGCAGTAAATTAGCGTTACGTTGAGCGGAGATGGAAAACAGACACGTGACGAGGTTGGAAACGCCGTGCGTGGCGTTTGCGCTCAGGTGGCTCTCAGTCGGGTGAATGTGAGGCGAAGCGTGAGTTTGGGTAAACATAAACTGCTGCGATGTCAATGATCAACGTGTGGTTGGAGTTTGAGAGAAAACCTCACTGCGTCAGTGCTCCAGACTTAGTAAAGCTAGATTAACAAGAACTAATATATTAGATATTTTTTATTCAGAATAAAATAAATCCCCTCTGGTTTTGTGTTGGGTGGAGTGTGTGGGACGCCACAGGAAATTCACAGTCCAGCTCATCGCCATGGCAACCCATGTAAACAAAAGAACTAGCACTTCTTCATAAAAGAAATTGGTCAAAGTGAAGGTACCTTTCTGTTTTCTACTTGTTGAATTCTTCACAAACCAAACCTTGTCCAGTGCTTCAGTTTTCATGTGGACGATTCACGTTTCAACCTCTAGGGGGCAGAATGTTAACAGGATTTTATCCTTTTCTTGCTCCTTCTTTGCTGTTTGTGTGTGTGTTTTTTTTTTAATATCATCCTGACTTGGTTTTAATTTTTCTGACACGTTGCATAGCTTCTGTTCGATCCCCCACAGTGTGAATGATCACAAACCACTTCAACAGATCTGTGACTTTTAGTGTTTGTTATTATTCCATGTCGCCACTGACTGTTATAAAATCATTTTTCTTTTCTGTAAAATAAACTTGATTCGTTCCTGTTGCTGACATGCTTTGTTTGTTCCTGGTTTGCCATGAAAACGAGGGTGATGATGTGAAGATGTCGATGTCCGACTTGCCGTCCGATGCTTTCAGAGATCACCTGATAATGAACAGGAGTGAACAGTTTGCACTCCAGTGTGGCGCACAGGAGTGAACTCACCTGAATTCAGCCGCAGATTTAAACCAAACTTCCTTTTCCTCAGTGATTGTGGACAAAACTTCACTCACTCCAACAAACTGACTGACAGCTTCTATAACGCTAACGCTCCTCTTATATAGAAAAGTAGACTTGTGTCCACAGTGCCTTTGTTAAACGAAAAGGATATTCATACTCTGATGTGCAGATTATAGACTGTATTCATAATCTCTGGGATATTTGATTGTGAATTTATTGTAGGATGAAGACCACATTATAGATTATGTGAAATTGATGAATATATGCCTGTTTAACTGTAAATTTTTCCTCATTCTATTTTTTATTTTTTGTTTTATGTACTACAAACATTTAAGGGAAGCCACACAGTTACTTACATACAGCCTGTATATTTCCATAGTTTAAAGACTTCAGGAAGCATTGTGTTCCTCTGGAATCCGGACCGTCGTCTTTGATTTTGGCCGTCCTTTTTTGTGCCAAGATCCGTTTCATTTCTCTTCGCTTTTCGTTACTCTCAAGAGGAGAATGACCAAACCTAGACCCACGCCTTAACTCTCATTTCCATTTCAACCCTTCTCCTGTCTGTCACTGATAATAATCTGTAATCTTTCCTAAAATAATATTGTGAGTTTATCTTGTGGCTTTCATGTAGCACTGGCCTCGGGAAGAACTGATCCAGTCTGGCATGTCGAGCATGTGTTCACATTATTCTGTGTCCTGTGTGCCGCCCTCTAATAAATGTTATACCACTTCCTGTACGCCTCTCTGTCTGTCTGTTGAGTTCGAGCAGCAGCTTCTGACTGAGTTCTCGAAAAGAGAGCTTGATCTTGCATTAAATGATTCCAAAGTGAGAAGTTAAAGGTGAATATGACTGCCTTGAACATGTGAAGCAAACACCAGCTGTAGATGTGTTTGATGAGTGTTTGGGAGCTTTAAAAATGTAGGAGTCGCCCGTGTGGAGTGGTGCTTTTATGGAGGGCCGTCCCTCTGAGACGGTAGTCGTTACGGACGGCAGCTGTCACTAACCTGAGCATCAGTGGCCCGAAGTCTGCTGAAATAGTAATGGCATGACTTTAAAAGCACATGTGGGAAGTTGAAGGGTAACAGAATTACCCGGAGTCCGCTCACATTTACCAAATAACCTGAGATACGTGGGAAAGCCATGCGCGCACAGGGAGAACCTGCAAACCACCGTTTTCTTCATTTTGCCTTTGTGAACAATCATACACACCAGGGCATTCCAGCAAATACGTCTGACGATTGTGGTAATATTCATTTAACCTGAAGTCGCTGCCTGATGTTTGATCTCGAGCTAAATTCGCTGTTACGGGACGTCATTTGGGGACCTTTGTGAATTTGCTGTTGGGCTCATTTAATCTCCCCCTCCTCTCCTCTCATGCCATTACTTCAGATAACACACACTTTAATTGCAGGGAGAAGATACACCCATCCAGCTGAGCGAAGACAGTTTCTACTAAAAACAGATCATCACAAATATTTATGACTATGAACAGTTTAGTTTTTGAAATGAAGGAGAAAAACATCCCTTGATGAAGTTTGCGCACAGAAAGGCCCGGGGTTTGAATCCGACTGATTCTTAGCGTCGGTCCTTGATTTAATAATTCAGTCTAAACCTGGGAACCTGACTGGCATGATCCTCAAAATAACGTTTCTAAACTTCATTTTATTTGTCATTTGTTTCACTATTCTTAGTTTCATAAACATAAAGTCCTCTTTGCACATGGCGTGAGCCACTGGGGGGGTTTGGCTGCACGAGGTTCGGGTGTGGTCAGACACATGTGGTTGATGCAATGGGGAGGTTTCCCCCCCCCCTATAAGAATCATGTAAAACCTTCCCTCTCCTAACAGCCAACAGTTCCCTGGTCACTGCAGATAAAGCCAGCTTCTTGAGCAAAAGTAAGCATTCTTGACTTCTCTTTTTATGAGAACTTATCTGTGAAAGCAAATGTGGAGAGAGCAGGAGATAAAATTTAAAAAGAAAAAAAAAACTGGAGGCAAACCAAACCCCTCCCACCCTGATAGTCCCACCTCCATCTTTATCTGGGCCCACAGGAGGAACTCTCACACCCTGAATCAGAGCCAACACCCTGACTGGGGTGTGCTTTATGTGTCGCCATGGCAACCCCCACCACCCTCCACGTCCCACCCACCCAGACCAGACCCAGAAGAGCAAGTGTCACCTCTGGGTTCCTTCACTGGAGCTTCGTTGGGAAACTACACGCTGCACAGAACCGTGATGAATGAATCTGACCTTAAAATAGCAGCGAAGTGAAAACATGAGCGCACTGTGAATATTTCTGTATTAATGAGCGTCGTGCTGGAGCAGGTGCATGTTTCAGAGCTGCTTCTGCAGACGCCATGATAAAACAAAGAGGTGTGTTCCTGTGTTTGTGATCTATCCTGGATCTACTCTGAGATCTTCTTTAACCCCCCCCCCATGGGCCTGAGCTGGATGGAGCAGAACAGAAGACGGGTGGAAGGATGAGTTTCTTTAATGAGGCAGGGGGTTAAACCCTCATCAGGACCCCGGTTCCCCGGTTCCACAACAGTCTATTTCTTCTGGGATGTTGACAAGCTGTCAGGAATAAAAGACAAACCCCCTGCAGCGAACCTGCTCCGTCGCAGGCCGGACGGCATTCCAAGCTGTGAATTTGACGCGCGGCGTCTTATGTGACACATCTAATAAAAAAAAAAAAAAAAAAGAAAGGAAAAAAAAAAAATCATATCAGCTCTGCATATCCTGCCATCTGGCTGAGCGTATGAAGAAGAAATACGCCGCGTTTAATAAGTCAGATAACATGACATCAGCTGACATATCGTAGTATTAAATTCCAATCCGTGAAGCCATCGCACATAAATCCAGGCACTACCAGATACTGAGGATTGAGGAGATGGTGAGCAAATGGATTTACGGCCACACTGCGAGATAAAGTTCCACACTTTTTAATAGACGGCGCAGACTGGCTGTTCTGGCCGACTGCAGGGATCTTTTAATTAACTGGGTGTGACGGAGAAAGGTCATGCTATCAGCCACATTCACTAAACTGGAAGAACTTTTGGGGAAATGAGACAAAGAGGCATCTGAGATATCAGCTTATACAATTTCACATTAAAAAAAATGACTGAAAGGTGTCTTTTGATTCCAATAAAATAAAATCTTTGCACTCTTTCCACTAAATAAAAAGTCAGAAGTATGGAGCTGAACATTTAATTTAACCTTCAAAACCAGACTTTCATACAGGGTTATTCTATATTGACAAAGGACTGAAGCTTGTTTCAACTTATAATATAGAAATACTACATTTGATCACAGTTATAGCAAAAATCAATCACCAAATTCTTTTGAAAAGAAAAAAAAAGAGTCAGATAGATAGATGGCATGTGAAGGACAATTTTAAATTAAATAACTCCAGAGGACTAAAGGCCTGATGTTGACCTCAAAACAGAGTGAACAGAACAAATGAAATAAAAGGCCGGTGAAAAAAGAAGCAGCACTCTGAAATAAAGTGAATTCCTAAAATGGAGAAACTAAAATGTTTGAGTTTGTTCACATTAAATTAAACTGCATTTTCCTCTTTTTTTCAGTTTTGGGGTTTATGGAGTTGTTTTGTCATTTTTCATTCTTTGATGCTGCCAAACTGTTTTCTTTTGCTTTTGAGGTCCTGTTTTACAGGCTGTATTTGATATTTTCACGCTATTTATGTTTTTCTTTCTAATTTCTAGACTTTTTATGCTTTTGGAAGATCTTTTCTCTCTTTGTCTCACCACGATGACAATAAATCCATTTAAAAGATTAATGTTCGACACATGTTTTTGTTGATTAGGCACAGAAAATCTTGATAAATATTTTTAGATTAATGTAACGAAAAGAAGAAAAAAAAACCCCCGTGTGGCTCCAGAGCCGCAGGATTGTTGTGTAACTTTTCTGAGAAGTCCAGCTGGGTGTAGTAAGGGTGTGGGGGGCAATTTGCTGGACAGGGGCAGTCAGGTTCGGACCAGATAAGAAGAAGGGGGGGGGTTGCAGTGTGGTCCAGCCCAGATGTCATCACGGTATGCTAATGAGCCCGACGGGGTCCTTTAAGTGTCGGAGCCCCACAGGCAGAGCAGTCCGGAGGCTGGGAACCAGATGTGGACCGAGGACCGCCGCTGCAACGCCGCCCGCAAGGAGGTGAGTCTGGAGGACGACCCCAGGGTCAAACAGCACCTTTTAAAGCTCCCACAAGTTAAAATAGAAGTCTGGTGGTTTTAATGACTCAATATTTAAAGTGTTTTCAAGTGAATCACTTTGTTTGATCTGATATAAGAGGGCAACATCCACAGGAAGGTTTCCAACATTTTAACAGCAACGTCTCCGCTTCTCTTCCCCTTCCAGATCCCAGCCGCATTAAGGCCCGACAGCTCAGAGTTCAGTCTTGTGCCCTGGACAGGATATCATCTTATACTGTAAGTTCATTAAAGAGACACTACAGTATAGATGATGTACTATCCAGGGTTTCATCCCCCCTCCGCGCCGGCGCACGGACGCACGTGAGGGCCGAAGGCCGCACACGCCTTAAGAGGGAGGCCGTCAAACCGTTACCATTACTGAGTTTTAGTAATGGTAAGGGTTCCGCGGCCTTCGCTCAATGTCGTCGAGACCACGAGGACCCAGGAGGAAGCACTGATGACGGATGTGTGAGGAGGAGCTTTTTTTTTTTTTTTTTTTTTTGTTATTATGGTTCTCAGTTGCATCTGCAATAAAAGCTTAAATCTCCTTAAGTGCCTCGTTGTTTCATTGGAAAACATGATTTTTCATTCCGAACGCTGTGTTCAGAGGATTACGTTAACGCTGCAGCTGATGCGCGTCGGCTCGCAGGTCTGCGAGCCGCGGTTGGCTTGTCTGGGGGGAGATCTGCGCCGAGCAACCGGTTCGTCTAATCACTGGGAAGCAGCCGCTGTCGAGAGCTTGAGGGGCTGACACAGCTTCTATGAGACATTCAAGGCCTCTCCCTCCCTCCCTCCCTCGCTCGCTCCCTCCCTCCCTCCCTCCCTCCCTCCCCCGCTTCAGGCCACTAGCTGGTTATTCATCAAGATGCCCCGGATAGAGTAACCGTCGAGTTAACTCACAGGCAGCGGGAATGAATCTAATCACCATTATCTGACCCATTTTAGCATCAGGTTAGTGCTCCATTTTGCCTTCCATTAGGGAGACAATTCGGCCCTCAGGGGCAGAGCGGGGCTTTATAAAAGCCAAAAAAGCAGAGGGAGGAAGACGGGAGGGTGAGGTGGGGGGGGAGAAAAAAAAAAAGAAGAAGAAAGCAGCAGAATAAAAAGTGATCATCGCAGGGATGGATGGCCACACTTCAAAGGCTAAAGTGATGTGGGAGTGGAGGGAGCGGGGTTGGATGGTACATCAGGGACATTTGAGTGAACATGACTGTGCAGGTCCCACTCCGGTTTATCTACAGCGCCGTGTTTGCGCGCGGCGCTCGCCAAGTAAAAAGCTCTGAGAGCCAAAGATAAACCATCGGCCTTTTCGCGGCTCGCCAGACCTGCTCAGCCATGAACACGCCGTCAAACTTGTGTCAAAACATCCATCTGACGAAGAGTCTGTGTCACGTTTGTTACCTAAAATACACGGCGGCTTAAAAAAAAAGAAAAAGAAAAAAGAGGGAAAACAGCAAAAATACATAATCATTGATGCACTATATGGAAGCTTTGTTTGGTTTTAAATAAACATTTATCAAACATCTACATGGAGCTCCTCTCACCCCTCCCCAGAACAGAGAGCACAGAGGGTCACGTCTTTAAATAAACCTGTTTAATAATGTCTCCTGGGCTTTGGTGAAAGGGACGGAGACGCATTAAAGTAGACAATTCAAGTCACAATTTAGCCGCGTTTGTTCCAGGAGGAGGACGCCGGTGGGCTTTCTGGGACCGTGGATGGGGTACGAGCAACTTCCATCATGGAATCCTGCGACTGACTTTAGTTTAATTAAAAAAAACAAAAAAAAAAACAAGAGTCTTGAATGTGTGTGAGAGTCCGTCCATCTGATCACATCTTCAGCTTGGCGGAGAGTTTGAGGCGGACGACCCTCAGGTAGACTCTGCTCAGGTCTTCCCCCGCCTCCTGGGCGATCCGCGATATGGTCTTTCCTCCCGTGCCGATCAGCATTTTCTACAGATATGACAACGAAAAGACAAGATTTTCTGTTTAAAAACCAATTCAGTTCAAAGTGCACTGGAACGAAACCTGGAGAGGGTTTGACCTTCGTTGCAAGAAGATCTTACCAAGAGTTAAAATGAGAAACAATGAATTATGTTGCGTCCACTGTGGCAGCGGCGTTTCAGGAAGTATGAAGCACAAAACTCAACGGAGAGACCCAGAAGAGCTCGTCCCAGCTATTTCACTACCTTAAAGTTAGCATTGCAGCATTAGCTTCAGAGTTATACCATGAGCACTAGTTTGTGCAAATTTTAGGTCGTTCAAAGTAGATTTTATAAAACGTACATTACCTGTAAAAATGAACAATGTAAAAGTATTTTATTGTACTAGACGAAACAGATGGATTTCAAGCTGAAAATGTTCACTTTTAACAAGCTTTTTACTGGAAACTGTCTGACAGACAGGGTGGAACTGTCTGACGGGCCGGGTTTGGCCTGTGAACCTTATGTTTGAACACTCCTTTTATATTTAATCTCATTTTAAGTTGTCTTTAAACGTTTTAAATCCCCAATAGTTGATCTATTTGGACTTTGACAAACACTTAGGACTCAGGCAGAACAGTGTTGCTCAGCAAATAGCAAAGACTTTAATTCATCAGATAAAATACGTCTTAATCATGTTAATTTTGTGCGACAACAGAAGAATGTATTGATGAATTACATCTCCGTTTTTATTTATATATGATGGAAAGGCAATATTTATAATTACAATCGGTGGAATAAATATAATTTGTAGGCTTAAATATCCTGAATATATGTTGGAATCCTTCTCCTGACTGCAGAAGAATCCAACATTAAACATTGTTTTAATATGCCTGTTACGATTGATTTGAAAAGAAACTCTGGTTCAGTCAGTGCGCTCTGTGGGTTTTTTCATTCCCACGAAAGGAAGAATTAAACTTTCAAAGTTTAGTGCATTTTTCAAACAAAACCAGCATCCATCCACGTGAGCTGAACTCAGCTACGCCTCTGCAGTCCCTTCCTGTACCGACGGTGAAATCTGAAGGATAGCGGCGGCACAAGGAACTTCTTCTCGGAGGTCACTGGCCTCGAAACATTTTAGCACCAAAGATGTAGCTTCAAATATTCTCGGACATTAAATATGGATGGGCCAGAGAGGCCGCTCAAACATTTATGAGGTAAAAACACACGGAAGAGACAATTTGGACGTATGTGGAGGGAAGAATAACTTCCGAAGCCATCAGAGAGGCTACAGGTGTCGCTGAGAGGGAGAGAGCGGCACCGATGCTGAAGTGTGCTGGAAAAACAAGCTGCGGCTCACAACATGCCGTCAGGACGCTCAGATCACATGTGGAAGAAAGCAAAGAGAAGAGGGGAGGAAGAGCAGCGAGCTGATTCAGACTCAGTCTGTCGTTTCACCATCACTGAAATTAACACAACAATCACAGGCATTATATATTCACATCTTCAGCATTTTCCACTTTATTTTATCTGTTTGGGTATTTTTGTTTCATTCACAAAGACCTTTCTTTCTTTCTTTGGACTTTCTAAGTATTTTCTGAGAAGTGCTAGCTGTAAACTTATTTGGTTATTTCAACACAAAATACAATATTAAAATTTCTGATTGGAATAATTATGATAATTAGAGAAATATTCTACTTCAAGATACTGTATAGTTGATATTTTTGACTTATAAGATGAAATAATAAGGAATTCAATATAAAAGGCTCAAAATGTTTCAATTTATATAGTATAAACTAGATGTATGTCCACTGAGGTTTGAGGTGAACCTTGATCCTGCATACAGACATCAGCTTCTACTTAATGAGACCTTTAAGTGATGTTGAGCATTTATAGAGACAAATAATTCAACACGGTGCACCACACTCTCTTGAACATGCGGTAGAGCTCACCATGTGAGAGGGCTTCTTGACGTAAAGCTTCACAGAAATATCGAGTTCACCGTTCTCTCCCTCTTGCCACAGCTGGATAGACTGAAAGCAGAGACACTGTATGTTATTTGTGTATTTGTAGGATAAACTGCTATAAAAATGTGTGCAGATTCAGACGACGAAACGACCCTGAAGGACGTCACACAGAATCAGTGTGACATGACGACAGTTTACAGTCAGAGCGCCGCCTCTCAGTCACCTGGGTCATAGAGTAGGGCACTTCCTGGGGCAGATGCTCCAGAAGCTTCTCTCTGATGATGTTGGTGCAGACGTCCTCTGGACTCTGGTCGGTAAGCACCTCGCTGTGGTACTGCCACCGCCCTGGCTTTGCAGTCTGGATAAAGTAGCTCTACAAGAAGAGAGACGAACATCAGACTAAATCTGACACAGAGTTCTTCATTTCCTCCCGGTGTTCCGGTACCTTGAGAGAGTCCACGTCCTCCTTATCCTCACAGGACAGCATGAAGACGTCCTTAAAGTGAGGCCAGCCCTGCTGGCTCCTCAGCGCCGCCAGCTGCTCTTTGCTGAGCGCCGAGTCCCGCTCAGCGCCGTCCTCAGGCACTGCATTATCCCTGTCAGCCGGCGGCTCCGGATCCCTCTCTGGCCTCCTTTCAGCCCACGGCGGCTTGATCACGGGCCTGACCCGTATCTTGCGCCCATTAACCACGCCGCACGTCAGCAGGGCGGTGACATCCAGCAGCTTATCCTTAACTTTCACCAGGTCCACCTGGGAGGACAAAGGAAGGAGTGAAGATCTCTGGAACAGCCCTGAGAAATGCGGATTGCGGTTTTCAAGTAAGAGTAGGAGTGACTATCTTTGGACCTGGGAGAGAAAAATATCTATTTCTTTATTTTTGGTTTTCGTTTCCTAAAATTTTAATATAACCTATTGAAACTAAAAGATTAAAAATCCCAGAACAGATCGGTGTAGGTCAAAGAGGTACAGTGTTATTAGTGCGTTTCATCAAGAATTGCGTCGATATGAGGTGCTACATTATCACACATCTATCAGTGAGTCAGCCACAGTGTTGGTTATGTGAAGGATGCCTGACGACGCTGTCTGTGTTTGTATGATAATCAGAGCAATAATACCTTGTTGAGGACGAGGATCGCCGGGATATCCGGGTGCTGGGCGAGGCACTTCAGCACCTCAAAATCCAGCCTGCTGCACATCCACCTGTCGGCCACGTCCACCAGCACCACCACTGGAAGCAGAAGTGATATTTCTAACAAACCGCTCTCAGTCGTTTGTGTTGAATGATCAGAAAAACGTTGTATCTCACTCATGTCGGCTTCTTTAACAGTGTTCCACGGATCCATAAGTAAAGACTTTTCCAGCTGGTGTCTGTGAAAACACAGGATCTGTTCATTAATACCACCACAAACAATTCAAACGGGAAAAAAAAAAAATCCAGACGCTAAATGAGGAAGGCACCTTTTGACCTTTGATGGGGTGGTCAGACCGGGAGTGTCCAGTAAAACCTACAAAGCATCACACACATTTATTGACAGATTCTCAAACTATAATCTGATCATATCAAGAGAGGAGTGAGAAATGCTTACTATCTGTGTGTTGTTTTCTGTCAGGACGCCCAGGGCACGGGTTCGTGTTGTGTGCACTTTCTTGGACACAGCAAACACCTTAAAAAAACAAAAAAAAAAAGATTGTTTTTGATTGGCTTTACGAAGCGGGCATCACTCCTTCTCAAAAAGACAGATTGTGAAGAGAAAGCAATACCTTCCTGCCAAGGAGCTGATTGGACAATGTAGATTTCCCGGCATTTGGGGCCCCGATTATGGCCACTTTTAAAATCTTTGCATTATCAGGCTGATCTGGATGTTTCATTAATAATGATACATGCTCACCTTGAATGACAAAAGAGAAAAAAAAATTGACAACAATCAAAAATAAAGTGAAAAATCAAACTTGTGGAAGAATGTTATCTGCAGTATTTTTCTTTTCCAGGTGTAAATTTGAGGGGCGGTGGTGGAGTTACCCCTGTCTGGTGGAACAGAGGCTGGAAGGCGATGGATGCCGCCGTCTGCCTCCGCTACTTTGCCTTTCATCAGTCTGTTGAGAAACGCCTCTGATGTAATAAAACAAGCAGGAGTGAAGATAAATCCGCTCCGTCCTCCTCGGCTGCAGGCGGCGCTTCCTGCAAAGATGTCAACATCTCCATCACCTCACTGCCTGCAGGGCCGCTCGCTAACTGACGCATTATGCTTCGCTGGATGGAAATACGACGCAGTGTAATGATCCATTCACACGCTTCCTCTAAAACAATTAACCACAGAAACTTTTCTAATTACAGAAACTTGCTTTTATAGTCTTGTACTGGAACAACTTGAAGGGACATTGTAATGTTTTTTTTATGTCAGTATTTCACAGGACTGACATAAGACTGTTTCCAGTCATGCTTTTCCACTTCTGAACAGTCTGAGAGCAACAAGCACAAATTTCACCAGTGGAAATGATAAAACTGAAGATAAACAATTCAAGATTTTGATTTGTGTGTAAATGACATTTGCAAATGTTTTGTGAGTGGAAATACTTTCAACATATTACATCAAAAATAAGAAATGCTCTGAACCATTGGAGCTCTTTCATGGATGCAAATGAACTTCGCTGCTGTTGTATTTTTTTTTTACCATGTTTTTTACACACAACAGGATTTTAAGGACACACACACGTATAAAATAATACTTCCACCGTGGAGTAGTGGTGTTTGCTCCTCACAATGACAACATTCCCAGTTCAAGGCCGTTTTTTTTTTTTGTTTCTGTGGAGTGTGTGTGTTTGAAGTCACTCCAGTTTCATTCCACACTCCCAGCACTGTCTATGGATATGAATATGTGTGATTTTCTGTGTCTCTGTTTCCCCTGTGAGGGACTGGTGCGCTTTCCAGCCCGTCACTCACTGTTAGCTGGAATCACTTCCAACACCACACAACTCTGAACCTTAAAAAGCATTACAGGAAATCTATGAACGGTGTAGAAGATGGATAAACCCAATCATCCACCACTGCAAGCTCCCATATGCAAAGTGTCTGAGCAATGTCGTTCGGAGTCTTTCACATCTGATTCACTGCTGTGTTGTGCTGTGTTTGCGATACAGCCTACATCAACACTCTCATAAACTATAAATTTAAAAAAAAGTATATCATGTAGTACTACTGAATCGTCACTGTCAAAAAAATCTGATTATATTTTAATACATTATATCTATCTCTATCGACATAACTCATCAGAACTGCGTTGATAATAGTTTTCCTCAGCAGAGCCACAGGCCTCCATGACGCTGACTGAATACTGAGTGCATGAAAGGACAAACTGTTAACTGTATTCTAAAAGCTTCTCCAATCAGATCAGAAAAAAACACTGGATTTTTTTTTTCTGCTAGACTGCTGATCTTAATGAGCCACAATAATCACATCTGAAACTGAAAAGAAGGAATTATTCTTTGCTGTAGCACATCGGTACCAGCCCACATGGTACAGATCAAAAAACAAAACAATACATCTGAACTGACAAACTTCAGAACATGTGAGAAATAAGCACTGTCACACTGGCTTTGGAAGTGGGAATAAAATCCCTACAAACAGAAAAATAATAACGTGATAGAGATCTGTTTTTTCCCCCCACTTTCCGCCTTTTTATCAATATTTTTAACAATCATATAATGTCTATGCTGTTTTCCTCAAATTAGAGCTGTGGTGAGCTGCTGTCGATCCCAGGTTACACCCGCAAACGGCAAACACAGAAACAGTCGCTCACAATCTAATCTGCTCTATGAGCCAATTAGAGCCATGACTGATGCTTTGGGCTGTAGTAGGAAAACACTGCTGTGCACCTGGAGAAAACACATACTTGCCTTACCACTATGCCACTGTACAGCCCTATCACCAAAATGGCACTCAATTTTCATTAGTCTTTAATATTTGGAGCCTGTGCTTCAATTTTCGATACAGAGTCAATGTGCAGCACTTATCTCAGATATACAACTATTACATCATTTGTTGTAATAATCTCATTATAATCTGACTGAAAAAACAGGATGCAGACCCCTTTGCCTCAGAGCGAGAACCCCCTTGGTTTAAATCCAGGATGGGCTTGGAGGGCCTTTCTGAGTTTGCTGTGACTGGCCATCTCACTGGGGCCTGTGCGTGGTGTGCCTACCGGGGGCATCTGGAAGTATCCACAGACCATAAACTAGGCAGGGATGAAGGGATGACTGAAGCACTCCACAAGAAGGAGAGGAGGATCCGGACCAAGCTGAGGTCCATCCTGAACAATGTCTCAGCCTCTCCATGGCTTCCTGTCCAGCAGTAGGAGCACCTTCAGAAAGAGGCTCATGCCACCCTCCTTTCTGACACTAGTAGACTTTAAAACTCTATATACATAGTGTTTGCTGCTGTGTTTTCTACTAATTTTATCCTTTACCTGCTTATATTAGTAAATCTGGACTAGAGCATATGCATATTAATATGTAATAATACTTATTTAATTTTCTCCTGTTTCATTTAATATTCAACTTGTTCAGTTTTCTATTCTGTATGGAGAAATGCTGAAAGGGTTCTCAGCTGGGATTATCTTCAGCAACACAAGCTGAATAAAAAGGTACAGAAGATGGATGAAAACAGAAAGTTCACAACATGTCAACCATGAACCCCTTAAACAATTTATAACATACATCTACGGCGATAAGGTCATTGAATTTAGACAAAAGCATCCTTATGACAGCTTTACTGACTGTCATGACCCTCAAATCAAACGTCCCCCTGATTTCTTCTTTCTACATCCTCAAAACGTCCCTGCTCACCGCTGAGCTCCAGTTACCGCAACTCAGTGAAACTCAGCATCGCATAAAATGCTGAATTAAAGTTTGACAAGCAGGATGGAGAAAGCCTTAAGGAACTGACCCGCGGTGAGGAGCATCCGTGACGAACTTTCCTGCGGGACGGACACTGCGAGCCGCCGGGACACGCCGGCAGACTCTCTGAGGAAGCGAGCGCACACCCTGAGAGCCATGAAGCCCCGAAACCAGCAGCCGCTGCTCTTTTTATCCGGTAACACAGAGTTTATCTGGGAAATTACGACGTGCTTCTTTACTCTCACATTGCTAACAGGGTGGCACCATATTGTTTTGACCAAAGAAAAGCCACTTCCGGTTTGAAGAGCGTCCAGACGAGGGGCGTGTATAAACTACACCGCCACCTAACGACCGCTGTGGTAACTGCACCTCGCTGCATCCTGCACCGAGCAGAGGATGGCAAAGTTAAAAATGCTACATTTCTTTAAAAATACTTTAGTTTCTGAATCCTTTAGTTTGAAACATGCAGTTTCTGAATCATGTGGCAATGGTGACTTAGAGGTTACAGAAGTGGACTTAGGATCGACGGTTCACCGGTTTAAATCCCAGAATTATGGATCCTTGAGCAAGCCTTGACCCTTGATCAAACCATTACACTACTGTGTCACCCCCAAATGATTCCACCATTATGTATAAAGCATTTTGAAACAACTACAGGGAGCCAAAGTGCTCTACACAAAGTACATAACTCAATAAAAAAAACTTAAAAGACAAATAAAAATAAATCCATTAAAATGAGAGGCTCATACATTAATATAAATATTGTGTTAAAACCCAAGAATTGATTTAAAAGAGATAAAGTACGTGCACGTCTGCTGTGCAAAGGCAAGCTGTTCCAAAGTCAAAGATATATCTCTAGTATGAACAAACCCCAGAGCTTTTAAAGCCAGATATCATCTCTGTTTAAAATTTTCTGTCACAAGCAGCTCATGACTTGATTTACAACATTATCACTGTTTCCATATGCATGGGGATATTGACTTAAATTTCCACTGACTAAAGAAAAACTGCACCAGCAGAATAATTGAATAAGTGTCACTGCCTGAATCAAAAATGACAGATCAGGGTCGGAGTGAACACAAAATGACGGCATAAGAGCGGCACGACTCAGAAACAAAGGGGGGGGAAAAAAAGAACAGGATGGAAGATAATCCTATTTAGTAAAGCTGTGTGCGTATAAGGAAAGCCAATCTTTCACATTTGCTGTCCTGGAATCATTGTGACATGCAGAAAAACTACAAGGTTACATTTACAGTAAAACATGGAGTAACTCCGTAACGCCATATGCATGCGTCATTTTGCACCAAATCCTGTGTAACTCCCAGAGGACACGCAGGGTCCCAGTGAGGGAGCCACCTGTGTACAGCAGGTAAGACATTCAGAGACTGGAATCAGCCGGCAGCAGTCCCAAATCAGCTCATCACAATGCACAAACACATCTGCTGACATGAGCAACTTGCGGTTTAAAATGGATGACAGTGCTCAAAGAGTCTTTTGGCGGGGGTGATATTCTCTAGATTACTTTGTGAGGGATGCGGCGCCTATAACCACAAATCAGATTGCTCCGTGCAGACTTTTTCTTTCCCGCTTGTCCCTTGAGTACACAGAACAGAGCTTATCCCCGAGGGCGCTCAAAGCACAGTTGTGACAATGTTGCTGAGGATATATTGAGCATCGGTGCTTAAAGCAATATGCCAACCTGAGAAAAACACTGCACGCTCTCTGCTGCGTTGTCTGTAAGTCTTCATTGTTAATTCACAATGGCAAGCTGATATAATGCCTTGATAAGTGTGGAGTCTGTGAGGTTAATCATCAGACCGAAAGGACAGCGTTTGCATATTGATAGATTACTGTAACATGTTGTTTTCGCCCTGTATGGCCGAAGCCACGCAGAGCAGATGTCTCCCCATAGTCCATCACACACGGCTGCTGTTTGTTAGTCCTCCAGGACTTGCTCGGGGTGGAACAAACACCTCCACTGGGGAGGATGATGAAGGATATCAGGTAGCTCGCAATCTGTCATCATCTAACTCTAAAATGGAGGGGCAACAAAAATGGAGCTTTTAGTAGACACTTACAGCCGAATTCCAATTGAACCAGAAACCAAAAGGATATTTGAGGATCAGCAATGTTTGAACTTTCTCTCTTTCTCTCTGCCTCTCTCTTAAATTCATTCAAGGCCTCTTTTCCCTCCGGGCTTTCCTCACATGGCCACTTCACGTGGGAGTGTATCAGAGTTCCTTCTATGACTGCATTAACTTTGGCCTTCAGAAAGAGCGCACTCACTCACTCTCTCTCTCTCCCTCTCTCTCTCGCTCTCTCAAAAAGAGACAAAAAGGCTTCGCCTGCAGACCATTTAATCATAAGCTGTAGCCCACTTTGCTATTTGAAGTGCACTTGCCAATGAGATTCGGCGTGGTGTGATGGAAAACCTCTCTTCACTGCCGCCGTTCACTGCCCTAATCAATCTTGTTTTCTGTAATTCAAATAGAACACATTGCATTGATAAGGAGCAGGTCAAATCTCCCTGAATATGCAGATTTTTTTTTTTTTTAGCTGCTGAACCAGGTGGAGTCGGTGACAGACTGCCACACCAAGCTGTTTGCCCCGGCAATCTCTCTTGCTGATTTACTGGCTGGGATTAGACATGCGGTAACTGGCAGCGTCTGCACTAATAAGAAAACCTCGCTCCTCATGAGAAATAACAAAGTTCATGGAATTATAAGCACAAGCCATGGGGCATGTCAACAGGGAGCAGAGGTGGGAAAAAAAAACCAATCTGTCAGGGCTTCAGTGCATCCATCACTCCATCACCGCTGATTGCGGTGAGAGGCGTGATGGTGCGCAGCCGGCTGACTGTCTATAAAACAGCCGCTCCTGAACTTTATCATGCTGAGAACTCCAGCATAGACAGGCTATTTGTAAAGGATCCCACAGATTAATGAACGGATGGATGAATTCCCACATGTGATAAATGAGATGGTGGTGAGATTTAACTGTTACATTTTATGTGACGCCCCGAAGGTCCCCCAAGGTCCCTCGATTCAGCAATCACTGCTCGGTTCGTCCTTGCTCAGACTGCTTTTTAAAAGAGGTGATTTAGCTCCCAAACTACCCATATAGGTCACACTGATGCTCTGATTGTACAATCTCCCTCTCAGTGGGGGAGATAAAGGGAAAAAAAAAAAAAAAAAAAACTTTTATTCATTCTAGACTTGCAATCGATGGGACTTGTCTGTGAAGTGGATCAATAATGCCTCCCTTTGAAATCATCAATCACGTCAGTGGTGAATTTAAAAAGCGTAATTAGGAACAGCGTTCTTAAACATCCTGTATTGACATCTTCTTTGGTATGGAGAAAGACACCATTCTGCATCATTAACTTTGTATTATTGCCTGATGGAGCCTGCTGCTGCTACTTCCCCACCTGCTGAACTCAGAGCGCTGTGTGTGATTGGGCTTTCAGACCAAATTCTCCCCTCTTTCACTTGCTGATGGGAGAAGTGAAGCTTGCAGGCCCAAATTGGCTGAAGTATTGTAATAAGGCCAGTCTGTACTGGAGCTCTGGCCACGGAGTTACCCTTCACAGCGCTTTATGTCAGAAATGTTTGCGGGGCTGAACATGTGTAATTTTCTCTCTAATCATCTTATTTGATTACTTCTGTGCAGTTTCGAACGTGACATGACATTACACGGCCACAAGCACACATTCTCGGGGCTTCGCGTCGCTCGCCACAATCTTCAGTGTTGTCCATCTGTCTCTCTCTAGTAATAAAAAGGTATCAATACTGGGGAGAGGGCAGGTGGGCGATTGTAATGGAGTAATTTATTTTAGTTGTCACAGAAATATAAGTCTTTGATTAGGGAGCTATACACATCAGGCCGCGCAAATAGAACCTTTCATCAAATCACAAAGCATGTGACACTATTGACCAAGAGTCCTCTCACCGAGTTTCATCTTTTTGCAACAAGATTCATTATACCAAGTGTGTAGAGGACAGTGATGCAAAATCTGGAGGCAATGCAGCTCAGGTCAGCGTCTGGTTCGTACTTCAACGAAGGCCGCTTTCAAGCAATTTGGGAAGTAAACTAAAAGTGTGTGTATGTACATGGAATGCACACTGTGTGCCAGTACTAAATGTTGGTATGAAAAGTGCTATTGATTGATTGATTGGTTTCTTTGGTTTTCCATTCACAAGACAAATTATTAGACAATTATTAGATAATCTGATTCACTGTGGGTTGTTGTTGGTAATAATGTTCATGCAGTGAAAGGAGTCAATGTATCTACATTAATGGACAGATCTGACATTTCCCAGCACAACATTTACATCATCTTACTTCCATTTGCTCATCTTTTTTTTTTCCCATAATGCATCTTGGTTTAATGTTTCCCATGATAATCATCCATCTGTCCATTTTCTAATCTCAGGCAATCAATACACACCCAAACAACCATGTGATGTTAAAGAACACATGCTGCATCAGACCAGGTCATCATCTTCTTATAGTTCTGATACTTATGTGCACATTGCAGGTGACTTACAGGAATCTGTATGCTCAGCTCTCAGTCCAAGAGACACTTTATTCTGTAGCTCAACTCTTACGCTAAACAACATGGTTAAGACATTTTCAAAAATTTCACCAATGTATCCGTTTCCATTATTTGGAGCACTTTTGATCAGTACAGCAGAACAGAAACACTCTACAAGATCTACAAATTTAATTTTGAAATTCGATTAAGGTAAAAGTTAAAGCACAGATATAACTTCTTGACCTTCAATAAGATAATTATAAATCATTTTAAAATTTTGATTATACATCACCTAATAACATTGTTTTGTGTTCTGTCAGCTTACTGTATGTTTCATGAGTGAATGAATGGGAGAATGTAAATTTTCATGCTCCAACTTATTAAATTTATTCAACTTTTATTTTATAGCTCTTTTTGAAGACATTTTCATAAAACAAAGAACTAATGGGCAGCTCCATCCATCCATCCATCCATCTTCTGAACAACTTGGATCACTGCAACAAATCCCAGTGAGGACGGAAAAAACAGAGTACCACACATGTACAGGAACAACATGCAAACCCCTCTTAGAAATACCTGGCCAGTATAACCCAAGACCTTTTTCTGTGATGTGAAAGCGCTGACCAGCCCCATCCAGCATGGTCATAAACAGTGCCCAGTGCCCTGTTAATAGCAACAACAACAAGAAAATATATAATAACATAAATAATTACAACTGTATTTGTGTCAGAAAAAGAGGCGCTGTGCCTTTTTGGGATTAATTATAATGCTACAAATCTTGCAAAAAAAAAAAAAAAAAAAAAAAAATCTCGAGAAATATTCCTTACAAGTAGCCACTTGTTCATGCATGATGAGCATGGTCACACCTGGATCAACACCTGGAAAGAATCTTTCCGACAGTCAACACTTTCTCGGGTGATACACTCTGCAAAATTGTTGAGAATCACTCTTCAAAGTTAAACTAATTTCCCATCTGCATGTTAAATGTCGTGCAGTAATATTTGGTTCGTCCAATCAGCTGCGCTCGTGCCTGTCCCTTTAACTCTCCGTGCGTCCTGCGCAGTCTGGCACGGCTACTGCACTGCGCATGCGCCGGAAGTTGCTGCCGCAGACAGCAGCAGTGATTCGGCAACGCAGGGCAACGGGAGAAAATCTGTCCGTTTTAAACCATGGCGACGCACTAAATGATGACTTTCGCAGATGTAAACGGAGGGTAAGTATTCGCATCTTCACATCGCGTCCGCTGCCCGATTACTCGCGTGGCATCCCGTGAAACCGCGGCTCAAAACAGCGAAGGGAAGGTGGAGAAGGCAACAATGGGACTGTGTATGTTTCAGTCTGGAAGGCTAGGTTAGCTAGCCAGGAGGCTGGGCAGTCAGCTGGCACTCTGACTGGCAAGATGCAGATTTACAGCTCCTCCGATGTATCTCTGCTGGCTGGATATCTACTGGAAAAAAAATCTAAATATTGATCACGAGCTACTGTTTTTTCACTGTAGGCTCAGATCAGGCACCGATTGGCATTGGAAGCTGGTGTGAACTGGATGAAAGTGGTTGACTTCTTATATTTTTCAATGTGACAGCCAAAGAGAATTCGCTAAAGATAGTTTTCTACTGTGAAACAATAAATCCGATCATTTGTGAATAGTTTCTCGGTATCCTTCCTGGTAATATTCTAAGTTTGTGGAGTGATCCAGCAATAAATGAAGTTTAAAATGGATGGAGGAGGGTGTTTTATACTATTTCAAAGCAGAGGTTAAGTTTGCCGGTCTATATCTGTCTGATAAGAGTCCTCATTAGTGGAGTGGCTGAGCAGATGTGCGGATGGTGTGTGCGCTCCTCCGCGCGCCCGCAGACAGCACCTCCTCTCCTCCCCTCTCCTCTCCTCCTCGCGGAGGAGGAAGAGTGTTTCCACCTGCGGCGGCAAGTGTTAAAGGTGATAACAAAAGGTTGACGTCACCGGGCTCATCCTGATCCTGATCCTGATCCCGATCCCGATCCCGATCCTGATCCTGCCGCACACCCTCGACCACCGAGGAGGAGGTGCAGGAGGAGGTGCAGCAGGAGGTCCAGATCCAGAATAGGAGGAGAGCGCCTTGTTTTTTTTTTTTTCTTTTTTTCTTCATTTTTTTAACGTCTTAATGGCTCGTGTCTGGAAGGAAAAGGTCTATCTCTGATCAAATTTCGGGTATCCTAAGGGCGCACTTAACTAATGGGATCCTATCGATGTTTCTCCCCCCTCCGAGCCTGATCTTTACACGGCGGAATGTTAATGTTGCCACAGCCTGTCCGTGTTGTCTTTGCCCGCTCCCAGCCCGGCTTTATTGTAGCAATCGGTCTATAATGTCATGGAGCTTGACGGATCTTTTATTAAAAAAGCATCCTGCAGTACAAAAAAAAACAACAAACCAAGTCAGGACGATGGGAGTTACCTGTTTCCCCTGCACATGGTAAGAGGATAAAACTGTGAAATGTTGTGAAGAGATCAGAAAACTATGCTTTTTTTTTCTCACTGTGATAAAGGTGTGACTGTTGAGTTTCTCATTATTGAGATCCTGTGCTTACCCAAGCAAGAGCCTGACATTACTTGCCCAAAAGTGCAGTTTTGCAATGTAGCTTTCTTCCTCTACATTTTCCAAAGAGCAGATAATTAAATTTCAGCCCTTGTTGTCTGGGAAACTCAGGCCCCTAGACTTTTGTGCAATTATCGCTGAGAAGAAACCCTCTTTGCATTGGGGTGCTACGTTTGTCAGCACAATGAAGATTAATTAGGTTTTAGTAAGAAATTACTGTAAGGCCTCTCCTCATTTGTAATGAGCAGTTCACCTCTAATGGCAGCAGCTTGACAGGTAGGATGAGATTGAAAGGGTTTCAAAGGCGAACGATCCCTTTCGATTTGCACCATTTCATGAGTGATGTGGCCGAAGTGTGGCGTCAGACCTGTGCATTACTGTGTGTGTGTGTTCTTGAACATGTGCATGCCTTTTACTGTTTAAATCTGCGAATTGCACGTGTTTGTTCTTAGTTATAAAAGCTGCAGATAAGTCCCGACCGCCCAGGGGCACCTGGTTCATTTGTCCGTGTCATGCTGGTCAGCGCTGGAGAAGATTACAGCGTTCCACCAAATTGAAACACCACTTGAACGTATGTGTTAATTAGATCTGTGCCTGGTTGTTCAAAGTGTCTCCCTCCTCTGCCGGTGAGTCATGTGCTGACTCTTTGACCTGTCACACAAATTCTCGGTCTTTGCTGAGGACAAACAGACAGAAAAGCAACTTCGCCATGCTTCTATTGCCTTCGCTCAGCCAGCCACTGACAAATACATTTGAACATATTGATCCTCGCGGTGGGCAGAGGGCGGTAATTTCCTCTGAAATACTAGCGTGGCATCTTGGTTGATGTAGCCTCTCAGTTTACTGTTACCTCTGGACCGATGGTGTGAAACACATGGCCGGCTGGCCAAAACTGGCCCATCAAGAGTGTCCATTTCGGTCCATGGGATGACTTTGCATAGTGTAATATTTACAAAGAAAACCTATATTTTTCAATATAAAAATAACAGTTTCTAATGTATTCACTGTGGATATCTCTGTTAAAGACAGTGCTGCAGACATGAGACAGCAGTGAGACATGAGCCAGTCGCTCTGTGACGCAGCACACATTAAAGTTACCTTTCTGAATGCACATTGGCATTAAAGTCGCATTGTGACGGTGGGTTGATGAAAACGTGCATGCTGGAGGCTGTACAATGCCACAATTAGACAACAGTGTTTTGATATATGCCAATGTATTTAGATCTTCAGAGAAGATTATTAAAATTGGCTTTGACTTGTTTAAAAATTACTTAAAAATGTGGACTTCCCAAATTTACCCTTGCACTAAAACATAGACAGAATATGGAGCTATTTAAGTTGTTATAGTGCCATTTGATTAGCTTAGCATCTCTCTGAATCAGATGTACTTCCTGCTAGCAGGTCTCGGATATCGGTTTTGTGACGATTGGCCTCGCAGAGCAGAATCGGTTGTTGCAGCAGCTTCAACGAAAGCTCTGCTGCTTCGTGTTGTCAAAGGGTTTTTTTTTTCCCCCAACATTACAGCCGAACCGTCTGATTCTCAACGTTGTTTCAGACAACGGTAATAAGAGGATAACATCAAAGCTCTGCTTTATTTCTCACAGACTTCAGAACAAGACTATGAATAACAGATCACAAGGTATAAAGAATGAACCAGAGAACTTGAGCAGCTTTTATGTTTCAGCTGTTGTTGGGATTCACAGGGAGCTCATTAAAATACATTGATTAGTAACAGTCCTGATTCTGTGATTGTTGACTGTGAAATCGCTCGGCTAACCAACATATTTTTGATGCGATGATTTTCTGTGCTGGAATGAGCCACTTGGCTGATGCTCATTTTGGTTTATTCAAAGCCAGTGATTTGATGTAGCGTTTTAGAGACGGTACTTGAATTGGATATGTGTAACCGTTTGCTCTCCCCAGTGCAACAAATTTGTTCCTTTCATATTCCAGCAGGGGCCTGTGTATGTTAAATCTCTGGCAGGTGTTTCCAGTGAATTTTTATGTGCTATAACAGGTTTTTATTCTCGTCACCCGATCATTTCAGATGAGCGGCATTCATGGAATATCATCCATTTGCTAAATGAGGATGCCCTTTTCACGGCCCCTCCCTGTCTGGGGAGGCAGCGTGGCAGAGATTTCCCAGGTACCGATAACCGGCCCAGCCGACTCCACCTTTCGGTCCTCCGGTCGCCGGTGCAGCTGGCGGCCCACACTCGCCCACTCGTCCACCCACCGCTCCGGGAACTTCCTGCGATGCCGCCCGGCGTCTTCCCCTAGCCTACCCGGATGAGTTTGGTTTCAGACTGGGAACAGATGCTTGGTAGCCTTTTGTGTGAACCAGTGAAGTCAGGAGACCCAGTGTGGAGGTCAAACATAGGTCAGGCTGGGAGTAGAGAACCGTGGATACGTGATACCGCCAGATCAGGTGTTTAGGACATGATGCTTCTTGTGGATACCTCTGTGAAAAAAAAAAAAAGCTGCAAGGCTGAGGCTGTGGGTCAGCTGGTAGATGGGATTTAGCCTGATTCATGTGGGTTGTTTTATTTTGTGCACAGTGACTGCCGGCGATAGGCCTAGTTTTAGGACACTTTGTGTCTTTGTTCGCCGCGTCTTTGTGTTTTTCCTGGCTGTTTTTGAACGTGGATTTGCATGCTGCACCGGCAGGTCCAATTAGAGGAAAAGAAAGCCCCGGTCTTGCTGGGAAGTTTGTGTAATCAGCTACCTGAGGGCTGAAAGCCAGGCGGTGACGTCACCAACACCGCGACCAAAGGGCTTTCTGAAATTGTTATGTCTTCACCCTGAGGGTAATCATGGAAGAATCTAAGCCTCCCGGTGACATTCGCTGCAATAACAGCCGCCGGTGCAGCAGGATGAGCAGGGCTCGGTCTAGGACAGCATCTGTGTGATCAGGCTTGTCAGAGGCACTGCAGATGACGGGGCTGTTTATCCACCTCCATCTCACAGGGGCAGCAGGAGAACAGGGCAGATACTGTTATCTGCTCGTGACGTGAGATAAGGTCGTCTCAATCAGATCACTGACCCTCCGCTGACACCCACCCCCCACCCCCCAATACCAGGCGCTGTGTAATACGAGGTAGCCGAGGCAATTCCCATATCACTTTTAAGTAATCCTAATAGATGCCATTAGCATGTCCGCGGTTATTGCCGCGGTTTTCCGATGTCCATGCCAACTGTACGTATCAGAGCATCATTAGCCACCAGCGGAGAGGCTGCGAGGCCGACCCGGGCTGTGGGGTCACAGAGAATACCACAACAAAGCACCAGTAAAGCTGTAGGGGATATCAAGTGGAGGGGATAAAGGCAGAGGGAGCTCAAAGTGTCATAGTTGGCGCAGACATTAGATAATGCTAAGCTACGAGAGGATTAGAGAGCGAGGAGATGTAAAATGCTGCCGGCTAATTGGGCTTTATTTTTAATATATCAGAAGGTTCATTAGAGACTAAATTGGTGAAGTATTTCAGCTCTGTCTGTTGTTTTTGTCTTTTCGGGACAAGCTGTACCACCTGAATAATTGCAGGTGATTTTCAAGATCTTATCAGTGAAAACTCGCTGAAGTGTTTTGCCGACATGATTTCAAAAAGTTCAATTTCCTCCATCTCCTGTGTTGCTGGTAGCATATGCTCTGTGCCTGGACTGTTTGGCTTTGGTGTGGTGTTATTTATAAAAAAAAAAAAAACCTAAAAAAAACAATTCTCCCCCACTTTGTAATCTTTCCCGGCACACAGCAACCTGAAGGATGGGTTTTTGGGGTGACAGTGACAAAGCAGTGAACGCCTCTGAAGGCCTGACAAAGCAGCCGGACGCTCCGAGGCTCTGTCTGAGTGTTAAGATCTATGCCGGGGAGGGATGGAGGCAGTGCTGCGGGAGCTGCCGGAGACAGCGGTCAGTGCACAATACTTTGCCATGACCCTCCTCAGTTTTATCATCCTTTACCACTTCTCCAGGCCTCGGTGTGTGGGTGTGTGTTTTCTGTGTGCGTGCAGCAGCTCTGGAGAGCGAGCAGTGCTTAGAATGGGGTCCTTTATAACCTCCTAACCCTCTGGTCCTGTTTGCAGCCATTGTTGGCCACAGTGAATGGTATCTCCGTGCCTTGAAAAGTAACCAGATGACATTCTTCCTGTTGTTCAAAAGGGCCCGGGGTTCTGTTGTGAAAAGCAGCTGAAAGGATAGGCTAAGACTGTGACCTTCAGAGGCTAATCTCTGGCATGTCATTCAGTGTCTGTTTGAAGCAAATGCAGACCTTTCTTCCTGATAGCAATGTACCAATTCAAACAAGGCAGAAATTCCTCGTAGGTTACACTGGAAAAGCTGTTAGTTTGTACGAACAGTCCAGTTAGTGTGGTTTTTTTTTTTTTTTTCCTTTCTTTTTAATATTTTGAGGCTCCTCTATAAAGGAACCAGAGGCTGTTTTGTAGCAGCTGAACTGAATCGTTATTCCAGACAGGCAGTGTGTCTGACACCTACATTGTCCAAACAGTCTCTCCAGCCTGTGACTGAGCCCTCTGTACACAGACCTGTGGCATCAGCAGCGGCAGTGACCCCCCCCCCCCCCCGTTCTGCACGCTGAAATACCGCCGCGGCTGTGAAAGCTGCGGGGATGAAATGCACTTAGTGAGACAGTAAACATCGGCGCAGCTCTCAAACTAGCTTACGTTGTTTATGTCTCCTCCTCTCTGGTGTATTTGCTGTCTTCAGCTGGCCGCGCTTCCTGGAATGTGCAGAGATGCAGTTGTCGCTCTGTGGGGGGATGTTGGCTGTAATCACAGTTCATAGTTCAGCTCTGTAGTTGGACTCAACTGAGCAGCAATCACACAGGAGCCGCATTATTCTCCCAAACTACAAGACCGCACTTGACACCGCAGTTTTTTTTTTTTTTGTGCGCAGAGATCTTTACACGCTTTTAATTATGAACGCCACTCTTTGCACAATGGATGCATGAACGTTTTTTTCTTTTTTTTTACTTGCTCATGAAGCCGTTCGAAATTTGCCATTTAAACTTTGAACCGCAGCCATTGCGTTCCTGATGACACTTGAAGAGTAGCAGCCTTCACTGCATAATACAGTGTTGCTACATAGTTGTGAAGTTTTATCAAGCATAATGCCTCTCCAAACCCCCTTAACCAGATGCTTTTAGTCCGCGCCGTCAACGAGGTTTCGCCGTGAATGTTTTCAAGGGGATTTTGCCTTTCAGCAAAAAAACACACTTTGCCGGCATTGAGGAGTCTTTGTGTTGGTCTAAACGATCTCTGAGAGCAGGCCGGAGAATGGAATATGCCTCCATGCTTTCTGTGTCAGCGCTGTGCCACCTGTATGGGGTTAAGATTGGGGTCGACCTCTCGCAGGAGTCCCTTGTCTGGGGGCCTCTTTTCTCCAGAAGCTGGCCGTGCCGGGGACTGACACAGAAAAGAAAAGCTGTCAGGTTTTTTTTTAGGGCCTCCTTTGTCAGCCATCTTTCAACAATAAATGATTGGCATATCGCCTGCCATTTCCCCCTTTTGTTTGCAGCCGCCGAGAGTAAAATAATGAAAGTGACCATTACGTGCGGTGTGTTCTGCAGCCCGCGCGTGTGCGCGCATTAAAAGGCGAGGTTGTTTACAAAGGAAGCATTGGATTAGAAAAGGAAAATGTCAACTTTTATCATGCTACTGCACAACCATTTTGCATTAGTCAGAAAATATCCCCCGAAGTAGTGTAACATCCGCAGAATGTGATTGAGATAGAGTGGGGGGAGATGGGGTGGGAGCAAAGGAAGAAGGGTGGGCCACACTTCTGAAAAGCATACTTGAAAGTACTCAAGTGTAAAGAGTCCTGAGGCAGGTCATGTTGCTGTGTGACAGAGAAGCATTCGTCTTGCCGTGTGTGTGTGTGTGTGTATGCGTGTGTGTGTGTGACGTCCCAGGGTCTAATTGCGAGGGTTTGCCTTCTCTGCGTGTCAGCTTTCTGTAATTAATAGCCGGTAGCCCCCGTCACCCCCATCAAGGGACCAGGTGCTGCTGAGATCTGCCCTGGCATGGGACGAGAACCGATCCGCCAGCCGCCGCTTTCGCTGTGATCGGCTGGGGGAAGAAAAAAAAAGAAAAAGGAAAAAAAACTTAGATGCCGCCATCGACATCATTCTCACTCGATGTGAGTCAGATGTGTACATGTAAACACTCGGTCCCAGACCCAAAACAAAGAGATGAATTTTAATGGTGCACAGCGGATGGAAAGCTTGCTGTTAAAGGATATGGTTCATTTAGTCTACTTTGTGTCAAGCACCATTGTACTCATGTCCTGTGCTGTTTAGCAGGGCTCGCGGCTCTGACAGATTGCCATCCCGATGGGGAGATTTACCCAGCCAGCACTGCCAATGGCACTGACACCATCATTAGGCTTTGATCAGCTGCAGTCTGCAAGGGGGGAAAAGCAGAGAGAGTAATATTCTTGATCTAATTACTAGGAGACATTTCAGGCGGTGTAATGTGTGATTTAACCTCTTGTCAGAGGCTATAAAAGGAAGCTGGGTTAATCTTCCTGGCAACCTCTTTTTTTTTTTTTTTTTTTTTTGTTACACAGGGGAGGGTGCCTTTAAATTTCTTTTTTTCCCATGAAGCCAGCAAAAAACTCAGCATGGCAGAGTGGTATGCTAACACGCCGCTGCTGGCTTTCTACTTGAAATCTCTTCAGGCAAAGGTTTCTCTGACCTTTGAATGTTAGCAGCAGCTGGTCCACAGGAACTCGTGTGCTATATGCATTTAAAGAGTAGGCAAGTAGAACAAAAAAGAACAAAAAAGATGTCCTTTTGACTTCTGTGTGCTTCCTCCAAATGGATTGTTTGCATCCTCCTTTGTTTTTTCTCCTCTTTCACTCTTTCTTTCTCTCTTTTTTTTTTTTTTTTCCTTCTCCGCCTCACCATCACCACCCACACACTGCAGCATGATGAGTGCAGGGGGGACTTGATTGAACAAATAGATTGTAAGTGGAATCGAGGGGTTTGGGTTAATCAGTCAAACATAGTTAAACAATTCTTTGGACATGAAGGGATTAGTCTTGCCTGCGTTGAGCTCATCAGAGGCCATTCTCCCCCAGCGCTGGCGTAGCTCTTAGGGCCAAGGGCCACGGCCTCTCTGGCTCCGTGGAGAACCACACACGCACCCCTCAGCATGCTCCATTGCCTCTGAATGCCCCGCCACTCTCCTTTCCCTTTGTTACAGAGTACAATCGGAATGATGGATTAGCAAATTAAATGCAGACCTTTCTATTCATGGCCATTCCCGCTCTTAGCCTCTTTCACCGGCGCTATCACAAACCTGCTTTAAAATGGTTAGCAGGTCCACCGTGTGTCCGCTAAATTCTTCATAAAAGTATCCTTTACCCTTTAACGCCCCTGTAAAAAAGAGAAAGAAGCTGCGACTCTTTTTCTAACATGAAGGCTATCGGTATCGTGTTTGTACAGGGTGACTTCGTGTACATTTTCTTTCCTTTTCTGTTTTTACTGAGTGCTGATCACACTGGTAGGAAGCGGCGCTGATATGATGTGTTGGCAAAAGCCGAAGTGCACAGCTGCAGCCGCAGCCTCGGAGCCCGCTGTAAATTAACTGTGCCACCGTTATTTCCACGTTCCTGAGAGCAGAGCGCCGACCCCGCTGACCCGCAGATAAAGATTGTGCTTCTTCAAATATCATCATGCTATTTCGCCATTTCAATTCACTGCATAATTGGTGCCGGTCGCTAAACTAACTAGCTTCTCCGAGCTCACATTCATTGACATTTCTTGGTCACATCATGTGATGTATTCTACCATACTTGAGACCCATAGACGTTTTGGCGATCTTGTGCTGGATGCTTACTGATAGGTACAGGATGTCCTGGGCCATGGCGGAGAAATGTTGAATATTGCAGAGTTTAGTTGAGTTGTATGACTGGGAGGTAGAGTTGTGTCAGGAAGGGCATCCTGGGTAAAACTGGCACCAAGACAAACAAGCGGCTCATGATCCACTGAAGCAACCTCTGAGGGCAACAAGACAATCGTCCTGGCTGGCCTTTCTGTGTGCGGTTTGCATCTTTCCCCTGTGCATGCTGGGAAAGCGTGACCTGTCCAGGGTGTTTCCTGTCTTCACCGGTACTCAGGTGGTATCTGCTCCAACGCCATGACCCCTGAGCTGGATGGATGGATTCATCCATGGAATCCTGATTTTCTGCAAGGACGGGCTCCCAATCAGCCAAAAACTGTAACCTGACGCTTATGCAGCAGGTTTTGTCAGTTCATTGTGCATTTGTCTTCGCAACAAAAAATCAGCTGAGCGTAACGAGCAGGCAGATTAATCAATCGATAATCATGTTTTAGACTGTAAACATGTTGAAGTCTGCTCAAGCAGGACAAAGTTTAGCCTGCACCTCCAGCTGGGAAGAATAATTACAGTTCTATTATTTACTCTCTCTGTTCTGTTTCTTCTGTTATCGCGATTTAACTTGAGTATTGATTTTTTTTAAAAATTTTTTAGAATAGCACAGACACACTCAAACCTGAAGACAGTTCAGACACACTGAATAACCTCAAACAAATGTTTTTTTTTTTGTGTTGTGGAAGGTAACAGACCCACTCACAGGGGAACTGTTCACTTTGAGGGCTAACCACTGTTCAGCCCCATGCGGATCGTTCCAGCTCTATTTTCTCAATTGCATTTGTGAATTTAATTGAGTGTTCTCCTATTACACTCCATCCAGGAGAAGATAGATGGATATTATTATTATTTTTATTCAATAAGATAACGGTTTCGTTTATTCCGCAGTGTACAAACGGTTCACAAATGTCGTATGTGCCAGACATGTTGGTGTGGATCAGTGTTTTGTAGTTGTTTGTTTTGTTTTTTTCCAACAAGACTTTGTTATTGAGATTTCCAGAGTATGAAATGTACAGTAGGTCATTTATTTAAATGTAAAAACCTGCTGCTGGTGGGAACTGCAGATGCTCATTTTAACGAAAAGAGAAAAGAAACAAACTGGTAAAAATTGGGCACTTTTATTTATCAGTGGATTACAAGCCATACTGTGATTGTAATACTCAAACATTACACGTTTAACTTTCACATGCATATGAAGAACTGATTTAATAAGTACCTAAAAAAAGAGACCAATTTAGAGTTGCGTACTAAAGTCCCAGCTTTTTTTTTTTTCTTTTTTTTTTTTTTTTTGTTCATTCCCACCCAGGAGTCTACATGGTCCTTTGCCATCTGTAGTCCCTCTGGCCCGCAGTCCCTCCTCCGGTGCAGGGTTGGGGGTGGGCTGCTGTGCTCTGTAGAGACCCCAATTAGCAGGACAAGCAGGCCCGCTGAAGGTCACTCCCAGAGCTTTTTAGTGTGAGAAAAGAGAGGCGGGCTGTGCTGGTCAGCGGCGATTCTGACAGACGGGGCCGAGACTCTCAGCTGGACCCGGGAGTTTTCACACAATAACCACACTTTCTTGAACTCAATGGCAGTTTGCAAATTCTTCATCTTTGCATTGCAGAGTGTAGGCAAAAAAAAAAAAAAAGAAAAAGGCTGAGGATTTTGCTAAAGGTCAAGTGTTCTCGGTGGATTGTCATAGTATACTGTGACCATATCTGAGGGATCCATTTGTCATTAGCTCCAAAGTCCCCTACTTCATCAGCCTGTGTCTGGTGTCGCCTATCTTGGCCTGATTGATGGCTCTGTCCTTATTGCAGGGAACCGGGGTCGATGGCAAAAAATTTGCTGCTGGGTGCATTAATGCTGTGTTCAATCGCATAGACCTTTGAGCATGCCTCATCAGTCTTGAATCATTGGACGGCCACATGAGATCCGTATGAGGCGGGGGGGGACATGATGCAATGGAGCAGGAGGGAGAGGGAGTGCAGCAAGGCCGAGGAGGAGGCGCTTATCAGCGAGCTTTCTCCTGATGCCCTCATGTTATTGTGTTGCTTTCACAATTAGATTTAAATGAGGCTCAGACGATCAACAGCTTATGATAAATTCCCGTTCTTATAAATTAAATTATTACCAGTCAATCAAATGACATCAACAAAACTCTGGGATCAATACACTCATCCAGATTGAAAACTTTTTTACTTTTTCTTGCAGTATAAACCTATGTAGTTAAATTGACCTGATTTTTTTTATGTAGATTGTTTGCAGTTTTGCTCAATCATTTTTTGTTTTACTTTTTGAATCTATTTTCTTTCATATAGAGTTAAGTCAAATGAGTACAGACAGTATCAATAACTAAAGATTGCGCTGTTATTTAATGTAATAGTGTATCGATGGTACTGCGCTTCAGTGTTTCTGAAATAAAACTGAGCTGAAGCTACTTTTCGGTGGACTTTTGCCTCTCTTGGTTTGGTGTTGTAGCGTTCGTACGAGTCCAGCACCTGTGTAGGAGTGAAAACTCGGGCGCCATGACAACACCGACACACACACAGTGTGTGTGTGAGGCAGACAGGCAGACAGACGGAGGGTCCGGTCAGCCTGGGAGGGCCAGATGTTCCCATGCAGACACAGAGGTGAGATGTTTGCCATGCCGGGCCAGTGTTTGCCCGACTCTCCGCAGAGTCACCGCCTGGCTGCCTGCTACCCCGAGCTGCTGCGTGCTGGGAAGGGAGCTCGGGTCGGGGAGGCGCTCGCCTATACGCGGGAGATGAAGGAGAGACCGCAAAATGTCTTGTGTGTCGCCAGGGGCAAGAGGAACACATCTCACACAGCCCTGTCCAGCCAGTAAAGGGAAAAGGGAAGAAAAAAAAGCTATTTTTTTTCCTGTATATGAGGAGGGCTCATTTTGGTCTCGCTGGAGGCCAGACTGAATGTCAGAGCTGCCATGGAGGCGGCTGACCTTACCAACCTTCTACAGACACCACATGCACTTGGATTAGCCTGCACTAAACAACATAAACCGCGGGGTTTGGATTTGGCGTGTTGGAATCGTCTATTTTGCCTCGCGAGTATCAGACCTGCATGTCAGCTTCCTGCTTTTTCCCCTGAGATGTAGAGCCGCCGTAAAATATAAAAATCATGCCTGTCACCGCACCTTTTGAGACCGCCATTAAGAAATTAAATCGTAGATAACACGCCGGAGTTAAACGCGCGACTCGGATTCACAAACAATCTTTTAAAGGTCAGCGTTCAGAAATGATGGAGTTATTAAAGCATTCGAAGTCCTGAAATTGCCGCATTTCTCGCACGACTCACACGTTTGTGTCACAAGTCACACTTAAGAAGCGAAGGTGTCAGAACCATAGCGTGTCAGCAGTGTGTCAGCGCTGAATAAGACGACGTCTGGCAAACAGAACGGGGTTTTAATGTAGAACAGTAAGACGTGGAATTGTTTGAGGTAATTCTCCTTGCGGAGCGGGATCAGGCGTAAGTCTAATTACAGTCTTTCTTTTGTGTGTGTGCATTGGTATATGTACAGCTCATATGGGAAAGAGGCCAGTTAGTATAATGGCACAGTGGATAAATCTCTCACAGCAGGCCTGTGTAACACTGGAAGCTGTTTTTTTGTGCGTTAAGCCCTTTTAGGATGATTTGTGAGAGTCAGCGCTCGCACAGTGCTGCCTGGTAGAGCTGCTCTGACCCCCCCCCCCCCCCCCCCCTCCACCTCCCCTCCCTCCCCTCCTCTTAAATCAGCCCAGCGCTTGCAAACAGGCCAGGGCTGGTTAATGCCGGGTCAATAATATAGGTCTGAGTGGGACAAACACACAGAGACTTAACTTTTTTCTCTGTTAAACACAGCGCATGTGTCAATAAGAAGGCACTGGAAATACCAGAGGAGGTCATTATTCCTGCAGGGGAAAATCACTACCGTATATCTGTGTGTATGTGTGTGGTTTCCTATGCACGTACTGTATGCGAGAGTGGGAGATGGGCGAACAGCTGCATTGATTCGGTTTTGTTTGCTGAGTACTCAGAGCAGAAATGTACGCCGTGGGAACACCTGGAGAGTGGGGAAAATGGGAGAAGAGGTGGCGGTGTCAGCTCTGCTGCTGGCTCCGTACCAGGCATACATGCAAGCGCACACAAACACACACACACACACACACTTCACATGTGCGAGGGCAGCCTGGGATCCCAATCAGCAGCACTTAACAAAGCTTTCCTCTTTCTGCCTTTAATCGCAGGCTCAATTTGTCACTGGGGTGTCCAATTTCTGATAAGCGCTTTGACTGAGCGAGGCGAGGTGGGTGTGGGGGAAGAACACAAAATGGATGCACCTGCTAACAAATGAAATCAAACCACTCCATCTTCATTTCCTCTTTTTCCGCCAGCTGGAACAATGCTGCCTCGCTTTTAGCTCTCCGCACATTGAGTTATTTCCCACTAACCAGAGTTATTTCCCCACTAACCAGGGAGAAGGCCCGGCTCGCTCACTGTCGAATGGTTTGAATGGGCTTCGAAATGTGCCGTTAAACTCTGATGGACAAAAGTTTTTAAGACTCTAAAGACACTTCATGCTTAACGCCTGAATACCTAATCTTCTCAGCAGAGTGCTTTCGGAGAAGCTCGGTCTACGGTTTGGTTGGTCCTCAACAGCGAATTAGTCGTCTCTTGTCGGTGTTGTTCTTCAGAAGTAATTTTAAGAGCAGGAAAACCTGAAAAACCGTCCGCCCTCGGACTGATGTCTATCGCCCTACGTACACTGACACACACACAGACAGAAGACTTGAATTATCTTGGATCTCTGTATCTTTGTCCAACCATGATATCCTCGTCCGGTACCAAACCCCGCAGTCTGGCGTGCTGCACGGCCGCATGTGACTCAGCACATTGTTGTCTGGCGTGATGTGGAGATATGCAACGATAACAGCGATGTGGTGGCACCACCGACGAGATGAAAGGAACAGCGCTGTTCTGTGTGAGGGCCGTCTCCGCTCGTGTGATCTGATGGTAACCAGAAAGCTGCTTACAGTTCCAGCTAACCATTCATTTTCTAATGAAAAAACAGCAAGATTAGTCACCGGTGATGCTGCTCGCTGTTTAAGCAAATTTGAAGCTGTTGTTGCAGTGTTACAGTCCAAAACAATGAGATATTTGTTTTTGCTGAAGGAACACTGGCTGTGTTTACATGACAGTTTTAGTTTCAATTTCAATTTAATTCCACTTTAAAATTACCTAGTAAAACACCTAATTCTGCATGAAAATGATTATTCCAGATTTAACTTTATTCCAAATAAAATGGCCGGTTTATTCTGATTTTAAAGCAGAATTGAATATTAAGTTAACTCCAGTCGTTCTGCTCATTCCCTTGTCCTTTTGCTAAGGCGGACATAATCCAAGATGGCCGACCCAAAGAAGCGTTACTTGAACGGAGACAATTTATTTCATGGGAGCCTTAGAAGAAATTGCTAAAATGAAGAGTGGATGGATGGAAGCATAAAAATGTGGACCTTTTTTAAAGCTGTAGCATCAAAGTTAATCAAGAAAGAAAGAAAAACACAGGCACTGGAGTTTGTTCACTTCTGAGAAATGTATATAACATTACTTCTTCTGCCCCCTGTCCAGTCAGAACCCTTCCTAACCCCCAGAGTTAAAGCGGGAATAAATAAAGGTCATTAGACATGCTTTCAGTGTAAAACTTAATTTTAAATTACTGTTCTATGGTAAACATGAAGGAGAATACTTTAATTTGGAATTATTTAATTCAGAATTAAAAATATCATGTAACCATGGCCATTAACAAACAAATAGGCTGAATAGATTATGGCCAAATGCCTGTAATGTAAATAATGTTTTCAGACTCTAACAGTTCCTCAGTGATGAGACTAATAGAAACTGTGCACATAGTCAGAAGAGTTAAAGTGTCCTTCAGTTCTAAAATTTACTGGAATCTGATGAAAAGAAACGAAAATAAAAGTAATTAGTCCTCTTTTTGATCTCCCTGATGAGTCTGGCTGCTATGTTTTAGACATACTGCGATGTATGCGTAGTTCGGTGCCTTAGATGCGTATAATTGGTAATGATCAGCCTGCTGAAACAGTAAACTCAAATGGAGAACATGGTAAACCTGCCAAGCCCTGATGATGTTGACTGTTAAGTTGAACTACAGGCTCTCTGGTGCAGCTTTAGACTCGGGCTCCCTTTTCCATTTGCTTCCAAGACCAACTATGAAATCAAACGGTTTTAATTGCACTGCTGAGCAAGGACTGGCCCACTATCTGAACCTTATCACCAGTGATTTTAGAACAGCTTCCCATTAATTTGAATAATTTAATGTGCTAATCAGAGCCCGTGCAAGCTGTGTTAGGAGCGTGAGTAAATCGAATCCAATCTCTGTAGCTGCTCCGAGAGGTTCTCACTCTATTTTTCTTTTACTACATATCAGATCTCCCCCCCCCCCCCCTTTACCCTCAAGTGGTTTAAAGACTGTCATGTCTGAGAGTAGGCTGGCTTTTTCCTCACTGAGGCATGCCCAACTTCTGGCTGCGCTCTCGATGGATTTGCAGCAGATAAATAAATAACTAGTCTGGCACCCCTCACTTTGGATCCCCTCTGTTTTGGCAGGCCATCCACACTGCATTTTCTATCAGGTGTAAACATGTCTGTCAAACGGCACAGTCAGGGGCTCCGGCGTTTTGGCATTCATGACGCCACGCATGCGGCGCTGCCAGCACTTTCTGTCTGCCCGCCTGACCTTGGCCAGCCTTGACATGACTGAGCACACTTCGCTCTACCTTCTACGTTTGTAGGGCTCTTCGGGGAAGCCAAGCGGGCTTAAGTGGCTGTTAGTGAAACTGACCCCAAGTTGAAGAATGGACCTTGGCTGGCTGTCCTCTCCGCCCAGCGCTGATGCAGCGGACGGGTAATGACCATGACATAGCTGTGGCGGAGATAGCCGGGCCAGACCAGGACACTGGCTGCCCGATATCGTTGCATACACTCTCATCTCACCACCATTACTGTCATCTTCTCGACTGTGAGGGAGCCGCGGTCATCGCCCGGGCGGCTCGGAGCTACCGATGCCAAGAAGACGAGAAGGGGAGGAATGAGGTCAGTCCAATGAGAAGATTCCCCGTACTTTTCAGAAAGTCCTCTGTGCTTTGTTTCGTGGTACGCAGCTCCTCAAGACAAGTGAGTTCTCATTGTGGAGCTAGCGTCTTGCACCTATGCAAGGATTTAACCGCTCCAATTGCGAAACCCCACAGTATTCCAGAGGCATGTTGTCTCTCTGCGCTCCATATCCACCGTCTCACCTCAGGGAACTGTCACTTTTTCATCACTTAGTTACTGAGCGTTCATACTTCCTCCCAGTTGTTTCACAAACCCCTCCCTCCATCCGAAGTAGAGTAGTTTCAAGTGTCTCTCTGCCTCGCTCCCACACTACCGCAGCAGATTTCCTTGCTTGACAGTTTTATCCCTGACACACTGTTTCTTGCAACTTGGAAACCGCTATTTTACGGTCTCGAATTGTGTGTGCATCAGGTTTGACTTCGTTTGTCGTCTTCTCTCTCTTTTCTTTTTGCTCTCTGCTCAATGTCATGGCCATCTCCCACTCTCTCACCCTTTTCTCCTTTGGTGTGAGATAACACTCCGGGTTGATGAGGGGTCTCTGCTGACTGAAAAAGCAAACGGTCCGTACCAAACGCCTCGGGATGTGCTGGAGTCATCAAGATCCTTTGTGCGAAATGGCGAACCAGTCTGTCATAGACTAACATGCCCATGGCCCTGTGCTAGCAACAGAAATCCTTTTTCTCTCTCTGTTGTTTGTGAAGCTTGATGAGCTAATGAAGGCCATACCCAAGTGTTATTTCTTCCTAACGTACTAAAGAGCCAAGGCTTTTTCCCCTTTCTTTTGACAGAATGCTCTGGCTTGGTATTCAAGGGTAAAGAGCTGTTCTCATCTTCCTGCTCCTTTTCTTTCTTTACCTTCTATTCAGAGACCGGGCTTGCAAAGAAAAGTAATTTCACTCTCTCTGTCCCTGAGAGAATCAACACAGCGAAGTTGCATTGAATTTATACCGCAACATTTTTTTCTTGGCTCTATTTCAGACCCATAACCTGGGGGTAAACATGCAATTAAAATAACAGCAGCCTGCTTTTTCCTCCACTCTCCTCTCCTTCAGCCGTTAGCGCAGGCCATGTACAACACAGTGACTTGATTCTCCTAATTGCTTTTGCTCATAATTGGTATAGAAAACCTGCTAATATTCATCCAGCAACCAAATGTACTTTCTCACCTTTTTTTTTTTTTTTTGCCTCTTCATTGTTTTTCTCCTCTAATATTGTTCATGTCTCCTCCTAATGAGCTTATTTTTGGTGCACAGTCCTTTGCGTTTCTCCCCCTGCATTACAGCTACTGGATATTTTATTAGATGATTTCCGATGCAATTAGCCCGGTGCCTTTCCTAAATTCCTCGAAAAATGCAGATCATAGTTGATGGAGAGGATATTGATCAAACCGTTCAGCACATAAATGCAGTCAACTGGTTCAATTTCCTAAATGGCTTCCGCCTGTCGCGTTCTCCCTCTTCTTTGCGGTTTTTACTTTCAGATGCATTTTCTTTTTCTACTTCCCCACAGAGGAATGAAAAGAAATATAGGTCAGCTTTTATGGGAGCAGTTTGACACATGACACAAGCCATGCGCATCACTTGCTGAAGTCCTGCTTTGTCTGCTTGCCTTTATTTGTCTATAATGAAAGCCACACAGTTATTCACACACTTTTATTACGGTTCTATAAGTAGCTAATGGAGACTTGCCGAGTCACACGCACCCCCCCCCCCCCCCTCCCTAATGCGCCGAGAGCCCCGTGGTGTCTGCCTGCATGGGGGTGATAGTGTGAGACGCCTGGCTAAACTCCACCGAGCCAATCCCCGCTCCGCAGGCCTACCCAGCTGGCTCGACGGGAGCTCCACAGACGCAACTGTGTTTCCACCCCTGACAGGAGGGGCTTGTGTCTGTACCACAAAGGCCACCGGAGCCATTTGGGGTCGATACCTTCCTTGAGCGGCTGGGTGGCGGCTGGAGGTTGGTGGGGGGGGGGGGAGATCAGACCCTTGTCCAGACCAGGGTGAACCCTCACCCCCACCCCTCACCTCGCCTGGTGGTCAGAGGGAAGTCAGACTCTGCAGAGGCCTGCATTGAATCCAGATAATCAGCCGCTGATAACGACCTGCTCCGCGGTATCTCCAACTTTCTCCGAGCCCAGCCCTCCGTCTGGATTTGACTCCGTCAGGTGTAGTCGTCCTGCCTCTGATACAAATAGTCTCTGTTTTGAAAGAAGCCTCTGTGGGGGTGTGCAAGCCTTTTGTTGAAAGTGCCAGTGTTTGGCTTGTGATGTATATTTGAAGTCGCTGTGGCAGTGGCGCTGATAGGCAAGTCAGTAGACGTCAGGCTTCTGTCTGTCGGGTTTCATCTCCTTCCCGCTCTGCACTGTAAAGCAGAGTGTCAGCTCGGGCATTACCATAGGCTGACCTTTGCCGCTGCACTCCCCACTGCACAGTTTTTTGACATTCAGGGGCGCTGTGGGGGAGGCAGGAAGGGGGCGGCCTGTTGGCTGCTTTTTGCCTGTAGTGTGTTGATGTACGTGTTCTTATAACAAATGAACTGACAGTTTATGCTGGTGTTTTGTTTTAATCTATTTTTTTTTCCCCCACACACGCACAAACACATCATTTCACTCTCCTGCAACCATTTTGCTTTTGAAACCGCTCACAAAGCTCTGTGTTATATCTGATATTTGATTTTCCTCCTCCCCAAACCTTGCCTGTTGTAAAAGAGATTGCTGTTATCTTTGTGTGAAATCTTGGCACCCTGATAAATGAGAGAGCGCTGGAAATCTTGCCTGCTGACATCAAGGCACTGTGTACCTAAAATCCTTCCAAGGCCAGAGGGAAAAGAATAACATATCAGGCCAATTAAAGTTAATGCATGGTGACATGCTGAATCGAGGGCAGGGATTGCTGCCATATGGCAGTCCGGGCTGTAAATCAGAAAGCACGGGGAAAAGGGGAGGAGGACGCCAGGAGCGGGAGGTTTGGGGAGCAGAAAAGGTGACGCAGCATCAGCCGCACCAAATTCCCCCAACCTGTCTTTAAGACTGCGGCTCCCCCCCCACCACCATGCCCCTGCAGCACCCCAAGGTGCAACGCCCTCAGGTATCTGTGTAGAACTGGCAGCTTCATTAAGGCTTGTTTTTTCTTCTCTCTCTGGGAGGATTTAAATGAGCTGTCATCCTGACCTTTTTGAGCTCCTGCTTTTTAAATCAGGTTCATCCCCCCTCACCACCTCCGCCGCCGCCTCCGCCACCCCAAACTCCACCACCCATCTCTCTCCACCTTTCTCTCTCTCTCTCTCTCGCTTCGTCACTCTTTCCTCCACTTGTCTCTGCTCCCTGCGGGGGGGAAAGACACTTTTAAGCCATCACCCTGCGGCAGACAGGCATGCCAAGGTTGTTTTGTGGGTAATTGCCTCTCTCATAGACGCTGTTTGTCTGCGCACACTTGCAGATCTCCTCTGATGCCACACGGCAAAACGGGGAGGGCACGGACTCTGTAGACTTAATTTGCTCCCTGACTGTTCTTCAGTGCCGATTAAGCAAGCATCTGTGGTGTTTTTGAATACAGCAGTAAGCCAAGTGGAGCGTGGCTAACGCTCTCTCCCTCTCCGTTACATCAAGTTACCGCACAAAGTGGCAGGCATTTATGGGAGCCGTAGCTGTGTTTATTCATTCGTTTTTTCGCCAGGTTTTGAGCCGGCCCCGTTGTTTAATATCCACAAAATAAAGGCCTCTTTGAGGTGTGGAGGACTGCAGCATCGATCTGAGACTCACTAACTTGTCAGCGCCGCGGCCTCTCGAGAGTGTTCTTTTCGGGTATACAGGAGTCATTAATTTCCTCTGCCATGGTCTGATGGAGGTGGGGAGGCAAAGCGCGGGGCAGCGGGGTCCAACTAGGTGACTAACATGCGGGGCGAAGAAGAGGAGGTGGGACTGAGTCGATTTAAAGCTGCCAGTCCCTCAGGCCCGGTCTGCCCGTTTTACTTCAGCTGTTTGATGTTTAATTGAAGTTGTTATTGGCATCAAATGTCACCTTACCTGATGCTTCAGGTGTGAATCAGTTTCTAATTGAAAGGTAACTATGTCTCCCACAGCCCGGTGCCCCTGGGGAGCGTCTACGAAGTTCTATTAGTCGGGACCCAGCCTCTGTATCGCCACGCGCCATGTGCTGCCTCGCGGTCATGTCTGACCTCTCCCCTTCTCTCTCCCTCCTTTCTCTCCGCAGTGTGAGGAGAAGTGTGTGTCCCATGTTGCATTAGTGTCTGTGTGAAATGCTGGCCTGTCTGCCAGGGCCAGGTGACCTCCCCCTCCAGCTTCTCCCCCACACGCAGATGAACACTGGACTTCAGAAATGTAAGTACTGATCTCAGGACTCGCAGACACGTTCATTCCATCATTCTACCGCCACCATCCCACACAACAAACCAAGCTGTTACGCTCCTGCTGGCCGCCCCGCATCAGATCCGCATGCCAACCCTGGCCCGGCTCTCTTTTGCAACTCCGTGTCAAAAAACCAGAAAGAGAGAGGGAATATTTCTGTGCTCCAGGACCATAGATCCGTCTTCAAGGGAAATTAAGATGAGCCGTGGCGTTAATTTGCTGAGGAACGGTTAAACTCCCCCTCTCTCCCTCACACATCGCCCCTCAGGACCTCTGTGCCACAGGAGCGCTGTCCTGAGCGGGCTCACTACAACTACCCACTGCCACGCTTGTGTCTCCATCAGTAAGACTGCATCCGCCACGTTTCGCCATCAGGGAGAGCCAGTAACTGTCAGACTCGCAGACAGATTGCGACTGAGTGGCTTTGCCCCCATGATCTTGTAATGTGACTGAATTTAAGACGCAATCTGCTGCCCTGGTTAATCAGCAGTCTAGTCACTGCCGGGCCGCTGAATCCAATGCGTTTGAACTTTTACAACTCAATTGCTGACAAACTTGGACACTCTAGGGTGTGAAGGGCAGCAGCACAAATGGAGTCAGCACTCGCCGGCGAGCGCCGAGACTAACGGACTCCGACGAGCGAGCGCGGGGCGGACTTATACATAATGAATGAATAAGGTAATAATAAGTCAGGGTTGTTATCGTTCAAGTGAACTTTGTCTTCCAACCCTGGAGTGACACGTCGCCGTGTGACGCTCCGCTCTCGTGTGCGGTTCGATTATTTGGTCAAGACCAAAGCAGAGAAGAAAAGGTGGCCCTCCATTTTAATTGAATTCTGGCTTTGTGGTGTTATATTCAGGTTTCTATGGCTTGCATTCATGTGAAAAAGAGACTTTTTTTTTTATTCACCAGACATTTGAGTCACTGATGCAATTTCTACTAATTGTTTTGACACGGTCCAGTCAATAACTCTAAAAATAGCCTGTAATGTCATTTTTACAAGTCAAATAAATGTCAAAAAGTGGCAATAAGTAATGTTCTTCATGGCAAATTTAAATGTTGATTGCAACGAGTGGACTGAGCAAACAATAGCACAGGTTATTGGCGTATATTTTAAGCATTGCCCCTGAAATATGTGTTGCTATTTGAAGCTTTCATCACGTCTGTTTCTCATTTTAAAGCTCATTTTAAGTGTGTGTTTTCCTGCAGGAGGTCAGTCCTGAACAAAACTGCAGCCGCTTGTTTATATAACTCGGAGATCATTGATTCTGGATCATTTTAGATTTAGAAGACAACCAACTTAACTTCTACTACTAATCATACTAAAAGTATGATTAATAAAGGGCTATGCCTGTTTTTTCTTGTAAATTACAAACATTCATGCTATAAAGAAACGTTTGGAACACCACCAGCCTCCTTGATTGCTTGTTATTATGATGTGATATTGAGAAAAACAGAACTTTGCTGGTTTCCAGGGCAGTGCTGTGTTCTGAACGAAATGCACTCCGGGATTATTTGGATAGCATCTTACAAGCTGAAGGCTCACAATAGCTTATAAAGTGTGTAAATGAGCCGGAGCTGGGATTACGTTGCTCACACAGATAAAGGAGACTACCCGTTCAGACGACCGTCGCACACTGTGTTTGGTCAGTTAAGACGTCTTTATTCCGTGCCGCCTGCGCGTTTTAATCAATTTGTAGCAGAGTTGGTTTGGAGGAAAGCCAACACCCAGCAGTCAAAGGGGGGGGCTTGGTCCGTCTATTTGGTGCATAGCAGGATTTTACTCAAATGTAAATCATCAATTTTGAATGGTCACACTTTATAGATACGAGGCTGTGATGATTCTCACACACATTCATGCTTGTCACACATTTACCACTACGCCCAAAAAAAGATCGGTCTCCTTCCAGACATTGATTATGGTCTATTCAGTCGCTCGGCTTTACGTATTCAGTCATAAAATGTCTGCTTTTCTTTCTCCTTCTGCCTCCTTCTCCCTGAGTGGAAGTTCAGCCCCAGCCTGACCCATTTCTACTGCAGTTTTTTGTTGTAAAATGCTCCAGCTCATCAAGACTGTAATTTCAGAATCACAGTAATCAGCCAACCCCCAGGAGATCAGCGAGCGTGAGGGAGTCTGCTAAGTGCCAGCGTCTGTTGCCTCGCTCAGGCAGGCTTGTGACACGGCGCAGCCATCAGCCGGGCTGTTTCTTGGCTCTTCCTTTGTGTGACACGCTAAGACACATCAGAGCACGAGGCACAACCAGAGTTCAATTTGTTTTTCTGTCCAGCACTGTAATCCATTTTAGGTGATGGAGCGTGCTTCCCACCACACGGCCATTCCTAGAAGTGTAATTTCAATCCCCCCCCCCCCCCCCCCTTATCGTTCTCTCATAACGCCTTTCCTTTTCATCTGTTCTTCAAACAGACGCGGCGATACATCAAACGCCACAGAGCTGTATTTCATTTCAACCAAATCATTTCATCAAAAGTGAGCTGGAAAAAAAAAAAGGGGGGGGGGGGGTTGTTTCTGAGGTTTCTGTCGTCCCTGCCCAGAATCCAGCACCTGTAGATCACCTCCTGCATCGCAGCAGTTTGTGCCGTCGTCGTGTTTTTGAAGCATTGCTTCCCGCGGTAATGCCACACACAGCCAGAAGCTGGCCCGAACCCTCCAGTAGCACCGCGTCCCCCTCACCCCCGCCTCCCCCCCCTCAGCCGTCCACAGGACTCGCTGCCTCGCCACAGCCCCATCACTTACCCAGCACAGAAGATAATTTGACAGCTCTGACTCCATGAGAGATGTGCTCGACTGCTTTTAGGTGAAATTCATAGACTAGATGTCACTTGAAATCTTTATTCAGTGCACTGACAGCCTCCCTCAAAAAAGGCTCAGATAGGGAGTTTACATAATTAACTTCTATTTGTTTTCCTATTCGTCTATCCTTGAGCTTCAAGCCTTTCAGCTACTCTGTGCACTTTTAATGCCGACTCTTGTGTAACAGAATCTTGTCTTTGACACTTTTTCCTCCACTCTGTATTCACCAAGAGCTCCAGATCATCAAGCAGGCTGCGCTCAGCCTCTTCTCTTGTGGGTGAATTTTGTGCATAGGCGAGTCATTTAAAGTTACGAGCTTGCAGGTTGCTGTCAGAGGCAAGGCCAGAGCAGCTGCTCTATTTATCATCGGGGAGTGACTGTTAACAGATGACGGCAGTGAAATGTAAAGGCTGTCGGAGGAATAGATCAGGTACGCTAAGAGACAGTGGGGTCACTGTGAAAACTGCTCATCCTCCAGGCAGGATGACTCAAGTACCGGGAAGTGGCCCGAGGTCTCCAGTTCTTACAGGCAGAACAAACTGTGAGTGCAGCTGGGCCACTTGGCTGATTTTCACATTTCAGTCCCCGCTGAGATCAAACGCGGCCATCTTTTCTTCTTCCCCCCCCTATAATAGTTTCCATTTATTTGAAGGTTATGCTATCCTTCCTCTATCAGCATGGCAGGGCCCTCTTCAAAAGTCTGCAAAAATTGTAAAGGAGGTGGCTTCATGTGGGAAGCCAGATTCTCATGTCTAATTTGATGCCGACGCTTCAGACCTAATTTCCTGCTCCTGTGTGAAAATTGCAATTTCCAGCAGCATGAGCCCCTGCGCCCCGCTGCTTAAACCTTGTTCAATAAAAACAGTAGTTTGAATAAAAGAAACCCTAATTAGTGCCTGCTGACTGTGCACTTGTGTTCCAACTAGCTAGCTAGCGGTGGGATAATTAGCGCGCGGCCAGACTGGCCTCTTTCCCCCCGCTCCCTCGATGGGAACGTGCTTAGCCGGAGATCTGAGAGATGATATGCTCGAAGCCACCAGCAGCCGCCTACAAACTTCACTCACATTCCTCATTAACCCTCCCTTGATGCTTTAAGCTCTTCAACTAATCCAGGTTTCAGGTTAAGGTTGAAATGCTAATAAGCTACACTTGCTTACTAGAACACATAATCAACAGCTGCCAGGGGCCTTAAACAGATGTAAACAGCGAGAGGTCGATTTTATCCACTGTTGGTGGGGGGAAAGGACTCTGAACTGTAATTTACAGATTTCATTACACATTTCACCGCAGTTCTGTTGAACTCTCATCCTGATTGGTTTCTTTTTCCTCCCCCTCCAGAATGCCTGCCTAAGCTTCGGTAACAATGTATAATCCCCGCTCCGATTTAATGAATCGGTCAGTTTTCATTGACATAGCTTTTTTTTTTTCCCTTTTTTTTTTTTCTGCTGTTTGCCTCAGTCTCACATCTTAAGTATCAAACTTATTACACAAGTGCCAAAGGCAGAGAAATAACTTTATCCACAGTTCCAGGCGTGTTGTCTCAGAAATGAGGCTTTTTCATTGTCTGGATTCGTCTCCCTGGACTTTAATGGACTAATTTTTAAACAGTTTCCTGCATTTCTTAAATCTTTTCTTTTGTCTCAGCTCACTTTAAAATCCGAAGTTGCTTTCTTTCTTTTCTTTTTTCCTCTCTCTCTCTCTTGCTTTGCTGATTTTTACCAGCCTCTTTAGACAACAGTAACATCCAGAAAATAGCTGAAACGAGCCTTAGAAATTAATTTGATGAATTATTGGATGATTTGGCTTTTTATGTATCTTGATAATTATCTTACCCTCAAGGTTTTGCTTCATCTATCCACCTGACGAGTCACTGCATAATGTTAGATAAACATGCAATATGTGAAACTGCTGCAGTCAGAGTGTAACTGTATTTTTGGATTCCTACTTGCATATAGCAGCAGCCTTTCTCCTCTTGGCCCAGGTTTAGTTTTCATCAGCCGTTCCTACCGTCATTGCTTCAGAAGCGGTTTATCGACTTTGTTGTTTTAGTCATTTTACATTCATTTTTATGCTTCTGACGTCTGACCTGAAGTCAGAAGCGCTGAGGCGATGTATCCTGTTCAGTAGGGCTCCATGTGATTGACCAGATTTGTGGACAAGCAGAGCATTAGTAAACTGTGTGTGGAAATATGGAATTTCATGCAGTTCAGTCTCAGACTGTCTGATATTAGATGATCATATACTGTGAGATAATGTTGTTTACTATTGTGAGTAAAGTATGATAAATGTAATTAGGTATATGATTGTAATGTAGAAGAGTCAGCAGCTCTTTAACCTTTCGCTCCCTTAGTGAGTTTCTTTGGTTATCAGCCTTTTCTGTTCTCACTCTTTACTCTTTTCTTCGGTGGGCGCCAGGTTTGAATCGGTTTCTGCTTTCCAGTGAAACCATTCTGTAAGCACACCCTCAAAAAGTAGACGGCGCAATGCCTTAATAGTTCGAAGGACCAGTTTTCTATTAAAGGGCTCAAAGAGGATTCAGTGTAGTTCGTCAAGCGGTTGAGGATAATTTATAATTCTTCTATTTTTTGGGATTTCTCCTGTTTATGGTGTTTATCTCAATTCAGTCTTAAACTGAATTGTAAAGATTTCCTGAACCGTTTTTCCACCTACTTTCTAGTAGTTATCTTGAAAAAAAAAAAAAAAGCAATTTTTCATTTATTTATTGAAGTTGCATTAAAAATCTAAATAGAAAACACATTAGTTGTTGTTGTCCCTGAAGCTTTTTAAATGTGCGTGTCTAGATCCGTTTCGCACACACGTGAACCCCCCACCACCCCACCATGTGAGCTCGGTGCACCAAGCTGCTATAAACGCTGAAATGTGATGCTAAGTTGAACGTCTCTGTGTATAATATCCACGCTGGCTGTCCACGATCGCAGCCTCAGCCAGAAGATTTCACTTCCATGAAATGATAAAAGATGTTTTATTCATTGCAACAGATGATGGTACTCTCTTCCCACCCACTTACAGCCCTTTTTCTACAGCTACTCTGACATGAGGTTTTGACAACAGTTGCAGACCACAGACACCGTGCCAGAATCTCCCCGGCTGATCTCATCGGCTGCATTTATTAACGGGTAGCTTAATTACATCAAATCCTCCGTGTTAAACGCCGTCCGCTGGCAGCGCTTTAACTCCTGCCTTTATATTTATCCAGCCCGTTTCTGCGTCACCGTGGAACATCACTTCGCCCCAAATCATTAATCATTTGCTGTGTTTGACAGGTGAAACCTATCCTCAGCATGTCTGTGCACTTGTGTGTAAGTGTTCATTTATCTGTGTTTGCTTACCCTGGCATTTATTCAGCGACAGACATTAGGCCTCAGTGATGGTGGGTGTCAAGCTCCAGCTCCTTGGCCCAGACCCCTGCATTAATGAGGCTGCCATCAGCAGACTGAACACTTAGTTACAGCGGCCCCCTGTGTGCCGCCCCACGCCGGCCCCGCACATCGCTGCCCATTGTTTCCCGTTCGCAAATAAAGCGGGAATTAATTAGCCGGTTGGCACGGCCGGCGGTGCAGCCGTGTCAGCGGCCCCGGCTCAGCTCCGCGCCTCATCCCACGAGCCCCGTCTGCCCGCCGCGAGACGGCGGCCCGCCTGAAACCGCAGACCTCGGCCAGAGATCCAGACATTTCAACTTGCTGCTCACTCCCAGGGACAGTCTGCACCACCTGAGGGAGAGTTAAAAAAAAAAAAAACTCCTGAAATGAAGTTTAAAAAGACGACTTTTCTTCTGCTTGTATTAATCAACGACTGTAAAATCATTTAATTAGGTTGAAATGAGTTTAATGTGTCGTATTGAAGGGAGGCAGGAAGACATGTTCTTCTGCCTCCGCCTGGCGACATTATGTTTTCGGGTTGTTCATCCATCTGTCCTATTCTCGTCTCCAGAAAAGCCTGAAGGGACTCGGAATTTGGCACACATGTTCGCTCACACTCAGAAGATGAACTGATAACATTTGGGTGGTAAAAAGTCGAAGCACGGGGGCTCCATGACTTCATGTCGCTTTTTTATTGTAAATGCAATATCTACACGTAATAGCTTTTTATTACAGTCTTTAACAGTCTTCATTACATCAATATGGGAGAGTGGAAAATTTCAGCTGCAATTCTGCAGGATGTCGTCTGATACTTAATGCATCGCAGACAAACGATAAAGTATTTTCCACATCATTATTTCAATTGGAATATATGCTCCACTGGCAGTAAATTACATTCAATTTATTCCCTAAAACGAGAGCGTCAAACCGCAAATGACAAGACGAAATAAAAAAAAAAGTCTGAGAAGCTAAAGAAATGCAAGACGCAGACTCCTAAAACAGCTTCCTGTATCTCAGTGTAATCCTGTAATCTGTGTCTGTTAGGGTGTTTAGACAAGGATCTAGACGAATATACAAAGTTTTGGGTTTCTGCCTCCTCAAACAGAGCGACAAAAATAACTCTCCTGTCATGTTCTGTTTACTTTGGCGTGTATTATTTAAAAATGTCGCATAAATTGTTTTCTTTGAGGCCTAATTAAAAATAAAAAGCTTGTCAAAGAAAAAAAAAATCATCACTTCAGTGTGTTTGTGAGCCTTCGTGTGTATTTTTCTATCTTATGCTGTTCAGGTCAGTTTGACCCGGTGGTGACTGGAAAGTATCAAGCGGCTAAAATAATGAATTCAGAATAACGGATGAAAGAAACGGCTATGAAAGCATGTCAGACATGAGGCTTTAGGTGAGGTTGTTTTTTTGGATGCTTCACTGTATTTTGCAAAAGGTTTCTGGCTTTATATTGAGATTGTTGCAATGTTTAGTGATAATTATTTGGTTTTAATCCTAATGCAGACACTTTCATCAAATATACTGTGTTCCACAGCAAAGAGAAACTTTCAAGATTAATTCTTTTCTGTTTTTTTTATCGTCTTCGGCAGCACAGGCGTACAGTTTTATATGATTGAGAACCTTTTAGTGTCAGAGCAGTTTTTGCTCTTGCAGCAGGAAGAGATTGGAGAATTTCCTCCTGTTGCTGCCTGGCATGGCTGCTGGACATGACTGGGGTGGGTGACAAAAGGAGAAAAACTTTAAATTTAATGGTTAATTACGGTTTCATTTTACCAGTCTGGCTCACTCAAGATGAAACTGGACTGTTTTCGATATAGGTGATTATTATTAACTACTCTCAGTTGTATAATATAGTCTTTGAAATGAGTTATTTTACAAAGAAAGATGTGTTCTTTAATCTGCGGCTGCCTAAACAAGCGCCCGGTCTGTTTGACCCAGAAACGTTATCGTCTGCTCCTCGCAGGCGATCGGAGCAGGAGGGTTCATTGTAACCCGGCGGCCACGCAGACTGGCGATCCCTCTCCCCATTCACCTCCGTCAGCTGTAAGTAGGTCAGACTGGCAGGTGATCGGGACGGCGCGACGGAGGTCAGCAGAGGCCGAGCCCGCCGTCCTCTCAACGACGACTCGCTTTCTTCAAAGAAGACTTCAAGCTGCTTTATACTCGCCTCCGCTAAAATATTAAACGTACCGGATGCCGACACGCTATCCGGCACCTGCGTTGTTCTTGTCGCACATCATAAACAAGGCTGTAACTGAAAAGCACACTCGCAGATGCACAACCACGTAATCATGTTGAGATTGTCACTTCGACATTGTTAAATTTAGCCGCGGTGCTTAGCAGGTGTAGCGAATGTCTGCGCGCCGAGGCCTGGGAGGTGTTCCCGCAGATCACAGACGCTGCTTCTGTGTCTGATTACTTGTCTGCTGTCATGGAGCTCTGCTCTCTGCGTCTATCTCTTTCTTTTCCTTCTCCCCACAGCAGCCACGGGGGACCGTCGCTGCCTCGCTCGCTCTTTGTTTAGTTTGTGATTCACTAGCGATCAGCGCAGCCCACCCTCAGATGCATACTTATTCTTTGCCCGGATGCTACATCAATTAAGGCCTCTAAAAGCCCCTGACCTCGGAGTCACCAGCGATACCACTAAATTGGATTTCAGGCCGGGAATGTGTCGGCCGCAATAATTCTGCCGAGAATGAGATCGGAAATCTTTCTCTTTGTCCCCGTGAGATTGGAGCTGCGAGGATTTTTTTTTTTTTTTAAGCCAAAAAAATAGGAGGGTACACTGTAAAAAAACAAGAAGGTCAAGAATAAGCTGGATTTGTTATTTAGGACAGGATGGCAGGTTTTAGAAAGCCACCATAGAAACTCGTATTACCTCGATACGAAATTTAAAGGATTTTTTTTTTTTTTTTTTGGGTGGGGGGGGGGAGAATATTGCAGGAAAAGCAAATGTTAAACACTCAGACTTCTTATTTTTCATTAGTTCAGTAGCTCAGCTCCCAGTTTGTTTCTCCTCATTGCGCCCTTGACTTTTTGGGAAAAGTAATTTAGCAACTTGTTAACGAGCACCAGCCTTTTTTCTGTTCTGTTTTCCGCCATAAACAAGTGAAAATGTTTTATTAGGTGCTGCTAGTTAAGCCCCTACCTGGCGTTTTGCTGACATGCTCAGTTTTGTCCAAACTGCTAAAACTAAGTAGAGCCAATTAGCCACCAAGTGAGTGTTGGCAGCTGTAACATAATAATAACTTGCCTTTTTATTTAACAGTTTAGTGAATAATAAGATGGTTCGGGGGTCATTCGACCCTGAACCAGAAAGAGTGACACCTTGATGTGGAGCCGCATCTACAACCTGTTACACAGGCTCAACGTTTCCACCCAGCCAGCCTGAACGCAGCATTTTCTTCTGTGTGTGGAATATGAGAGTGCCGTTCAAATCGGGTTCCCATCAGCTACTCGGATTACAATTGATGTGCTCTTTTGTGTCATATACACTTCAGCCTGGCTTAAGTTGTCTTCCTCTTTTGTCTCCACCCCCTTCGCTCCCCTCCTCCGCTCTCTCTCCTCTTGCTTCCTCCGTCACCTCTTATCTGTCCTATCCTCCGTCCCAGGGGACACCACACAAAGGATGAGATCCGCTCCGTTTCCAACCCCTGCAGAATTGGACGCATATGCTAAGAAGGTTGCCAACAACCCCCTCACCATCAAGATCTTCCCCAACAGCGTCAAGGTCCCCCAGCGAAACCACGTGCGGCGCACGGTGAACGGGCTGGATACGTCAGGCCAGCGCTACAGCCCCTACCCCTCCTCTCAGGCCAGTGCCAAGACCGGCCTGCTCGCCATCGTCAAGGTGCCCACCGTCAAGGGCGTCCTGAAAGATTTTGACGGCAGCCGGGCCCGCTTGCATTCAGAAGTCATCATGAACCCACCCGCCGGATCCTATCAAGTGGCTTCAACCAGCACTTTAAACCACCACCCACCTCTGCCGAACCTCCCCCGACCGCAGCAGAACTTAACCCTTCAGGCGCAGGACGCGCCCCAGACCCTGCAGATGCCCCTCGCTCAGCAGCAGGCTCACACCCAGAGTCTCAGGCACCCGCCCCCCATGGCCCAGCACCCTCAGGGCCACCCCGGACTGCAGACTCTGTCTCAGCATCCCGCTCTCGGCCACCCACAGGGCCCCCCCACTGTTATGCTTCAGCAGCAGCAGCAGCACCTTCAGCAGCAGCCGCCATCCGGCCTGCAGGGGAGCAGGAAGCTGCCGGACGGCGAAGCACCGCCTAACGTTACTGTCTCTACCTCAACCATTCCGCTCTCGATGGCCGCGGGGCTGCACCAAGGCCGCCAGGCCGACCTGAGCACCATCGTGCATCAGATCAACCAGTTCTGCCAAGCCCGGGCCCAAGGCGCCGGAGCCACCTCCATGTGCGAGGGCCAGATCGCCAACCCCAGCCCCATCAGCCGCAACCTGCTCATCAGCGCCTGCTCCCGGGTGTCCATGCACAGCAACCCCGCCACCCCCGGCTTCCCGCCGCCCAACTGCATCATCGGCGCCCAAGAGAAAGCCACTGCCCTCGTGGGAGTCCAGCCTCCGCCCAGCGTGGCTGCTCTGAACCACTTGCCTTCCAGCCACACTGATCTGAAGCAGCAGCAGCAGCAGCACCACCTGCAGCAGCACCTGCATGCACAGCAGAATCCGCAGCAGCTGCAGCACAACGCGCAGCAGCAGCAGAAGATGCGCGCCTGGAATCAGCATCAGTTGGCCCACGTGCCACACATTCAGAACGGTGGGCCGCACCTCTGCAAGCAGCCCCCCAGGGACCCCGCCTTCCATTTCAAGAGCATGGGCTACCCCCCGGAGGTGTGCGTGGGTCAGCCTTACTCACTGAAACCCCCCGTAGAGAGGCCCACCCCCTCCCCGCCCGTCAACCCCACCAACGGCATGCCGGGGCCCATGGCCCACTACACTAATGGTCATTACTTCCAGTCCCACATTTGGAACAGCAGCATCCTCCCCACACCCAACAGTGACAGCTCTGGCTCTCAGGACGTAGCCATGCCATTCCACGGTGCGGGCCCGGGAGGGTGCACCACTCTAGACTGCGGGCCCCCCGGGGCTCCCCATTACAGGCTTGGAACGAGCTCCTCCACCTCCTCCTCCTCCTCGGCCCAGACTAATCTGATGCAAACGGCAGATTACATGGGTGGGGACTTCCAGACGCCCTACTTCCGCGATCAGAATCTAGGGTTGATGGGCAAGATGCACAGGCCTCCTCTGAACAGGGTAGGTCCAGAGGTCGGGGATGGCAGAACCGCTCTCATCCAGCACCCAGGGTACAGATAAGCTATGGCCTTGTCTCCACAACTGTTATCAGCCCCCTTTGTTTAGTCTTAAGAAAGGAAACACACAAAATACAAGTCAATTGATAACTTAAACAAATGACTGCTAATGTTAAAGAGGGTAAATTCATATATTTAATGAAGATCAGTAGTTTTTTTTTCTTTTCCTGTTTTTAATCTTGCAAGTGATCAATTGCCACTGTAAGTTTTGTTAATGAGTGCTCTCGTTTGGCACTTCGAAGTAACTTTTTTGTGTATGTGTGTGTGTACACATCCGTACTGTCATTCCCTGCTTCTTCTTCTTCTTCTTCTTCTTCTTCTTCTTCCTCCTCCTCGGTCAAACTTGTCTGCGTGCCTGGATCTCAACAGATCCTGTGTTATTTCTACTTCAAACCTGTTGGTAAAGTTTTCTTATGCATGTAAGAAAAAAAAAAAAAAAACAAGAAAAAAAAACAGATTCCTTGCTGAAAAGCAGCAACATCGTTTATTTTTTAACAGAATCACGTCAGGAATTTTTTGGCTCTGACTAGTTTCATCGGACTGACGACTTTTTACGCTTCAAGATAAACTACAATCACTTCAGGACAGAAGAGAGAGTAACGATCTTGTTTTCGTACAAAGCCATGGGGCACTGGAAAGAAACACAGCTGGCGAAGCTTGCAGTATGCACATGTACACAGAGGTTTTATTCTTTTTTTTTTTTTTTTATGTAATTATTTATTTGTATTATAGGACTAATCAAGATGTACTTCTCTCGGTCAGTCAGAAGCAGGTAATCAGGTTTGTACATAGCGAAGTCTCAGCAGGGAGCAGGTCTGCTGAAAGGGTGACGCTCTGTCCTGCTTCAAATGCTGCAACGAATTCAGGTGTTTTAACAAGAAAAAAAAACAATAAAAAAAAAAATAACGGAGTTTCTGTCAGTGCCACGTGTGGCGACTAGATTGTGAAATGTTTAGTGCAGAAAAAGTCATGAAAGATTAACTCTCCTACCTTAAAATGGCCAAAGTCAGGTTAACAAGGACACACTGTTACAAAGTTGTGCCATTTTCTGTTTTGTGTCCTTTTCAGATCGTTTTTTTTTTTTTTTTTTTGTATCCATTTCAAATGTATTACTTGAATGTTGAGATTGTTTGTGTTGCAGGGATGGAAAGGGATAGGGTTAGTTACAAGGACGAAACTCTGGAGTTAGAAGAAGTCAAGTGTTAATATTGTTGTGTAGAATCTAACTACGGCGCCTGTAGCCAGAGATTTGTCCTCACAACAGGAACTTAAGTGAATCCAGTTTATGTGTAGTTGCTACTGATTCTGAAGTCTGCTTGAAAAGACCAAATTGATCACTTGCAAGATCGCTCGGAGGTAAACCCTTTTTTTTTTTTTTCCATTTTCTTTTGAAGTTTAAAGTGAAACAGCAAATGCATTGTTTATTTTATTGTACACTGGCTTACCTACTAGACTACTGTAACTTTAAAGTTTAATGATTGTGTGTGAATGTCGCCTGCTGAACGTAGGTACAGTTTTGGATGAGTGTGTGTGCGCGTGTGTGTGTGTGTATGTGTGTAATAACACAATAACGCCCATGTTTTGTTCACCTAACTCCCTAACAGCCCTTAAAAAGCCTTAAGTGTTTGGTCCTTGGACTTTCCTTTGAAAATGAGCATGGTTTTAATAAAAAACCCCAAATAATAAGGAGAAAGAAGTCGGCAAGGATACACAGAAACAGCAATTTTTGGTCTCGCTCTTTTTTTTTCTTTTTTTTTTTTTTAATCTTTTTATTTTAATGAAGTTTTGTTGAATAGACAGAGCAATTCCTTAGAGATTCTTTATTATGGAAAGCAAGAAAAGGAGTAATATTTTGTAATTATATATTTTTAGCAATGTGTAGTTACTGAGCTGTAACATTTTTTCCCCCCCCAAGTTTCAAAGCTTAAGTTTGCAGTTGTGACTATTTATAATACTTGATTTG